>NC_084484.1:185649099-186010766 GCF_030035675.1 Rhineura floridana | reverse complement strand
CTGTGAGTTGTGTCCTTCTGATTTATGCCTCTGAACTGAGAGGTTGTCTTTTGTGTTTACCTTTGGAGAGAGATGTACCTGAGGGGGGGATGACTGAAGAAACTCTACATGTATTTACTCTTAAGCCTTAAGCCATAATGTCTTAATAAAAGACTCTTAACATGCTCTAATGTTCTGAAGAAGTTTCTTGCTCAACTTAACTCCAACGTAATGTATGCTGTTTCACGCAACAACGCACACACGCCAACAAAAGAATGGGGTGCTTGTTGTTGCTGTTGTTTTGGGAGGAAAGATGGGATTTTTAAAATTATTATTACTAATAATAACCATATTAAAATGTTTGAAGGGTATGTTGTTGGTGGAGCATATTTGTTTTCTGTTGCTCCAGAGGTAGGACCCAAATGAGTGGGTTCAAATTACAAGAAAAGGGATTTAGACTAAACCTTAGGAAGAGCTTCCTGATGGTGCAAGCTCCTTGTCAGTGGAACAGACTGCCTTGAAACGTGGTGGGCTGTCCTCATTAGAGGTTTTTAAGCAGAAGCTGAATGAATCAGGGCTGTTGCAACAGCGGAATTCCTGCATGGGTTGGAGTAGATGGTTTTTGAGGTCCCTTCTAACCCTGTGATTCTAAGTGGAAGGTGCTGAGGCAGCTGGTAACTTCCAGACTGGATTACTGCAGTGTGCTGCATGTGGGGCTGCCCGTAAGGTTGGACCAGAAGGTGTAGTGAGTGCAAAATCCAACAGCTTGACTGCTCACTGGGGCAGGATATGGCTACTATGTTGTACCTCCATTGCTGAAAGCATTGCAGTAGCTATCAGGCGAAGTTCAAGGTGCTGGTATTGGCGTACAACTCCCTGTACAACTTAGGATATCTAAAAGATCATCTCACCCCTTATATACCCAGCTGATCACTGCACTCTGCAACAGAGGGCCTCTTACAGATGCCATTTCATCAGGAGGTTCATTCTGTACAACGTCAGGATCAGGCCTTCATGGTGATGGCCTGTACCCTTTGGAACTCCCTCCCACTACATAAGATCAGAGAGGCACCATCTCTGTTATCCTCTTGATGCCTGCCGAAGACCTTTTCCAACAGGCCTTTTAAACGGAGATTTTTATCCCAGCCTGAATCTGTAATAGACTTGAAATTGTTTTTTTAATTGTCAGTTCGTTTGTTTATTTTGGGATGTTTCACAGGAAGCTACTCATAAATGAAATAAATAAATGAAAGAGGGGAAGAGCATTGACAGCTCCGAAAGCAGAGTCTGTAAGCTCCTTGGGGCAGAGACGTCTCTCTCTTATTTTTTGTGGTTAAGCTACTCAGTAAGGACAGAGGCACTTAAAGTGATGGTGTTATGCAAAGTTGAACAGCACCCACACCCAAAGGGAAATCGGCCCTGCAGAAGCTCTGTGGCCGCAAATGTCTGAATAGCTGTTTTTTTTAAATAAATAAATGAATCGGGCAATGTTAAATTGAGGATGTTGCCTAGTTGCAGCTGTGTAGCTTGTTAGCCACACAGGATACTCCTTTCTCATTCAGGGGGCTGTGCGAAAAGAGAGGAAGTCTCAGCCCTGGTGGATTCTGGGTGCTGTTGCTTTGCCCCCCCCCTTTGTATTTTCTCTCTTTCTTGTTTTAAAAGCAGAGTTAGGTCGCTTCATTTTCAGGAAGTTCCTGATTAGGAAGCTCTTTGCAAGAGCCCTTTGTGCAAAAGCTTGGTCTGCAAATCCCACGGTGTCCTGGCTATTCCTCCAGTCCAGCTGGGCCCCCTCTCTTCCCGCCCTCCCACTTTTTTTTTGGGGGGGGAGCAAGTGAAGGCAAAAGGGGGCAGGTCTCTAAAGGGGGGGAAGCCTCGCCGCGAAAAGGTGCCCCTTTGTTGTGCCTCTTGCTTTCTTTGCCCCGTTGGCATTTTGGAGCCAGCTTCTCTGCGATGGGATCGCCTTCGCCGCCACTTTCCCCAGGTAACCTTCTCCTGAAACTTCTGAGCCCGGGAGAAATGTGGGTTTGCAAAGCCAGCAGCAGACAGGAAGGGCGAATCATGGGGGGAGGCGGGGGACGGGACTTTGTACGCTTTGCTGTGCTTTGTGTGGGCAGTTGCTGTTAACTCTCTCCGTTCTTCTCCAGGCTGCCTGCCTTCTCTGCTTTAAACTATTCATCTCACTTTTTTGAAAGATCAGGCTTTTAAAAACCTGCCTGTGTGCCATCTTTTGTAAAGATTTGAGGGTGTGTGTGTAGGACATTCACGCTTTGTGCATGGGAGAGGGAGGAATTCAAACATGCTTTCTATAGAGTCTTGTTTAATAGGCTTGAGCCTCTGTTCAAATAAGAATTTTACATCATCTTGAGGTCAATTCGTTTCTGAAAAAGCCGCTAGGTTTCTTCCAATTTTGGGGTTTGTAGGCCTTCATTCTTGGAAAGTCTAAAACCATCTCTGAGATTTATATGCGTGGAAGTTGGAAACCTCCTTTGATGAGTCGACCTGAATGAGCCTCTGTGGTTTTCCAGAATTGAGAGGACCCTCCCCAGGTTGATCGATTTTGGAGAGTTTCCACACAAGTTATCATGATGGGGAAGGTGGCTAGAATTTAGTGGGGTTGTCATCTGCTTAAAGAAATCTTAGATAATTCATTGTACACAATCGCATTTGCCAACCTGGTGCCCTCCAGATAATTTGGATTATAGCCCCCGTCAGCCTTCTGGTTTGTATCAACTGTACTTTCCAAATTGTCTTTTAAGGCAGTCCCATCTAGGGGGTGCTGCAGTAGTCTAGCCTGGATGTAACTAACTTAAACATGGCCTTTCTTCCCAATTTGTCGCAAAGTGAGCAGATAATTTGCATTCTTTTTTCCTGAGGAGGAAACCACAGATTACTTTTTGTCAATAGAGAACCGTTGGCAGTGGAAGCCAAGAGCTGAAACTGGTGCTGTGTCTTAAACCTGGAATTTCCAGAATACTGATAGGAGTTGAGCAAGTGACGCCAGGAAAGAGATGTTGCTCTGTGGAGTGCCATGGCCTCTTCTTCCATGCCCAACTGCTTTCCATTCCCCTTTCCAAGGTTTTATATTCTGCAAACCCAACAACCTCACCAGCAGTCAGCCTGCATCCCAAAGGGTTGTTGAGGCTTCTGGAGGCAGTGAGGGTGTAAGGATAGTGGGATTTGAATGCTGCTTTCTTTGAGTTCAGACTCAACGCTCAGTCTACTGGGCGCTAATTCTTGAAGGCCTGACTAGAATCATAGAGTTGGAAGGGGCCTTGTAGGCCATCGAGTCCAGCCCCATTTAAGGCCTTGCTGTGCTTATCCCAATAAGCTGAAAGTGTAAAATGTTTGCACCTTGAAAATGGAAATGGGCTGCCTTCAAGTTGATTCCAACTTACGGAGACCCTATGAATAGGGTGTTCATGGTAAGCGGTATTCAGAGGGGGCTTCCCATTGCCTCCCTCTGAGGCTGAGAGGCAGTGACTGGCCCATGATCACCCAGGGAGCTTCATGGCTGTGTGGGATTCGAACCCTGGTCTCCCAGGTCCTAGTCCAACGCCTTAACCACTATGCCACACTGGCTCTCTTGCACCTTATACATGTTTAATTAAAGCACAGGCAGCTGTTCCATGTACTGTAGTCTTCTTTGAAGGTCCCTGCCTCTTCTCGTGGCCTTACGAAGTGCTGATGGGTTGACTGTGTCATAATTAAGAGACCAGACTGGGGAAGGCCCATAGTCTTAATGGCAGAACATCTGCTTGGCATGTAGGGTCAGTTCCTGGCATCTCCAAGTAGAGCTGGGAGAGAATCCTGTTTGAAATCCTGGAGAGTTGCTGCCAGTCAGAGTAGACAATACTGAGCTAGATGGACCAGTGGTCTGATTCCGTATAAAGCAGCTTCGTCCACCAAAAATGTTAAGATCAGCTAAGAGCATCATTATTTCAGAACAGAGAGTTTTGTGGCACCTTAAAGTCTTAACAAATTTATTATGGCGTAAGTTTCAGTGGCAGAGCATGTCCACGAAAGCTTCTGTCATGTTTACGTGCCCTGCCACCTGTGCAGCCGTGGGCAAGCACCAGAGTTGCCCCCCAGCTGGCAGTGGCGGACAAGGAAGGGGCTGGCTTGTGCAGCTGTGGCAAGCTGAGCAGGCCCTGGCCAGCTGGGGAGGACTAGCCTCAGAGGGAGGCAATGGGAAACCCCCTCTGAATACCACTTACCATGAAATCCCTATTCGTAGGGTCGCCATAAGTCGGGATCGACTTGAAGGCAATCCATAAGATGCCACAAGACTCTTGGTCTGTTGCAGCAAAAACAACAAAGGCAGCTACCCCTCTGGAAATTCAGAAATAAGACCACCCACGCTGGATCAAGACGTTTAGTTCTTTGAAAAATTTGCAGTATGTTATTACAGAAGAAACAAGTTTCTAGTCCTTACGTTGTTTTGGACGTAGACATTTTTGCGCCTGAAGCAAAAATTCGAAATGGTAACCCTTCCTTGCTTGTTTGCCTTGCACTGTTTTTCTCAATCAGAATGAAATAGAAATAAGAAAGAATGAGGGCTATTCCATTTTTTTGAGCGATATGAAAAAGTCAACGTCAGCGTGCTGTGGCTGCACTTGGGGGGGTGTGTTTGTCTGGGAGGGGGGAGCTCCTGTCCCACAATCCGTGCCAGCATCAAGCCACGGGGCATGATTTGTTACACATCTCAACTCCTTACCCCAGGCCGCAAACCACGCCCTGCAACCAGACACTGGTGCAGATTGTGGAGCTCCACCTTCCCAGTGCCAGCCTATAGATTTAGGTAGGGGCCCTTCTGAGCTGCAGGGGCCCTCTGGCCTATGCCTGACCTGGCCGCCCACTGGCATCGGGCCTGGTAGGGCTAGGAGAGCCACTGCCAGTCAGTGTGGTCAGTACTGAGGTAGATGGACCATTGGTCCGACTCTGAATAAGGCGGCTTCCTAAGTTCCCATGTTGAAAAGTGTGACATCAGAAGTCCAAAGAAGAAGCCAGATTTAATGTTCATAAACCAAAATTGTTCTTTCTGGCAAACGAACAGGGATCCTTTATGTGCAAGAGGCTGCCATTTACTTTAAACAAATAGTTTTCCTCCCCCCCCCCCCAATGAATTAATAAGAATCTGGCCCAGATTTGTAATTCCCTGGTCTAGCCCGCTGAACAGCGTAGAGAGCAGGCTTGGAAGTGGCGGTGTGTTTTTCAGAAGAAGCTAGTTTGGGCTATCCGTGTCTTTGTCTTCCAAGAACCTCATTGTGAGACTGTAAGGAAATAATTAACAACAGGATCCTGGGACTTTCTTAACAGCCAGTGTTGTTGGGAGACAAGGGACTGCCTGTTTCTGCCATTCAGACAGATGCTGTGCTTGGGAAGAAGAGAAATTATTTCAGCTGTTTCTCTCCTTGCCAGCTTGTGGTCTGCCTTGGCCTCTCTTTCTCCTTTGCCCTCTCTGGGGTCTATATTTAGGGCTCTCTCAGACAGCTGTAATTTTGGTGGAGAGGGAGAATCTTTTCAGTAAGCATTCAGGAACAATGGATGTCACCAGCTCTCTGACCCTGTGCCTGTTTATACGGTCAAGATGACTGCAAAGTTTAATATACAGTTTAATATACAGTATATATATGTAGTTGTGATTAACAAAACAGAGGTTTTTATTGTATTACCAAAACATTTGGTATGGCAAAGTGCTCAGAGGGGCTTCATTTGCAGAAGCTAAGTAATGCTGGTACTGTCCTCCAGGTTCAGGCCATGTGGTGCCAATGAGTCCAGAGCAAGCTTGGGTGAAGTTCTGTTTGTTGCTTTCAAAAGTGTCTATATATATGTGTGTGTGTTTGTAAACTGCTTAAAGGGTTTTTTTACAATCAAGCAGTACATAACTTTTAATAAATGAAAATAAATAAAATTACTATATAAGAACAATTAATAAAGCAATTATGTAAAAACAAAATATGTAAAAACATTTACACAGCAGTAGCAAATCTGTCCAACTACAGTACAGGTACCAGTTTATTAGTACTTACAAGCACAGGTTGATTTTTTTCCAACGACAGGCGCGTTCCTGGCTCTTCCTATCCCCCCACCCTTGATGCAGATCCTCTGATCCAAGGCTCATTTGGAAGAAGGTATGTAAAGGAGGTGGAGGAAGGAGCCATAGGGTGGTATTCATCTAACTATTGTGCTAGAGTTAGTGCTAACGCAGGTGGGGGGTCTCCCCTCTCCTCCCTAAGCCATTTCAGGCTTTAAGGACAAATGTCCACACCTAGGATTGGGCCTGGAAATGAGCTGGCAAACAGTGTGGCTGTTTTAAAATGGGGGTTCCATGAGATGTAAATGGAACCCCAGCCAATAATTGACCTAGCAGCACTCCAAGAAACTCGAAGAGCAGCAGAGGAACAATTAACGGAAGAAAAAGGAGGTTGCACCTTCTTCTGGAAAGGACTGCCTGAACAAGAACGACGAATACATGGAGTAGGCTTTGCTATTAAAAATAATCTTGTGAAGCTCTTGTCAAAAGTTCCTACTGGCATTAATGAACGACTCTCAACTCTCCGATTAAAACTCGCCAAAAACCAGCAGGCAACTATTCTAAGTGCTTATGCACCAACATTAGATGCTGATGAAGACATCAAGGACATTTTTATACCCAGCTGGACACCATCTTATCAGAGATACCTAAGGAGGATAAAATTATCCTCCTGGGTGATTTCAATGCAAGAGTTGGGCGTGATTTTGATTTATGGCCAGAAACCATTGGGAAAGAAGGAGTTGGCAATAGCAACCTGAATGGGATTCTACTTCTGACCAAATGTGCAGAGCAGAGTCTTGTTATTACAAGCACACTGTTTCGCCAGAAAGATAAATTTAAAACATCATGGAAGCACCCTCGGTTGAAGCACTGGCATCTCCTGGATTACGTAATTGTCCTTGCCAGAGATCATCGTGATGTACTCCTCACGAGGGCCATGACGAGTGCCGATGACTGCTGGACAGATCACCGATTAATTCGATCCACTATGGCCATTAATATTGTTCCTCAACGTAGGCTCCAAGGAAGAAAACCAAGGCATAAAATGAACAAGATCCTATTAAGCGAGCTTGCTTTCAAACAACTCTCAAGAAACATCTACCTACGGAACTCCCTGAAAATGTTGAGGAACACTGGATTAAACTGAAGACATCCATTATTGCAACTTGTGAACAAACTATTGGATACCAAACTAAGAAACGTCAGGACTGGTTTGATGAGAATTATAGTGAGATTGAACACATCATCGACAAGAAAAGGAAAGCCTTCCAGATATGGCAGAAAGACATTAACTGTGCTGCTAAGAAAAACATCTATGCCAGTGCAAAGGCTGAGGTCCAAAGAAGAACTAGAGAACTTAAGAACGCCTGGTGGATAAAGAAAGCTGAAGAAATCCAGCATTTTGTAGATACTCATTCTACACCTTTCCACTGGTGTGGAAATCACATACCAAACAGACGGAAAGCTTTTTAATCTCAGTAGGCTGAAAGCAAATAGTAAAGTAATTACACCCTGTCATAGAACTTCAGTATGCTGATGATAATGTAATCTCCGCACATTCAGAGAAAGATCTTCAAACTATCCTAAATGTCTTTGCAGAAGCATATGGAAAGCTTGGCCTCTTGCTTAACATCAAAAAAACCAAAGTGCTTCATCAGCAAGTGCGAACCAGCCCCTCTGTAGCACCATCAATCCGGGTTAATGGTGTGACGTTGGAGAATGTCAATCACTTTTCTTATCTTGGCAGCCTTCTCTCTGTAAAATCTGACATCAATACTGAAATTCAGCATCGTCTGAGCTCTGCGAGTGCCGCATTCTCCCGAATGAAGCATAGAGTGTTCGAGGATTGGAATATTCGCAGGGAGACAAATATACCAGACCATGGTATTCCCGATATCTATGTACAGATGTGAAAGTTGGCCAGTGAAAAAAGCAGATAAGAGAAAAATCAACTCGTTTGAAATGTGGTGCTGGAGGAGAGCTTTGCGCATACCATGGACTGTGAAAAGACAAATAATTTGGTTTTAGAACAAATTAAACCAGAACTGCCACTAGAAGCTCAAATGATGAAACTGAGGTTATCATACTTTGGACACATCATGAGAAGACATGATTCACTAGAAAAGACAATGATGCTGGGAAAACAGAAGGGAGTAGAAAAAGAGGAAGGCCAAACAAGAGATGGACTGATTGCATAAAGGAAAACACAGAGTTACAAGATCTGAACAGGGTGGTTCACGACTGATTGGAGGTTGCTGGTTCATAGGGTCGCCATAAGTCGTAATTGACTTGAAGGCACATAACACACACAGGTGCCACTACACTAAAGATCCGCTTCCTATGTTGTGTGGAATGGACCTCCCAATAAGATGGTATCTGCAGGAGGCCCTCACTTGCAGAACGCATTGATCGACTGGGATATAAGGGGTAAGATGATCTTTCATTATGGAGTACCGTCAGTGCCAACACTCTTAGCTTAAGATATTTTTGTTCAGACAGGAAAGTTGTAAAAGCTTAACAGCACTTTCAAATATTTTGAAATCAACTCTCCATTTTTTAGAGGCCAGTTCGTATGTGTGTGTATATATATATATGTTTGTGTGTTTGCAAGAATCATTTTTGAAGTTTGACGTTGTGTTGTCTTCTTTTCTAGCTTGGTCGTCTTTTTGTTTCTACCTGGATTTCTTGTAGCGGTGGGTGGGGGCATGTTGGAATCGGAGCAGTGTGGAGTGGAAAAGCAGGTTTCAAGTAAGCAATTAACACGAAGAGAACCTGTTCTATTGAAGGCTTCTGCAGGGAACCGTTTGCCTAACCGAACTTTGTTTCCTTAGTGCTAGACATAGGAAAACTTCCCAGAGCTTGGATTAATTTAGAAACTACCTAATTTCTTCTGGAAAAAGAAAGACTTGGGGGATTTTTCCAGGCCAGGGGAAATGATGCCCCCATAGGAGCTAATGACTCCATCAGAGAGCACAATTGGGCAGTGATGGTTGTCGCCAAAAGCCCTCCCCCGCCTCCCGCACTCCCCGTCCCGGCCATGATGACCCAAAGGCCTGCTCCGCTGCTTCCTGTGTCAGCTGGACAAAAGATCCTGTGAGGGCCAGATTGTAGTGGTGGGGACTGAGGGCGTTCCGCTTGGATCTTCACAGAGAGAGGCTTTGCTGCTGCATTCTACAGTTTCACATCTCCGCCTCCGAAAGCCGGCCCTGGGGCTGTGCAATGTCATGGAGTGACGTGCCTCCCTTGCGTTGCATGGGGACAACTTTAAGAAAAACTTGTGGGGTGGACACGAGCCGTGCCTCTGAGCTACTAACAGCGACTCTCCAGAAGATCTCAGTGATCGGGCAAGGAGATAAGGAATCCAGTGGTCCTTGAGGGGGTGGTATTGTTATTGTTTAGATTTATTAGTCGCTTCATACCTGAAGGTCCCAAGCAACTTACACAATGTTAAAACAAACCAAATAAATGACACTATAAAAGGATAACAATAAGCAAGCACAAAACCACCCCCAGCCCCCCCCCCCCCGCACAGGTATCCTGGACCCAGGTTGTTAAAGGCCTTTTAAGTTAACACAAGAATCTTGAATCTTGCCTGGTAACCTATGGGCAGCCAGTGCAAGCTTTTAAGCACCGGAGTTATGTGTTGGCCATAGCCTGTGCCCCACCAACAGCCCTTCATCAATTTTTCACTAATGAAAAGAGGGACACTTGTACACTTGGAGAGACACTCCTGTTTTATCATGTTTGTTGCTGCTGGAGCCTCTGCGAAGCCGCATTTCACATTACAGACAAACTGGAACAGGTTCAGAGGAGGGCAGCAAGGATGATCAGGGGACTGGAAACCAAGCCCTGTGAGGAGAGACTGAAGGAACTGGGCATGGTTAGCCTGGAGAAGAGAAGACTGAGGAGAGATATGATAGCACTCTTCAAGTACACGAAAGGCTGGCACACAGAGGAGGGCCAGGATCTCTTCTCGATCATCCCAAAGTGCAGGACATGGAATAATGGGCTCAAGTTGCAGGAAGCCAGATTTTGGCTGGACATCAGGAAAAACTTCCTAACTGTTAGAGCCATACGACAATGGAACCAATTACCTGGAGAGGTAGTGGGCTCTCCGACACTGGAGGCCTTCAAGAGGCAGCCGGACAGCCATCTGTTGGGAATGCTTTGATTTGGATCCCTGCATTGAGCAGGGGGTTGGACTCGATGACCTTGTAGGCCCCTTCCAACTCTACTATTCTATGATTGCCACCTCCTGCTATATTAGTTATTTGATTGAAATCGCACGTTACCCACCACCAGCTGAAGCAAGAGAGGTCACTCAGCCAACTGACCAGAACAGTTTCTGCCTTTGGAGCACTTCAGTGCAACCACCCACAATGGCGTCAATTCTGTTTGCTCTAAAATGGCTGCAATTGCCTCCAGGCCAAACCCATTGGCGCTTGCTGCCTAGATAGTGCCTTATACCAACTTCGGTTGGTGACCCAGCTACGCCCCTATCTGGACAGGGATAACCTGGCTTCAGTTGTCCATGGTCTGGTAACCTCCAAGCTAGATTACTGTAATGTACTCTATGTGGGGCTGCCTCTGAAGACGGTTCGGAAACTGCAGCTTGTGCAAAATGCAGCGGCCAGATTGGTAACAGGGACCAGACAGTCTGAACATATAAAACCGATTGTGGCCCACTTGTATTGGCTGCCTGTATGTTTCCGAGCTCGATTCAAGGTGCTGGTTTTAACCTATAAAGCCTTACATGGCTTGGGACCACAATACCTGATGGACCGCCTCTCCCAACACGAACTCACCCGTACACTACGCTCCACATCAAAGGCCCTCCTCCGGGTGCCTACTCGAAGAGAAGCTGGGAGTCTGGCAACAAGGGAGAGGGCCTTCTCAGTGGTGGCCCCCAAATTATGGAATGATGCATATGTCGAGGTGCGCCTGGCGCCAGCACTGTTATCTGTTCGGTGCCAGGTCAAGACTTTCCTCTTCTCCCAGGCATTTTAGTGTGTGTTTTAAATTCTTTTAAGTTTTTAAATTGTGTTTAAATTATTTTTAAAAGATGTGTTTTTAAATCTGTTTATTTGTTTTAATGTTCTTAGTTACTGTAAACCGCTCATAGAGCTTCGACTATGGGGCGGTATATAAATACAATAAATAAAATAAATAGGCAGTTACAGAAGGACATGAGACAAGTAGTGTGTAGGCATTGTGCATGCAAGTGTGTGCCTCTGCAGTGGGCTCAAGAAGACGCCCTTACTTCTTGAGGCCTGGAGATACTCCATTGCATATGGGCCTACAGTAGTCTATGCCAACCTGGCACCCTCTGGATGTTTTGGACTACAACTCCCATCAACCCCAGCCAGCACAGTGTCTGCTGGCTGGAGCTGGTGGGGATTGTAGTCCAAAACATCCATGGACCATGAAAGAGGCAAATAATTGGGTGTTAGAACAAACTATACCAGAACAATCACTAGAAGCTAAAATGATGAAACTGAGGTTATCATACTTTGGACACATCATGAGAAGACATGATTCACTAGAAAAGATAATAGTGCTGGGAAAAACAGAAGGGAGTAGAAAAAGAGGAAGGCCAAACAAGAGATGGACTGATTCCATAAAGGAAGCCACAGACCTGAACTGAACAGGGTGGTTCATGACAGATGCTATTGGAGGACGCTGATTCATGGGGTCACCATAAGTCATAATCGACTTCAAGGCACATAACACACACACGGCAACCTGTGTGGCCGTGCACCCCCGTTCTTCTGAACTCTCCCTTTAGGGACCTTTGCAGAGCCCAAACCAGAGCAAAGAAGACGCTTCATATCGAATGGGAAAACAAACAACAGTGGTTTTTTTTTTTTGCTTTGCTCTCAGAGGGATTTCCCCCTTTCCTGTGCATAAGCAAATCACTGTCTGTTTCTTGCAATTTCTTAAGGGTGGAAGTGAGAGGGAAGCGGCAACAAGCAAGGAAGTTAAATTTTGCTGCTTCCTCTGGTCACATGGAGAAGCTGACAAAGAAGGCGACACAAACCTTGTCTCATGCCCATTCTCTGGACACCAGCAGGGTGGCTGTTGGGGGACGCGGGCAGGGTGGGGAACCAGTGTTTGACCTTGGTGCCATTTCCTTGATCCAGAACCTGAGTTGCTGTCACGGATGGCTTCATGTGAATCTTGACATTTCTCCCTGCCCCTTGCTTTCAAGCGAGAACCACAAGATTTGGGATGTGCCCATATTGTAGACTTAAGCTGCTTTGAAATCTTCCCAAGGACGTCTAGGAATTTCTGGTCTTGTCGGCATATTGAGGAAGAAGTTGAGGACTTTTTGTAGATAAGGAATTAGGCTTGGCATGGAGAAAGTGGATGGAGAGAAGCTTTCCTCCCTCGCTTATAATATTAGAACCCAAATGACGTCATCCAATGAAGCTGAATATTGTAAGATCAGTGATGAACAAAGCAATCTACTTCTTCACACAGTGCTGTTAAACTATGGAATTGGCTCCCAGCAGAGGTGGTGATATTGGAGGCAGTACGCTTCTGAATAGCAGTTGTCAGAAACCGTAGGAGGGGAGAGTTGCTCTTGCACTCCGGTCCTGCTTGTGGGCTTCCCATAATGGGCATCTGGTTGGCCACTGAGAAACCAAGAAGCTGGACTAGATGGGCTCTCTTTGGCCTGATCCAGCAGCCAGGCTTTTTTGTAATTATGTTCTTACATAATCAAGCAACATCCTGAAGGACACCACGTCAGCTATATGTTGTCTAGGAAAAGGTAGTGTCATAACCAGCATGATGTAGTGGTTAGTTAGAGTGCCAGACTGGGATCTGGGTGGGCAGACAAATCCCCGCTTGGCCACGAAGCTCACTTTGGTGATCTTGGGCCAGTCCTTATCTTTCAGTTTATCTACCTCACAAGGTTGGTGTTACATAAGAACATAAGAACATAAGAAGAGCCTGCTGGATCAGGCCAGTGGCCCATCTAGTCCAGCATCCTGTTCTCACAGTGGCCAACCAGGTGCCTGGGGGAAGCCCGCAAGCAGGACCCGAGTGCAAGAACACTCTCCCCTCCTGAGGCTTCCGGCAGCTGGTTTTCAGAAGCATGCTGCCTCTGACTAGGGTGGCAGAGCACAGCCATCATGGCTAGTAGCCATTGATAGCCCTGTCCTCCATGAATTTGTCTAATCTTCTTTTAAAGCCATCCAAGCTGGTGGCCATTACTGCATCTTGTGGGAGCAAATTCCATAGTTTAACTATGCGCTGAGTAAAGAAGTACTTCCTTTTGTCTGTCCTGAATCTTCCAACATTCAGCTTCTTTGAATGTCCCTGAGTTCTAGTATTATGAGAGAGGGAGAAGAACTTTTCTCTATCCACTTTCTCAATGCCATGCATAATTTTATACACTTCTATCATGTCTCCTCTGACCCGCCTTTTCTCTAAACTAAAAAGCCCCAAATGCTGCAACCTTGCCTCGTAAGGGAGTCGCTCCATCCCCTTGATCATTCTGGTTGCCCTCTTCTGAACCTTTTCCAACTCTAGAATATCCTTTTTGAGATGAGGCGACCAGAACTGTACACAGTATTCCAAATGCGGCCGCACCATAGATTTATACAACGGCATTATGATATCGGCTGTTTTATTTTCAATACCTTTCCTAATTATTGCTAGCATGGAATTTGCCTTTTTCACAGCTGCCGCACACTGGGTCGACATTTTCATCGTGCTGTCCACTACAACCCCGAGGTCTCTCTCCTGGTCGGTCACCGCCAGTTCAGACCCCATGAGCGTATATGTGAAATTAAGATTGTTTGCTCCAATATGCATAATTTTACACTTGTTTATATTGAATTGCATTTGCCATTTTTCCGCCCATTCACTCAGTTTGGAGAGGTCTTTTTGGAGCTCTTCGCAATCCCTTTTTGTTTTAACAACCCTGAACAATTTAGTGTCATCAGCAAACTTGGCCACTTCACTGCTCACTGCTAATTCTAGGTCATTAATGAACAAGTTGAAAAGTACAGGTCCCAATACCGATCCTTGAGGGACTCCACTTTCTACAGCCCTCCATTGGGAGAACTGTCCGTTTATTCCTACTCTCTGCTTTCTGCTTCTTAACCAATTTCTTATCCACAAGAGGACCTCTCCTCTTATTCCATGACTGCTAAGCTTCCTCAGAAGCCTTTGGTGAGGTACCTTGTCAAACGCTTTTTGAAAGTCTAAGTACACTATGTCCACTGGATCACCTCTATCTATATGCTTGTTGACACTCTCAAAGAATTCTAATAGGTTACTGAGACAGGACCTTCCCTTGCAGAAGCCATGCTGGCTCTGCTTCAGCAAGGCTTGTTCTTCTATGTGCTTAGTTAATCTAGCTTTAATCATACTTTCTACCAGTTTTCCAGGGACAGAAGTTAAGCTAACTGGCCTGTAATTTCCGGGATCCCCTCTGGATCCCTTTTTGAAGATTGGCGTTACATTTGCCACTTTCCAGTCCTCAGGCACGGAGGAGGACCCAAGGGACAAGTTACATATTTTAGTTAGCAGATCAGCAATTTCACATTTGAGTTCTTTGAGAACTCTCGGGTGGATGCCATCCGGGCCCGGTGATTTGTCAGTTTTTATATTGTCCATTAAGCTTAGAACTTCCTCTCTCGTTACCACTATTTGTCTTAGTTCCTCAGAATCCCTTCCTGCAAATGTTAGTTCAGGTTCAGGGATCTGCCCTATATCTTCCACTGTGAAGACAGATGCAAAGAATTTATTTAGCTTCTCTGCAATCTCCTTATCGTTCTTTAGTACACCTTTGACTCCCTTATCATCCAAGGGTCCAATTGTCTCCCTAGATGGTCTCCTGCTTTGAATGTATTTATAGAATTTTTTGTTGTTGGTTTTTATGTTCTTAGCAATGTGCTCCTCAAATTCTTTTTTAGCATCCCTTATTGTCTTCTTGCATTTCTTTTGCCAGAGTTTGTGTTCTTTTTTATTTTCTTCATTCGGACAAGACTTCCATTTTCTGAAGGAAGACTTTTTGCCTCTAAGAGCTTCCTTGACTTTGCTCGTTAACCATGCTGGCATCTTCTTGGCCCTGGCGGTACCTTTTCTGATCTGCGGTATGCACTCCAGTTGAGCTTCTAATATAGTGTTTTTAAACAACTTCCAAGCATTTTCGAGTGATGTGACCCTCTGGACTTTGTTTTTCAGCTTTCTTTTTACCAATGCCCTCATTTTTGTGAAGTTTCCTCTTTTGAAGTCAAATGTGACCGTGTTGGATTTTCTTGGCAATTGGCCAGTTACATGTATGTTTAATTTAATAGCACTGTGGTCACTGCTCCCAATCGGTTCAACAACACTTACATCTCGCACCAGGTCCCGGTCCCCACTGAGGATTAAGTCCAGGGTTGCCGTCCCTCTGGTCGGTTCCATGACCAACTGGTCTAGGGAATAGTCATTTAGAATATCTAGAAACTTTGCTTCTTTGTCATGACTGGAACACATATGCAGCCAGTCTATGTCCGGGTAGTTGAAGTCACCCATTACTACCACATTTCCTAGTTTGGATGCTTCCTCAATTTCATATCTCATCTCCAGGTCTCCCTGAGCATTTTGATCAGGGGGACGATAGATCGTTCCCAGTATTAAGTCCCTCCTGGGGCACGGTATCACCACCCACAACGATTCTGTGGAGGAGTCTGCCACTTTTGGGGTTTCGAGCTTGCTGGATTCAATGCCTTCTTTCACGTGTAGAGCGACTCCGCCACCAATACGTCCTTCCCTGTCCTTCCGATATAGTTTATATCCAGGGATAACCGTATCCCACTGGTTTTCTCCATTCCACCAGGTCTCGGTTATGCTCACTATATCAATGCTCTTCTCTAAGACCAAGCACTCCAGTTCTCCCATCTTGGTTCGGAGGCTCCTAGCATTAGCGTACAGGCACTTGTAAGCAGTGTCTCTCTTCAAGTGTCTTTGGCACTTGTGGTTAGGCCTGTGGTAATTTTGCTCTTCTGAATTTGTATCCTGTGTCCCTGCTCTCACAATGCCTACTTCTAGGCCTACCTCTTTTAAAATTTCATCATTTCTTTGGTTTTTATCCCAGGGGGGAGGTTTATTCCGAACCGGACCTTTCTCAGCTCCTGTCGGGTTTCCCCCCTCAGTCAGTTTAAAAGCTGCTCTGCTACCTTTTTAATTTTAAGTGCCAGCAGTCTGGTTCCATTCTGGTTCAAGTGGAGCCCGTCCCTTTTGTACAGGCCCGGCTTGTCCCAGAATGTTCCCCAGTGCCTAACAAATCCGAACCCTTCCACCCGACACCATCGTCTCATCCACGCATTGAGACTGCGAAGCTGGGCCTGTCTGGCTGGTCCTGCGCGTGGAACTGGTAGCATTTCAGAGAAAGCCACCTTGGAGGTCCTGGCTTTCAGCATCCTACCTAGCAACCTAAATTTTGCTTCCAGGACCTCACGGCTGCATTTCCCCATGTTGTTGGTGCCAACGTGCACCACGACCACTGACTCCTTCCCAGCACTGTCTACCAAACTATCTAAACGACGAGCGATATCCGCAACCTTCGCACCAGGCAGGCAAAACACCTTGCAGTCTACACGCCCATCACACACCCCACTGTCTATGTTCCTAATGATCGAATCACCCACTACAAGGATCCCTCCACCCCCTGGAGATATATCCTCAGCACGAGAGGATAGCTGCTCATCCCCCAAGGAATTGGTCCCTTCTAAGGGATCGTTTCCCTCTTCCTCAGCTGGATGCTCTCCTTTCCCGAGACCATCGTTCTCCATGATAGCAGGAGAGCTATCATCGTTGGAGTGGGACACAGCTATAATGTCCCTGAAGGCCTCCTCCACACACCTCTCTGCCTCTCTCAGCTTTTCCAGGACCGCCACCTTGGCCTCAAGGAAATGAAGTCGCTCCCGGAGAGCCAGGAGCTCATTGCACCGAGAGCATACCCACGACTTCTGTCCAACAGGCAGATAGTCGTACATGCTGCAGGCGGTGCAAAACACTGGAAAGCCCCCACACCCCTGCTGGCTTCTTACCTGCATAGTTTTGTTTAAGGTTTATTACGTCAATGGGTTGGAGACTGCGGTATAGTTGAGGTCAGGGAACAGACGGGCAGAGTGGGGGGCCCTGGCCTCCTCGCCCTGCTGCCGAACTCGCTCTGCTGCTTAACTCGCCTTGACGCTTTGTCAGCTGGGGCTCCCTCTAGCTCGTGGAGCAGGTTACGCCACCTTGACCTCCTTGGAAGAAACGTGGGATATAAATGCAATCATTAATAAATAAAAATAAGTAAATAACAACCGTTTTGACTCAGAGTTGTTCCTTTGGATTACGTCTGTGACTGTTTAAACCAATTGGTTGAAACTTGTTGCTCGGTAGCCAGGATGAGTTAGGAGGCCTAGAGCTAATTATCTATCGCTGTTTGTTATTTCAATTGGTATGCCACTTTTCCGCATAAATGTCCCCAAAGCAGCTCACGGCATAACAACAAGAATGCATATTGATACATCACCAATCCATTTCAAAACTTAATATAATTTGTAGAAATAATTTGTTTGTTAATATGGACATTATAACATTTTGAATCCATTGTAAACTCTCAGACTGAAACCGCAAGAGTGTGGTGTGCTAGACTAGTTGCGTGGTCATCTGGGTGAAGTCATTGAGCCAGGGAATGGTGCCAGCTTTGTGGCTAATTTTAAAGCCAGAACTTCGTTGTTTTTCATTCCAGTCTTCCTGTGCAAGACAATCTCCAAGACCCTGAGGAGCTGCCTGTAGTGCCACCCACCCTCTTCCGTCGCCTGAAGATATTGGAACCGCACACTGTCCCTGAGTTACCTTCAAAACCTCCCCTTTCCTTGCAGGCGGACTTTGGTGAGAGTCTGCCTTGTATAATTGGCAAGCTTTAAGATAAAAATGGAGCTGAAATGAATATTTGAAAGTTCCCCAGCTTTTCCAATTTCACTGTTTTGAATGTGAGATTTTACTTTGAAATCTGAGTGCGTCAGACTTTGTGGAATTTCCTATTTTTTTTCTTTCAGGCATCAAATACGAACAACTGCTAAAGATTAAAATGCCATTGCATGTTAACTATTTAATACTACATGCGATTGCATGCCAATTATTAAATACCTTTGAATTCTTAATATTAAAATTTCCAAAACTATAATCTAATTGTAAAAATATCAGAGACTGAAATGGAATTACCGAAGATGCTGAATCTAAATATAAAATGTCTGGTTTATATTTAGCAAATAATTGAGGATGCAGATAATATCTGGAGAATATTAATTATCAGCATTTGCAGAGGAATATTTTGAGAAATAAAATTCATTGCAACTCTAAATGAATGGGGGCCCTCCTTCACACAAGGGACAGGTACCCATGGAACTCTGGGCTACAAGATGTTCCTGTGGTGACTGCTATTCGGAGGTTGTGTAAAGGCGTGAAGCCTGACTCAGAGAGGTTCTGGTGCTCAAAGTGGAACATCCAAACAGTGCCTGCGCCCAGCCTCCCACCAACTACTACACAGCACAATCCACAGGCAGGATTGAAATGAAGGGGGGTTGTGCTGGGGACCTTCTTGGACCTGTTGGGTGAATCCTTGACAACCATCCTCTTCTACTCCCCGGCAAAACTGTCCCCTGAGGTCACTGCTTCACCTTGTGTTGCTGTCAGGCTACCTCTGGATCGTAGGTGCAGTTGCTGGAAACCGCAGGAAGGGAGAGCTCTTTTGCACTCAGGTCCTGCTTGCGGGCATCCCATAATAGGCCTCTGGTTGGCCGCTGTGTGAACAGGATGCTGGACTAGATGGGCCTCTCCTTTGGCCTGATGCAACTGCTGCCGCAGGGCTCTTCTGATGTTCCTATGTCTGTTGGTATCTGCTAGCCATGATACCTGAGGGTTTGGCCTCCCCAACTCATGCAGGGGTAGGGAAGCTAAGCGCCTGGGGCTGAATGTGGCCCTCCAAGGCCTCTCTGTCCGGCCCTTGAGACACTCCCAGCTCTTGTTGCTAGCCCTGCAACATGCCTACACTCTTCTCACAACAATTAAAACACAGGCAACAAAAAAGGCAGGCACACCCCCCCCCCGAAAGATCATTCCCAAGCCAGCCAATTCCCCTCCATCAAAACCCTCATTTTAAAAAATTGGGAGGAGCAGGGGCCTTGCTAAGTGACAAGGGAGGTGTCTGAGGGCACCATGGTGCCCACGGGTGCCATGTTGGGTACGCCAGAGGCAAACCACCCCTGTGCTTAATTGACTCCACTGGCTCCCAATTTGTTTCCAGGCCCAATTCAAAGTGCTGGTTCTGACCTTTAAAGCCCTAAACGGCCTTGGACCAGTGTACCTGAGGGACCGCTTATGGCCATATGTATCTGCCCAGGATTTAAGATCATCTGCCTCTGGTCTCCTCTGTATTGCTGGAGTGAAAGACGTTAGACTGACAGGCACGCAGGAGAGAGCTTTTTCAACTGTGGCCCCCAAGCTTTGGAATAATCTACCCCAAGAAATCCGCTCTGCTTCCTCCCTGACGGTTTTCCAGAGACTTCTGAAAACGATCTTGTTCCGGAGAGCCTTTGGGAGGGACTGTAGGTAGAACTGACACTGATTTTATGCCTTACGTTAAGTTTTACCCTTGTAGTCCCCTTTAGTACCACTCCCTATATATATGTGTGTGTGTGTGTGTGTGTAGTATGTTATGTATTTTAATTGTATTTTATGTATTTTAATGTTTTGTGATTTTATTGTTTACGATTTTATTATGTACGTGTTTGATTTTATTTTTTAAAGCCGCCCTGAGTGCCCTGTTGCAGGGTAGAAAGGTGGGATAGAAATATTTTAAATAAATAAATAAATAAACCAGTGTCCTGAGTTGGTGCCTGAGTAGGTAATGATCTCCCCTCCTGCTTGATGTGTCTTTGCAGATGATTCTGATTATGAAGATCTCCTTTTTGAGGAGGAAATAGACGCACCTACAGAAGAAATGACTGACAAGGTGGGTCCACAGCCCTCTGGCTTCCTGTTCTGTCTGTCTCGCCCTCAGCAGAGAGGAGTCTACTTTCCCCTCTGAACATGCAGGTGTGCTGATGGAACAGAGGCCAAGGATTGGCGTTACGTTGCTGCATTGTCCCAGGACTGTGCTCTTCTCTCTGCCTTGGAGGCTAGCCCAGGACACTCCTCTACCAGGCTGCCTGATTTGCCACCAAAAAAGTTGTGTTTGTTCAAACATGCAGGACTTAAGTGCTGAGGAGCTGTGCTTAGGGTTGGACTGACAGCCTCCTCTGTCCTGGAGGGTTAGGACACCTAACAATAGGAGCAAAAGGGAGAAACAAAAGGGAGAAAGGGAGACCGACAGTGTAAATATCCCATCAGGAGTGTATTAAAAACGGACAGCAACTGAAATATCATGGTAAAAGTCGCCTGCAGGTGAGCTGCTCTCAGGTTTGTGAGTTTGCCGTTCTGTTTTTATTTTACTTGATTTGGGGCTTCTGTGCTGTGGTACCTTCAGCAGCTATGCGTTCCCTTCGACAGAGTCATTTCCTAGGACTACCTTTGCCAGGCGCGTGCCTTCCAGATGTTGGTAGACTACAACTCCCATCAGCCCCAGCCAGCACAATGTGGAGTTGTAGTCCATCAGCATCTGGAGGGCACCTGGTTGACAAAGGCTGTCCTAGGAGGACATGCCAGGAAGAGCATTGCCTCTCCCCACCCTCTTCCTTTTATTTCCCCCACCCTTCAGTCCTGGGGGAAGGGGCTGTAGCCGAGTGGCAGAGCACTCGCTTTGCGTGCAGAAGGTCCCAGGTTCAATCCCGGGCAGCTCCAGGTCATAGAATCATAGAATAGTAGAATTGGAAGGGGCCTATAAGGCCATCAAGTCCAACCCCCTGCTGGGTCTGGCTGGGAAAAAGACATTGGTTTGAAATCCTTGGAGTCAGTGTAGACAGTACTCTGATAGATGGGCCAGTGGCCAGAATAGGGCAGCTTACTGTGTCTTTGAGCTCAGCACATCCTTTCAGGAAGCAAAGAGAAGGCAAGGGAAATCTGTTTAAGGGGCAGGGCACGTTAAGGGCAGGGTTGCCAGTTGTTGAATCCTCCTCTATAGGAATTAAATAATACCTTCCTAAAATCCTGGGATTCTCTTTCTAGTAATAGTTTGGATGGGGAGATCCCACTTCCCTCCCTGTAACCTGAAGGATTCCCTTTTCCTACCTGGACCCAGAGATCATCCTCAGGCCTTTCTCTGGGCGCCCCAGGCAAGTGAGGTGTGGTGGGTGTGTTCTGGGGAAAGGGCCCTTTTTGTGGTGGCCTCTTGGGCTGTGGAATACTCTCCCAGAGAAGCTTGCCTAGTACCTACTTTGTGGGCCTTTCAGCATTAGGTGAAGGCCCCTCTTAATTTTCCAGGCCTTTTAAACTCTTAAATTTAATTTCTATTTTATATGTTCAGATTTTGGTGAGAAGATTATTTTATTGTTTATACAGGGGCATGGAACCTTTTTGGCTCCGTGGGCCAGATTTTTATCAGGATTTGCTGGGCTGCCCACCTGTCAATGACATGATATAATTATGACATCACATGATTGACAAGTAGGCTGGGCCACCCACCTGTCAAAGTCCCTTGTGCTTCCCTTTTTAAGTCTGGGATCTTAAAGCCTTTTCCAAGTCTCCCAGCACTTTCCTTTTAAGTCTACAAGATTGGAGGCTTAAAAGGGGGAGGGGAGACTTGCAAAAGGCTTTAAGACAGGCCCTGTGCTTCTGTTTAAGCAAATGGGAACGCAGTTAAGCAGCAGAGCGAAAAGAGGGTAAGTAGCTCCCATTTATTCCATTATTTAATTGAAGTAAAACAGCTCAGAGCAATAAGTAATAAGGGCAGCCCAAGGTCACCCTGAGCTAGGAGCCAAATCCTGAAAGAACCTATATCTTAGGAGACAGATCCTAGGAGAAGGAAGCCCATAGAAAGCTAGTTTTCAACACCACCCTAGCAGGAAAGCTTCAGGGGACACTGTAAACAAGGCTAAATTCCAGTCGGAGAGAAGGGGGAAAAGGAAACTCCACCGACACATACAGGAAGAGAGTCAGCTCAGTCCTTGCTAAAAAGGGCAGCTTCAGCATTCCTGAAACACAACCACAAGCTCTGTTTCCCTAGGTTAAAGAAAGGTCAGGCTGTTCTAGGTGGGAAAACAACAAACACAAAAGACTTGCCTGGAAGGCGCAGCCCCTTGCTGAGATTAAAAGCAGCCAAAAGCTTAAACAGCCCCGCCCCTCGCTCAGGAAGGAAGCCTGAGAGAATACTAAAGAGTTAAGCCCCAGCTGATAGCCATCAGCCTCAAGTAACACATCATTGGCTGGCAGCAGTAGCTGGGAGGAACCAGCCACACATATAAAGTCAGAGCACCCTAGCGAGGGAGCCTGCTCCATGAGTTAGAGGGAGCCCCAGCTGACAAAGCGTCAAGGCGAGTTAAGCAGCAGAGCGAGTTCGGCAGCAGGGCAAGGAGGCCAGGGCCCCCCACTCTGCCCGTCTGTTCCCTGACCTCAACTAAACCGCAGTCTCCAACCCATTGACGTAATAAACCTTAAACAAAACTATGCAGGTAAGAAGCCAGCAGGGGTGTGGGGGCTTTCCAGTGTTTTGCACCGCCTGCAGCATGTATGACTATCTGCCGGTTGGACAGAAGTCGTGGGTGTGCTCTCGGTGCAATGAGCTCCTGGCTCTCCGGGAACGACTTCATTTCCTTGAGGCCAAGGTGGCGGACCTGGAAAAGCTGAGAGAGGCAGAGAGGTGTGTGGAGGAGGCCTTCAGGGACATTATAGCTGTGTCCCACTCCAAGGATGATAGCTCTCCTGCTATCATGGAGAACGATGGTCTCGGGGAAGGAGAGCATCCAGCTGAGGAAGAGGGAAACGATCCCTTAGAAGGAACCCATTCCTTGGGGGATGAGCAGCTATCCTCTCGTGCCGAGGATATATCTCCAGGGGGTGGAGGGATCCTTGTAGTGGGTGATTCGATCATTAGGAACATAGACAGTGGGGTGTGTGATGGGCATGTAGACCGCAAGGTGTTTTGCCTACCTGGTGCGAAGGTTGCGGATATCGCCCGTTGTTTAGATAGTTTGGTAGACAGTGCTGGGAAGGAGTCAGTGGTCGTGGTGCACATTGGCACCAATGACATGGGGAAATGCAGCCGTGAGGTCCTGGAAGCAAAATTTAGGTTGCTAGGTAGGATGCTGAAAGCCAGGACCTCCAAGGTGGCTTTCTCTGAAATGCTACCAGTTCCACGCGCAGGACCAGCCAGACAGGCCCAGCTTCGCAGTCTCAATGCGTGGATGAGACGATGGTGTCGGGTGGAAGGGTTTTGATTTGTTAGGCACTGGGGAACATTTTGGAACAAGCCGGGCCTGTACAAAAGGGACGGGCTCCACTTGAACCAGAATGGAACCAGACTGCTGGCACTTAAAATTAAAAAGGTGGCAGAGCAGCTTTTAAACTGACTAAGGGAGGAAACCCAACAGGAGCTGAGAAAGGTCCGGTTCGGAATAAACCTCCCCCCTGGGATAAAGACCAAAGAAATGATGAAATTGTAAAAGGGGTAGGCCTAGAAGTAGGCATTGTGAGAGCAGGGGCACAGGATATAAATTCAGAAGAGCAAAATTACCACAGGCCTAACCACAAGTGCCAAAGACACTTGAAGAGAGACACTGCTTACAAGTGCCTGTACGCTAATGCTAGGAGCCTCCGAACCAAGATGGGAGAACTGGAGTGCTTGGTCTTAGAGAAGAGCATTGATATAGTGAGCATAACCGAGACCTGGTGGAATGGAGAAAACCAGTGGGATACGGTTATCCCTGGATATAAACTATATCGGAAGGACAGGGAAGGACGTATTGGTGGCGGAGTCGCTCTATACGTGAAAGAAGGCATTGAATCCAGCAAGCTCGAAACCCCAAAAGAGGCAGACTCCTCCACAGAATCATTGTGGGTGGTGATACCATGCCCCAGGAGGGACTTAATACTGGGAACGATCTATCGTCCCCCTGATCAAAATGCTCAGGGAGACCTGGAGATGAGATATGAAATTGAGGAAGCATCCAAACTAGGAAATGTGGTAGTAATGGGTGACTTCAACTACCCGGACATAGACTGGCTGCATATGTGTTCCAGTCATGACAAAGAAGCAAAGTTTCTAGATATTCTAAATGACTATTCCCTAGACCAGTTGGTCATGGAACCGACCAGAGGGACGGCAACCCTGGACTTAATCCTCAGTGGGGACCGGGACCTGGTGCGAGATGTAAGTGTTGTTGAACCGATTGGGAGCAGTGACCACAGTGCTATTAAATTAAACATACATGTAACTGGCCAATTGAAAAGAAAATCCAACACGGTCACATTTGACTTCAAAAGAGGAAACTTCACAAAAATGAGGGGATTGGTAAAAAGAAAGCTGAAAAACAAAGTCCAGAGGGTCACATCACTCGAAAATGCTTGGAAGTTGTTTAAAAACACTATATTAGAAGCTCAACTGGAGTGCATACCGCAGATCAGAAAAGGTACCGCCAGGGCCAAGAAGATGCCAGCATGGTTAACGAGCAAAGTCAAGGAAGCTCTTAGAGGCAAAAAGTCTTCCTTCAAAAAATGGAAGAACTCAAAGGTGAAATTGCTGATCTGCTAACTAAAATATGTAACTTGTCCCTTGGGTCCTCCTCCGTGCCTGAGGACTGGAAAGTGGCAAATGTAACGCCAATCTTCAAAAAGGGATCCAGAGGGGATCCCGGAAATTACAGGCCAGTTAGCTTAACTTCTGTCCCTGGAAAACTGGTAGAAAGTATGATTAAAGCTAGATTAACTAAGCACATAGAAGAACAAGCCTTGCTGAAGCAGAGCCAGCATGGCTTCTGCAAGGGAAAGTCCTGTCTCAGTAACCTATTAGAATTCTTTGAGAGTGTCAACAAGCATATAGATAGAGGTGATCCAGTGGACCTAGTGTACTTAGACTTTCAAAAAGCGTTTGACAAGGTACCTCACCAAAGTCTTCTGAGGAAGCTTAGCAGTCATGGAATAAGAGGAGAGGTCCTCTTGTGGATAAGGAATTGGTTAAGAAGCAGAAAGCAGAGAGTAGGAATAAACGGACAGTTCTCCCAATGGAGGGCTGTAGAAAGTGGAGTCCCTCAAGGATCGATATTGGGACCTGTACTTTTCAACTTGTTCATTAATGACCTAGAATTAGGAGTGAGCAGTGAAGTGGCCAAGTTTGCTGATGACACTAAATTGTTCAGGGTTGTTAAAACAAAAAGGGATTGCGAAGAGCTCCAAAAAGACCTCTCCAAACTGAGTGAATGGGCAGAAAAATGGCAAATGCAATTCAATATAAACAAGTGTAAAATTATGCATATTGGAGCAAAAAATCTTAATTTCACATATACGCTCATGGGGTCTGAACTGGCAGTGACCGACCAGGAGAGAGACCTCGGGGTTGTAGCGGACAGCACGATGAAAATGTCGACCCAGTGTGCGGCAGCTGTGAAAAAGGCAAATTCCATGCTAGCAATAATTAGGGAAGGTATTGAAAATAAAACAGCCGATATCATAATGCCGTTGTATAAATCTATGGTGTGGCCGCATTTGGAATACTGTGTACAGTTCTGGTCGCCTCATCTCAAAAAGGATATTCTAGAGTTGGAAGAGGTTCAGAAGAGGGCAACCAGAATGATCAAGGGGATGGAGCGACTCCCTTACGAGGAAAGGTTGCAGCATTTGGGGCTTTTTAGTTTAGAGAAAAGGGGGGTCAGAGGAGACATGATAGAAGTGTATAAAATTATGCATGGCATTGAGAAAGTGGATAGAGAAAAGTTCTTCTCCCTCTCTCATAATACTAGAACTCGTGGACATTCAAAGAAGCTGAATGTTGGAAGATTCAGGACAGACAAAAGGAAGTACTTCTTTACTCAGCGCATAGTGAAACTATGGAATTTGCTCCCACAAGATGCAGTAATGGCCACCAGCTTGGATGGCTTTAAAAGAAGATTAGACAAATTCATGGAGGACAGGGCTATCAATGGCTACTAGCCATGATGGCTGTGCTCTGCCACCCTAGTCAGAGGCAGCATGCTTCTGAAAACCAGTTGCTGGAAGCCTCAGGAGGGGAGAGTGTTCTTGCACTCGGGTCCTGCTTGTGGGCTTCCCCCAGGCACCTGGTTGGCCACTGTGAGAACAGGATGCTGGACTAGATGGGCCACTGGCCTGATCCAGCAGGCTCTTATGTTCTTATGTTCTTAGGAGCTGTCTTACAGCCTTTGCAAAAGCCACTTTCAAGTAGCTTGCACAAGTGAGCTGCTTCAAAGGGTGTTGTTGCACAGGGCTTTAAATCCCAGCTCTTCTGTTGAGCGGGGATTAAATCCTGCTGCCTTTGCTGCGTGATCTTGTACCATGCTGGGAACAAGATTGTGCATTCATTGCAGGATTAAACCCTGTCTTCCTGCCCCAGTTGGGTGGGTGGATGTGGTGTGGGGAAATGGCGTCAGGGGCCAAATGGGACCCCCTGAAGGGTCATGATTGGCCCGGAGGTCGGAGTTTTCCCACCCCTGGTCTACAGTTTATGTGGTTGTTAGCACATGCAGTAAGATATTAATAACATTCATCTTCCCACTTTGAGCATTAGGAATATAGAATCAAGGAACAAGAAGTAGTAGTTCTGTAGAGCTCTATCTCAACATGCAAAAAACAGTGGCTTACCTAAAGCATCTCCCTGCTTCTCACTACTGTTACTCCTGAGATTGTTGTTGCTTTAAACCCTCCCAACAGCTATTGTTCTTAGTGTAATTGCTATTTTGTTTGGATTGGTAATTTTGTGTTTGATTTTATTTGCATTTATTTAGTTTATGGTTTGTACGCTTAGTTCTATTTGTGTGCAATCTGATATATTTGAGGTATGAACCTTCAAACATGTTTGTACTTTTCATTCTTTTGAAAGAGGTTACAGTAAACATTCGTTGACGGCTAAAAAACACACACGCACAATTGTTATTACTGCTGTTGCAAAGTGCCCAGAGAGCTTTGTCACTGGGTGGCATATAAATATTGTTGATAAGTAAATAGCTGTAGGAATGGAGAAGCTTGAATTTCTATTTCTCTGCAGCGGGTTTAGCCCCTTGCCTTGTGAGCAGACTTGCTTTCTTGTGCTGCTGTGGCCGGAGGGGGAAATTGCAGACTTGCTTCTCAGAAAGCACCCGGTGGTTCCGACAGCTATAAATAGAGAGGTTTGCTTCTGTGCAACTTCCTGTTGGTGTCAAGCACCAGAAGGAAGGAGGGGATGGAGAAGGCCCAGTCCAGCCTGGGAGGAGGACTCTGCTGTTGCAAGTTCCACGTTTCTCTCTCCCCTCACCCCTTTTGTTACTGGCATTCATACAGCATCCTATAACAACTCCTTGGTGCTGGTGCAAACGACAATTGGATGGGAAAAGTGCAGCCTCTTGCTGCTTGCTTACGGTGCTGTAATGCTCTTTTGTGGGGCTGCAACATTGAGCTAATTCATTGATTAGGTTAAAACTCTCTCAATTTTTGTAAAAAGGTGCCATCAATTAGATAAGTAGAATAATTTTTTAAGCAGTTAATTGTTTTTAACGTAAATACGGCCACATCCATAACTGGCTGATGTTTTCTAAGAAGGGCCATTCTTCATTTTTCTTGTGCAAGGAAGAATGTGGCTGTTCTAGGATGGCTGAGGTTTAGAGTTCACCTGAGGTGGCCTTTTGTACCTCTTGAGTCAGGCCACCCATCCCAGGCTTCTCCTTTCTCAAAGAGTGTAGAGTCTTCAAGGGGTATAGACCTCTGGCCTGGAGCCCGACACTCTAAGGCAGCTCTCACCGTGTGCATTGCCTGCACTGGAGGGCAGGTGCCGGGAAGCGTGAGGGCCCTAGTGTTCGAGGGGCCAGTCCCTTGGGACAGTTGGGCTCATGGGGTGTCGTATCCAAGAGTGCAAGTTCAAAGGTCTCTGGCTCAAGCGTCATGGTCTGGGTTCAACATCTCCACAATTTGTGCCACTGGTTTTTTTTCCAGAAAACTATTTTCTCTTGACCTTGCAAAAATACAGGAATACAAGAAATGCACACGCACACACGAACGGAAAAAGCAAAAGGCTGATGCACAAAGGAAAAATAATAGTTTTTATATAGGTCTGGTGTGTCCACACAGGGTCCTATTTCCCGTATTATGCCTCCTTTCACAACAAATCCTCCAGAATAAGGAGTTGACTCAACTGTCCGTTCCATAAGAGCTCTGCCCTGGGACTTTTCCAAACTCCTCCTGTCCTGCTGTAAACTGAGTGAGATTAAATTATGCCAAATAGACCGTGCCTTGTTTTATTGGCCCTCAAGCAAGTGAATCTTTTGTGTCAGCTTCTGTGACATAGCTAGGAACCAAAGTATATTGTTCCACAAGGCTTCTTCTACTGTGGCTCCCTCAAGATGTTTCCAAAAGCGAGTCCCAACCGCTTTCACTGCCATAAGGAGAAAGTTAACAACCTTTTAAAAAAATCATTGGACTCAATATATGGACAGTCCAAATATTTAAGAGTGCCAGTGTGGGTATTGGCAAAACGATCCCGTGCGGTGTCCTGATTGAGCTGCACAAAGACTTTTCCCCAAAATGCTGCCACAACGGGGCACTCCCATCATGGGTGGCAGTATGTGCATTTATTTATTTATTTAATCTCTGAGTGGTGTGCAACATAAAAACAACAATATTATTAAAAAAAAAACACCACATAAAACCAATAAAACAACAATATTGAAGCCTATAAAAAGAGGGAATTGAAACAAATAAAACAGGGTCCAATCTAATGGGCCGTGGAAAACCTAGGCAAAAAAGTATGTGTTCACAAGATGTCTGAAGCAACTGATGGTTGCTGTTTCATATATGGCAGAGGAAAGGGCATTCCGAAGGGCCATAGCTCAGTGGTAGAGCATCTGCCTTATTTTTATTTATTTATTAAATTTATATCCCTCCCTTCCTCGCAGAAGGAGCCCAGGGTGCCAAACAAAAAAAAATAAACACACTGTAAAACATCATAAAAACAGACTTTAAAATATATTAAAACCAATTTAAAACATATAAAACCAAAACATCTTTTAAAATATATTTTTTTAAAAAAAAAAAACTTTAAAAACATCTTAAAAAGCAATCCCAACACAGACGCAGACTGGGATAAGGTCTCTGCTTGTTGAAGGTCTTCAGTAGGTGCCGAAAAGACAACAGAGATGGCGCCTGTCTAATATTTAAGGGGAGGGAATTCCAAAGGGTTGGTGCCACAACACCAAAGGTCCACTTCCTATGTTTTTGTGGAACAGACCTCCTGGTGGCCCTCACCTGCAGAGCGTAGTGATCAACTGGGTATATAAGGGGTAAGACGGTCTTTCAGGTATCCTGGCCCAAAGCTGTGTAGGGCTTTTGTATACCAAACCAAAACCTTGAACTTAGCTAATGGGCAGCTGCCTCTTGAAGGCCTCCGGTGTCAGAGAGCCGACTACCTCTCTAGGTCATTGGTTCCATTGTCGTATGGCTCTAACACTTAGGAAGGTTTTCCTGATGTCCAGTCGAAATCTGGCTTCCTGCAACTTGAGCCCATAATTCTGTGTCCTGCACTCTGGGATGATCGAGAAGAGATCCCGGCCCTCCTCTGTATGGCAGCCTTTCAAGTCTCTGTGACTAGTACTGCACTAGATGGACCAATGGCCTAAATCAGGATAAGGCAGCTTCCTGGGTTCCATCATTGAGGGGCAGTTGTGGAAAATGCCGGCTTTCAGGTCACTGCCCTGTGATACTCTGTAGGGTGAGGTACCGCAAGTAGAATTTCCCACCCCAGATGATCTAAGCAATCTAAGAGGGGGGCAGGTGGTCTTCCAAGTCACCTGGTTCTTGATTCAGCTAGCTCTGTGCCAGAGTCCTGGCTGTCGCCTGCAGTCAAGATCATGGAACCATGTAAGGAGTGCCTTGTTAACGTGCATATTGCTGAGGTCTGGGGCCCTTGAAGCGGCAAGGCTTAATTCAACCCCTTTTTGTCTTCTCTCTGCAGGAGGAGGCAGCGAAGACCCCGCCGGAGGTGAGCCGCTGTGCACGATTCAGCAGCCTGATCAGTGAAGACGAGCTGATTGAGGATTATTTCAAGGAGGAATCACCCACTAAGTGAGGGCTGTTCGTTATCTTTTGTGCGGGAGCACTGACTGTTTAGGCTGTCCTGGAACATCTTGCTTCAACCTCTGTTTCTAGGGGTGAAACAAAGGCAGGAACCCCTTTGAAAGAGCAGAAAGGAATGCCTGTTTGAGGGACGAACTCTGTATCGCTCTTTTCGATCCTAGTGCCTTCCCAATTGATTGATTTGTTTGTTCGTTTGTTTAATATCCTGCCCTTCCTCCCAGAAGGAGCCTAGGATGGCAAACAAAAACACTAAAAGCACTTTAGAACATATTAAAACAAAGCATCTTTAAAAACATATTAAAACAAAATATCTTAAAAACATCTTTAAAAACATCTTAAAAAGCAATTCCAGCACAGATGCAGGCCAGGATGAAGGTCTCTACTTAACAGGCTTGTTGAAAGAGGAAGATCTTCAGCAGGTGCCAAAAAGATAACAGAGATCGCACCTGCCTAATATCTAAGGGGAGGGAATTCCACAAGGTAGGTGTCACTACACTAAAGGTCCACTTCCTATGTTGTGTGGAACGGAGCTCCTGATATGCTGTCTGCAGGAAGGTCCTCACTTGCAGAGCGCAGTGATCGACTGGGGATATAAGTGTTTTTAGTGCTTTTGTCTGCCACCCTGGGCTCCTGCTGGGAGGAATGGCGGGATATAAATCAAATAATTAATAAATAAAATAAATGAATAATAAGATGATCTTTCAGGTATCCTAGTCCCAAGGTGTGTAGGGCTTTGTACACCAAAACTAGAAGCTTAAACTTGGCCCAGATGTTTTGGACTACAACTCCCATCAGCCCTAGCCAGTACAGCCATCTTCAGGGCATCAGGTTGGCAAACACAGGAAGCAGCTTTAAATGGGAAAAAAGCAGCTACAGACCCACAATAAGAGCCCGGCTGCAGCTGGATCAGGCCAAAGGGGGCCCATCTAGTCCAGCATCCTGTTCTTACAGCGGCCAACCAGATTCCTCTTCTAGGAAACCCCCAAGCAAGATCTGAGTGCATCAGCAGCACTCTCTCTTCCTGCGATTCCTAGGAACTGGTATTCAGAAGTATACAGCCTCCGACAGTGGAGGTAGAACATCTGGAATGTGGAAAGAGCAGCCAGGAAGGGGGAGATTTTCAGCAGGAAACCAGCACAGGCCTACAGCCTGGATTGGGAGCACACTCAGGTTCATGGCCTATGGCTGCTTTTCCTTCAAAACAGAAGTGGCCTGTTTAAGCACACATTTTTTTAAAAGCATGGCTAACGTCACGTGTAACCAAGCCCTGCTACGGTCAGTGACATGCCAGCTTTCTTTTCTTCTTCTTTCTGTCTTCCCATCCAAGCTCTCCTCTCTCATTCAAAGTTCAGCTACCAAGGGACCATCTCTAGTCATTCTCATTGACAAACGGTCAACTGACCGCCCTGGATTATTAACTAGCTGTTGAACATGACAAACACAGTTGCTCATGTGCAGTTGCAACAAACGATTGTCTGGGTTAGAAGTCAGCAGAGAATTAGCTGAACAGTTTGTCAGATACTTCCCATCTTAGTATGTTATGAGGTTGGTTGCAAAAGGGTAATATCTGATTTTACCAGCCCGCTTCCTGGTATGATGCATTCTCTTTCCTTTGGCCCCACCCTGGATTTTGCAGAAGAGGGAAGGTGCTACTCTCACAGCATTTGGTAGTTACTAGATAACGCTTAGGTTGTTAGAGAGCCAGCATGGTGTAGTGGTTAGTATGTTGGACTATGACCTGGGAGGCCAGGGTTTGAATCCCCATTCAGCTATGAAGCTCACTGGATGACCTTGGGCCAGTAACTGCCTCTCAGCCTAACCTACCTCACAGGGTTGTTGTGAGGACAAAATCAGGAGGGGGAAAGGAAAGGTGATTCCTCTGCTCAGTGCCCACCCACCCAATCCCCTCCCCTTCCCCTCCTCCTCCCCTCGCCCCTTCCCTAGGTCAAGTTTCACCCATCCTAGCCATGATTGCACAGGAGTAAATCCCACTCAACTGAAAAAGCATGCAAATGATCAAATCTGCCCTCCTCGCCTCCCTCCTATCCCCTCCCTCTTGCCCCTTCCCTCTCCCTTCCTTCACTCCTCCCCTCCCTCTTGCCCCTTCCCTCTCCCTTCCTTCACTCCTCCCCTCCCTTCCCCTCCCCCCTCCCCTTCCAATCCCCTCCTTCCCCCTCCTCCTTCCCCCTCCCCTCCACCCCCCCCATGGTCAGTTTTACCTATCCTAGGACTACAACCTTGGAGACCAGGGTTCGAAACCCACACAGCCATGAAGCTCACCGGGTGACCTTGGGCCAGTCACTGCCTCTCAGCTTCAGAGGGAGGCAATGGTAAACCCCCTCTGAATACCGCTTCCCATGAAAACCATATTTGTAGTGTCGCCATAAGTCGGGATCCACTTGGAGGCAGTCCATCTCCTTTTGCTTAGGTTATTAGATGACGTTCCAAGGGCTGTGCAACCCGGGTTAGGCTTCCTTTTGATCGGAAAGAGCTTGAGGCTTGTGGCATTTTTGTAATACTTGCTTTATTTAAGAATATAAAAGCGCAGCATAAATGAAGGGGAGACGCAGGTGTGACAGATCTAGTACCCTACATCAGATTTCCAGAGAGGCAGGCAGGCCAGGACCCACAGAGAGCCTTCAGACAACAAACAGGGGAAGGGCCGTCACTCATTGGTAGAGCTGTTGCCAGTCAGTGTTGACAATACTCAGTACTGGGATGCGTCCTGTGTTCCAAGCTGCGTCTGGCTACCTGTGTCTGGCTGCTTTCACACTGCGCTTTATTCCGTTATTCTGACGATTTCTTACCTGGTAATTTGCGCATTATGTTTGATCTTTCACACGACGCACAAGCTAGCTCCAGAATTCTAGTGGAATGTAATGGAAGTTTAGTGCTAATTTCTGTGATAAATGATGCCAGAAATAATCCGTTAGCAAGGCTGGGAACCCGGAAGATTGCAGGAGTTTATTGCTAGGTGCAGCTGCTCGTGTGACAGGCATCCCAGCATGCAGTGCGTTTCTGCCCTTTAGTTGCGTGGGGTTTTTTTTTTGCCTGATGAATGTTGTACCGGTATTGTGGCATCGGTGGAGATAGCAGCAGCATTTCACACACATACTGCTGTCTTGATACAACGAAAACAATTTAAACAGTCAGATCCTAAAGGGAGAGGGCTTTCGTGGCGACGGGGCGAGATCTTAGACCTCCTACACCGTGATGAACAGTATGCACGGGTGAGGGACGAAAACAAGCCGTGTGATAGACGGTTGCGCAAAATGCCGGTATAGGCTGAAAAAGCTGCTGTTCTTAACGCAACAGCTACTGCAGTGTGAAAGGGATTTTAGAAATCGGGACAGAAGCGCTACCTTCTTAATCTGTTAAACTAACGCAGTCAGCCCCATGTGTGAAAGCAGCCTCTGTTTCTTCCAGACTGCAAATCATGGTCTGTCTGTCTTCCTCTTTCTCACTCACTCACGCTTGCATCTGGGGCTGGCATGGTGATGTAGGTCAGGGTGGCTAACCTTAGAGCCATCATTCCTGACGACTGGGCTTGCTGGCTGGGGCTGATGTGAATTGGAGCCCCGCTACACCTGGAAGGCCACAGTCTCTCTCCTCACTGCGATGTAAGTGACAGCCTCACTTCTGGTAGGCACCCCTTTCAAACTGAAAGATTCCCCTCTGTTTCCTAGCTGTTCACTCCCATCAGCCCACCACTTTGGACTGTTGACCAGTGACTGGGCCAGGGCACTGTAGCTCAGAAGCAAAGCACAGCCACTGCATACAAAAAAGTCCCTGCTTCATTCATTTGTCCCTAACAAACAGGATCTTGGGTATCAGGTCCGGGAAAGATCACTTGCCGAAATCCCTAGGGTGATGTGCTGCAAGCTGGAATAGCCTGTGCTGGGTGAGACGGGGCAGTGAGGTGACTCTGGATAAGACATTCATATGATCTGCCAGCCACAGTAATACCGATTAACATGAGCGAAAATGACTGGATTCCAGCCTTCAAGGAGCCTACATTTCTGTCTAAATTTTCAACACATAACTTGGGGGAGGAAAGGTCAACAGGGGGTGAATGCTGGTATATGCAATTATGCATGCTCCGGTTTAGTTTTGATTGAAGGTGAAGGCTAGGTGTACTGCTTTTTTAAAAGTCCCTTCGGTTACTATCTTGTTCCTTCCAGCCCAGTGGTTCTTGTCATTAGAGGAAGTTGCCCTTGTTTCTAGGTTTTCCTTCAGCAACAGTGAGGCCTGGTAACTTGTGCCCTCCACTGTCAAAGAATTGTCCCCCTGCGGTCCCTTGCCCTCAGTACCCCAAGGGGGGTTCTTTGCTTCCGAGAACAGTCCCAACTCCTTTGGGTCTCTGCTTCCCAGGCACAGCCCTCCCTCCTTCAGGAGTATTTTCACCATAGTACTGCCACCACCCCTCTTCCTGGTTCCTTTCTCTGAGGAAGGGGACCTCAGAGAGCTGCGTGAATTCTAAAGGGATTAACCCTCATTAACCAATGGTAATCAGTCGGGTTCGGCAGTCAAGGACTAGATTTAGAATCCTTAGTTCCAAGCCAATAAGAGCCATTTATAGAAGGATAGTTTATTTAAAAGTAAATAAGATGGTATATACAAAAGTGAGAGCAGTAGTTTGTTTCCTTAAAGCTAATAACCCTCAGACAGGTTACACAAGGTACATTGGCAATAACAAAGGTGACAGGTTCAATACAGACAAAAGAATATAACAAAGATCTATGTAAGCTAAGATACTATACTTACAGTAGAATTGCCTGGTTCCCAGTCGGCTTTTCTCTGTCAAACGTCAGGCGAGGTAGATGGAAATAGGGAACAAAGACTGAAGGAACATCCTTCATTTTTATGGAGTTTATCGGTCAACAAGGAGGAGGGAGACAACCATATTCCACCCCTGCCGGGATCCACTCCTTTAAAGCCTTTGAAGATAAGGGAGCTAGACAGCATCACTCAGGGGTCCTGATCTGCAACACCCCCTCTTCCTGACTTTTAATCTCCGGAAGCTGATAAGGGATAACAGCTAAGGTTCAGTTACAAGGTTGCAAATTGTCTATCTGACACTGAGCCTCGGATCTCCCCCAGTAGGAAGTCCTAGGGAACCACAGGCTCCCAGAATTCTCTCTGGTTGACCCATTTCAGCTTGACCAAAGTTAGCTATTCTTGACATCCACATCAGGAATGGAAGCTAGAGTTCTTGGGAACTGGGAGCTTGCGTGAATCACCAGCTACCACTTCCTGCTGCACAGGCCCCGCAGATGTCTGTAGCTGCTTTTTAAAGGATTCTCCCTCCCTCCCCCACCCCACACACCGTTCCATCTCCATTTTGTGTTCTGTTTCCACAGCAGCAGCAGCAACTACCGGAATGACTGTGGGCTGAACTTCTCCTGCCCCAGCAGTGCTCTGCCCTTTGACATGTTGAGCCTCCACAGTGACGGAATGGACAGGACGGACCCATCGTCTCAACTTGCACCTGTCATCAAAGCGGGGTGGCTGGACAAGAACCCTCCCCAAGGGTGAGAGCAAACCTTCTTCTAAACCTGTGCACCCCCCTCCCCAAAAAACCAATCCCCTATAATCCCTCTGGATGTTTTGGACTACAACTCCCAGCACGCTAGCTGGGGCTGATGGGAGTTGTAGTCCAAGACATCCAGAGGGCACCAGGATGGTGAAGGCTGTGGCCCCAATTTTATTAAGATGCTGATACAAGTCTAGTCCTGGGTTGGAGAAAATCTGAGTTCTGCCCATTGTTGACCCCCTGCTTTTACCCCCTTTGTGCTCTCATAAGGACCACCCTGCTGACCCACAGGGCGCCGCAGTTAACAGTGTTTTCCGGCTCCAGGTCCTATATCTACCAGAAGCGCTGGGTGAAACTGGATAGCAACTACCTCCGATACTTTGATAGTGAAAAGGTGAGCTCTCTGTGTGTGTGTGTGTGAGGAATCTGATGGAGGCATTTGCCTCTCTCATCACTCAGGACCCCGTGCCCCTCCTCCTGCTCCTCCTCCTTAAATCCTTCCCTCAACTTGGTGCATTCAGCTCAGTTAATATATACACAATTTTATGAATCCAAATATAATGGGAAGACATCATAGCACTTTAAACAGCGTTGGCTTCCCCCAAAGAATTCTGGGGATGGTAGTTTTTAAGGGTGCTAAGATAAAAGAAAAATCAGCTCCTTTGAAATGAGGTGTTAGAGGAGAGCTTTGCGAGCTAGAGGGAGCCCCAGCTGACGAAGCGTCAAGGCGAGTTAAGCAGCAGAGCGAGTTCGGCAGCAGGGCGAGGAGGCCAGGGCCCCCCACTCTGCCCATCTGTTCCCTGACCTCAACTAAACCGCAGTCTCCAACCCATTGACGTAATAAACCTTAAACAAAACTATGCAGGTAAGAAGCCAGCAGGGGTGTGGGGGCTTTCCAGTGTTTTGCACCGCCTGCAGCATGTACGACTATCTACCTGTTGGACAGAAGTCGTGGGTGTGCTCTCGGTGCAATGAGCTCCTGGCTCTCCGGGAACGACTTCATTTCCTTGAGGCCAAGGTGGCGGACCTGGAAAAGCTGAGAGAGGCAGAGAGGTGTGTGGAGGAGGCCTTCAGGGACGTTATAGCTGTGTCCCACTCCAACGATGATAGCTCTCCTGCTATCATGGAGAACGATGGTCTCGGGGAAGGAGAGCATCCAGCTGAGGAAGAGGGAAATGATCCCTTAGAAGGGACCCATTCCTTGGGGGATGAGCAGCTATCCTCTCGTGCCGAGGATATATCTCCAGGGGGTGGAGGGATCCTTGTAGTGGGTAATTCGATCATTAGGAACATAGACAGTGGGGTGTGTGATGGGCGTGTAGACCGCAAGGTGTTTTGCCTGCCTGGTGCGAAGGTTGCGGATATCGCCCGTCGTTTAGATAGTTTGGTAGACAGTGCTGGGAAGGAGTCAGTGGTCGTGGTGCACGTTGGCACCAACGACATGGGGAAATGCAGCCGTGAGGTCCTGGAAGCAAAATTTAGGTTGCTAGGTAGGATGCTGAAAGCCAGGACCTCCAAGGTGGCTTTCTCTGAAATGCTACCAGTTCCACGCGCAGGACCAGCCAGACAGGCCCAGCTTCGCAGTCTCAATGCGTGGATGAGACGATAGTGTCGGGTGGAAGGGTTCGGATTTGTTAGGCACTGGGGAACATTTTGGGACAAGCCGGGCCTGTACAAAAGGGACGGGCTCCACTTGAACCAGAATGGAACCAGACTGCTGGCACTTAAAATTAAAAAGGTGGCAGAGCAGCTTTTAAACTGACTGAGGGGGGAAACCCGACAGGAGCTGAGAAAGGTCCGGTTTGGAATAAACCTCCCCCCTGGGATAAAAACCAAAGAAATGATGAACTTTTAAAAGGGGTAGGCCTAGAAGTAGGCATTGTGAGAGCAGGGGCACAGGATATATAAATTCAGAAGAGCAAAATTACCACAGGCCTAACCACAAGTGCCAAAGACACTTGAAGAGAGACACTGCTTACAAGTGCCTGTACGCTAATGCTAGGAGCCTGCGAACCAAGATGGGAGACTGGAGTGCTTGGTCTTAGAGGAGAGCATTGATATAATGAGCATAACGGAGACCTGGTGGAATGGAGAAAACCAGTGGGATACGGTTATCCCTGGATATAAACTATATCGGAAGGACAGGGAAGGACGTATTGGTGGCGGAGTCGCTCTATACGTGAAAGAAGGCATTGAATCCAGCAAGCTCGAAACCCCAAAAGAGGCAGACTCCACCACAGAATCGTTGTGGGTGGTGATACCGTGCCCCAGGAGGGACTTAATATTGGGAACGATCTATCGTCCCCCTGATCAAGATGCTCAGGGAGACCTTGAGATGAGATACGAAATTGAGGAAGCATCCAAACTAGGAAATGTGGTAGTAATGGGTGACTTCAACTACCCGGACATAGACTAGCTGCATATGTGTTCCAGTCATGACAAAGAAGCAAAGTTTCTAGATATTCTAAATGACTATTCCCTAGACCAGTTGGTCATGGAACCGACCAGAGGGACGGCAACCCTGGACTTAATCCTGAGTGGGGACCGGGACCTGGTGCGAGATGTAAGTGTTGTTGAACCGATTGGGAGCAGTGACCACAGTGCTATTAAGTTAAACATACATGTAACTGGCCAATTGCCAAGAAAATCCAACACGGTCACATTTGACTTCAAAAGAGGAAACTTCACAAAAATGAGGGGATTGGTAAAAAGAAAGCTGAAAAACAAAGTCCAGAGGGTCACATCACTCGAAAATGCTTGGAAGTTGTTTAAAAACACTCTATTAGAAGCTCAACTGGAGTGCATACCGCAGATCAGAAAAGGTACCGCCAGGGCCAAGAAGATGCCAGCATGGTTAATGAGCAAAGTCAAGGAAGCTCTTAGAGGCAAAAAGTCTTCCTTCAAAAAATGGAAGTCTTGTCCGAATGAAGAAAATAAAAAAGAACACAAACTCTGGCAAAAGAAATGCAAGAAGACAATAAGGGATGCTAAAAAAGAATTTGAGGAGCACATTGCTAAGAACATAAAAACCAACAACAAAAAATTCTATAAATACATTCAAAGCAGGAGACCATCTAGGGAGACGATTGGACCCTTGGATGATAAGGGAGTCAAAGGTGTACTAAAGAACGATAAGGAGATTGCAGAGAAGCTAAATGAATTCTTTGCATCTGTCTTCACAGTGGAAGATATAGGGCAGATCCCTGAACCTGAACTAACATTTGCAGGAAGGGATTCTGAGGAACTGAGACAAATAGTGGTAACGAGAGAGGAAGTTCTAAGCTTAATGGGCAATATAAAAACTGACAAATCACCGGGTCCGGATGGCATCCACCCAAGAGTTCTCAAAGAACTCAAAGGTGAAATTGCTGATCTGCTAACTAAAATATGTAACTTGTCCCTTGGGTCCTCCTCCGTGCCTGAGGACTGGAAAGTGGCAAATGTAACGCCAATCTTCAAAAAGGGATCCAGAGGGGATCCCGGAAATTACAGGCCAGTTAGCTTAACTTCTGTCCCTGGAAAACTGGTAGAAAGTATGATTAAAGCTAGATTAACTAAGCACATAGAAGAACAAGCCTTGCTGAAGCAGAGCCAGCATGGCTTCTGTAAGGGAAAGTCCTGTCTCAGTAACCTATTAGAATTCTTTGAGAGTGTCAACAAGCATATAGATAGAGGTGATCCAGTGGACATAGTGTACTTAGACTTTCAAAAAGCGTTTGACAAGGTACCTCACCAAAGACTTCTGAGGAAGCTTAGCAGTCATGGAATAAGAGGAGAGGTCCTCTTGTGGATAAGGAATTGGTTAAGAAGCAGAAAGCAGAGAGTAGGAATAAATGGACAGTTCTCCCAATGGAGGGCTGTAGAAAGTGGAGTCCCTCAAGGATCGGTATTGAGACCTGTACTTTTCAACTTGTTCATTAATGACCTAGAATTAGGAGTGAGCAGTGAAGTGGCCAAGTTTGCTGACGACACTAAATTGTTCAGGGTTGTTAAAACAAAAAGGGATTGTGAAGAGCTCCAAAAAGACCTCTCCAAACTGAGTGAATGGGCGGAAAAATGGCAAATGCAATTCAGTATAAACAAGTGTAAAATTATGCATATTGGAGCAAAAAATCTTAATTTCACATATACGCTCATGGGGTCTGAACTGGGGTTGACCGACCAGGAGAGAGACCTCGGGGTTGTAGTGGACAGCACGATGAAAATGTCGACCCAGTGTGCGGCAGCTGTGAAAAAGGCAAATTCCATGCTAGGGATAATTAGGAAAGGTATTGAAAATAAAACAGCCGATATCATAATGCCGTTGTATAAATCTATGGTGCGGCCGCATTTGGAATACTGTGTACAGTTCTGGTCGCCTCATCTCAAAAAGGATATTCTAGAGTTGGAAAAGGTTCAGAAGAGGGCAACCAGAATGATCAAGGGAATGGAGCGACTCCCTTACGAGGAAAGGTTGCAGCATTTGGGGCTTTTTAGTTTAGAGAAAAGGGGGGTCAGAGGAGACATGATAGAAGTGTATAAAATTATGCATGGCATTGAGAAAGTGGATAGAGAAAAGTTCTTCTCCCTCTCTCATAATACTAGAACTCGTGGACATTCAAAGAAGCTGAATGTTGGAAGATTCAGGACAGACAAAAGGAAGTACTTCTTTACTCAGCGCATAGTTCAACTATGGAATTTGCTCCCACAAGATGCAGTAATGGCCACCAGCTTGGATGGCTTTAAAAGAAGATTAGACAAATTCATGGAGGACAGGGCTATCAATGGCTACTAGCCATGATGGCTGTGCTCTGCCACCCTAGTCAGAGGCAGCATGCTTCTGAAAACCAGTTGCCGGAAGCCTCAGGAGGGGAGAGTGTTCTTGCCCTCGGGTCCTGCTTGCGGGCTTCCCCCAGGCACCTGGTTGGCCACTGTGAGAACAGGATGCTGGACTAGATGGGCCACTGGCCTGATCCAGCAGGCTCTTCTTATGTTCTTATGTTCTTATGAATACCATGGACTGCGAAAAAGACAAATAATTGGGTGTTAGAACAAATTAAACCAGAAGTGTCACTGGAAGCTAAAATGACAAAACTGAGCTTATCCTACTTTGGACACATCATGAGAAGACATGATTCACTAGAAAGGACAATAATGCTGGGAAAAACAGAAGGGAGTAGAAAAAGAAGAAGGCCAAACAAGATGGATTGATTCCATAAAGGAAGCCACAGACCTGGACTTACAAGATCTGAACAGGGTGGTTTTCATGATGCTCTTGGAGGTCGCTGATTCATAGGGTTGCCATTAGTCGTAATCGACTTGAAGGCACAGAACAACTACAAATATATTCATAAAATTGGGTTTGCGTCGTTCAGATTGCATTCTTATTCAAGTCAAAATTGAGAGACCCCTGAAGAAGACTTTGTGTTGAAATGCGCTTGGTTGTGGGTTTGGTTACATTCTTTGAATTACAGTTTTTTTCAATGTTGAGGTTTTGGGAGCGCATGCGGTTCGTTTTCAGTTGTCATGATTTTGTTATCATGCACTTTGTTTTCCGTATGATTTTTTAACAAGTACATTAGTCTTTAACCTGTTTTTTTGGTTCAGTGGAAATTTATTTATTTATTTATTTATTACATTTATATACCTCCCCGTAGCCAAAGCTTTCTGGGTGGTTTACAGCAATTAAAAACATTAAAAACAGATATACAAATTTTAAAACACAAAAAACGATTTAAAAACGGAATTTTAAAACATTTAAAAACAATTTAAAAACACATGCTATAATGCCTGGGAGAAGAGGAAAGTCTTGACCTGGCGCTGAAAAGATATCGGTGTTGGCACTAGGCACACCTCGTCAGAGAGATCATTCCATAATTTGGGGGCCACCACTGAGAAGGCCCTCTCCCTTGTTGCCAGCCTCCCAGCTTCCCTTGGAGTAGGCACCCGGAGGAGGGTGTAAAGTGTTTGCGTATTGTCATCATTCAAGGCAGTTAGGAAGAGGTTTCTTTGGTTCCAAATTTTTTATTCTGCATGCATCTCAAGTTCCCTGCCTTAACTCAGCCTTCGCTATGCCAGCCTCGGGGTTAGAGCGCCTGCTCTGTTTGCAGAAGGCCTCAGGTGTCAGTCCCTGACAGCTCCAGGTAGAGCTAGGGGAAACTCCTGTCTGAAATCCCAGAGGTCCACTGCTAATCGATGTAGACGATACTGAGGCAAATGGGCCAGTGGTCTGACTCGCAGCTTCCTAAGTTTGCCAGCCGATGCATCCTAGGGCTGATGGGAGTTGTAGGCCAACACATCTGAAGTGCGGCAGGTTGGCCAAGGCTGCTCTAACCTGCACAGAGGAAGCTACCTTATACGGAGCCGGAACACTCAATATTGGGAATACAGAGTCGTGCTCAGTATTGGGCACACTGACTGGCACCGGCTCTCCGTGGCTTTCAGACAGGGTTCTCTCGCAGCCCTGCCTGTAGATGCCAGGAATTGAACTCGGGACCGTCTGCGTCCCCCCAACAGCTTGCCCCAGTGGCGGCTGATGGCTCTGTGTCAGTTGGACAGTGGAGTCCACTCCAGGTTTTAGGCCGCACTTTCAAGGAGCTGTCTAAGAGGCAGGTCCTTGAAAGTTCAGACTAAAACCTGGAGCGCATTCCAAGTGAAATGGAGCCAGCTGCCGGCACTGGCTTGCCCCGTTCTCCTCCCTCCCTTATTTCCCATTGTGTTGCTCTCCACATGCAGTTTGATGTAGTGCATCCTTTTAATGCATGCCTCATTTGAGGCTACTGATCATGTTAGAAAGGCTCTCTGTAAGCTGTGTGTGTGTGTGTGTGTGTGTGTGTGTGTGTGTGTGTGAGCATCTCTGCGTTCTGTTGGTCAACTTCTCTCTCTTTTAAATGTGTGTTCTCATGCTTTGCAGGATGTTTATTCCAAACGTCTGATCCCTGTGTCATCTATAACCCGTGTGGCTAGTATTGGGGACCAGAAATTTGAGGTGGTCACAAACAATCGGACTTTCACCTTCCGGGCCGAGAGTGATGGTAGGTGAGACTCCTCTCCCAGCTCTGGGTCAACTCTGAGCTCGGGTTCTCTAGGTGGGAGGGTGGCACGCGTTTGCTCTGCAGTTGAGGGTTGGGTGGTAAAAACCTCCGAAACGCTGGCCGAGGGAGGCTTGCTGTTGTGTAATATGGTTGCCCAGGAGTCCCTTGACTCACAGCTTCTCCGCATCCTTATAACTCCAATATAAATCTTTTAGGTATACACTGTGACAATTAGGCTGTTAAATTGTGTGTCTTGTATGAATGGTGGCATGAGTGGCTTCCAGTGTGGGGAGTGGTAACATACTGTGTGTGCCATTAGATGCTTATTTACAGTGTTGCAGTTTTTTACCTAAAGCAGTCACTTTTGGAGGGGGGTAGTGGTGTAGGATAAAAGTGTTGGTCAGTGAAGCATGCTGTGAGACTCACAGACAGGGTTTTTAGCAGAGAGAGTGAAACCTGAAGCAGAAGGGTTAAGCTGGAAGAACAGAGCGCCAGGTTGCCAAGGTCAGCAGATGGCTGGCAAGCAGATAAGGAGGGATTCTTGCAAAAGCTCAGTGTGGGGGAATAAGTCGTTTGTGGAGAGAACTGTGTCTAATGTCTTTTGCTAAGTAAAGACTCTTACAAGAAACTTGCCTGGCCTGGCTTATTTACTGTTCTATGCGACACTTGGATTTCTTCCTTGTATGATCTCTATACGCACACGCCAACAGGGGTTATGGGCCCAGCTTATCATACAAGGTAACGGGTTCGAGAGTCGTTGGCGTTGACGTTGTTGCAGAGAGAAACGAAAGTGCAAGAAAGAGGCAAGTAAGAGTGGGCAACATGGCTGTAAACCTGTCATCCGGGATGCCGATGGAGAGACTGAATGCTGTAAACTACTCCAGCTGGAAGTGGAGAATGAGAGCAGTTCTGATTAAAGAAGATTTGAATGATGTCGTAGAAACCCCCCCTCCGGCAGCTCCTTCAGCAGCGTGGTTGAAGAAAGATGAGAAAGCGAAGGCTTTTATTACTCTGGGGCTGTCTGATTTACAACTGTTGCTGGTGAGTAATGAGCCGACAGCTAATCAGATGTGGGAGAAGCTAAGAGCCGCTCATGTGCAGCAAACTGCAGGGAGCAGGCTGTGTTTAGCACGGAAACTTTATCAGATGCGTTTTACAGATGAAGTGACTATGACAGAGCATCTGGCTGAATTTCGTAGATTAAATGCTGAGCTGCAAGATAGAGGAGTGCATCATAGTTACATTCAGATGGTCTATATATTGTTATCTTCATTTGATCAAAAATGGGACGTCATGGTCTCTAGCCTGGAAAGTTTACCAGACGGAAACCTAAATTTGGACTTTGTAGAACAGAAACTTCAACAAGAGTGGAATAGAAGAGAAGAGAATAAGAAAACAGAGTTAAAAGAGACTGTGGCTGTACAACAACAACAATATCAAAGAAACAGGCAAGAGAATAAAATATGTTATTTTTGTGGGTCCCGTGGACATATACAGAGACATTGTTTAAGTAAGAAGAGAAATAACAGGGACTTTGGAAGTCAGAGAACAAGCGTGAACTTTGTTACTAAGGAGGACAATAAACTCATTAACTCTAAGTGGCTTCTCGACAGCGGAGCGTCTAATTGCCTGATCACAGACTCTAGTTTATTTTACACTTCAAAGCCAGTGCAGGAGAAGATTTATCTGGCTGACGGATCGGCTCAGGACGCAATTGCAAAAGGCACGCTCAGGTTGAGTAATTTGGGAACTATATTGACAGATGTGTTATTGGTTTCTGGTTTAAAATATAACATTCTATCAGTAAGAAAATTGGCTCAAATAGGTTGTAAAATTACATTTGAAGGGGATAGATGTTTTGTGAGAAAGGATGGTGAAATATGTATGCAAGGGAAATTACAGAACCAAATGTTTATGGTTGAGTGCAAGCTTGATAAACCCACGTGTGCCTGGATAGGAGTAAATAAAAATAAACATGAAAATTGTTTACATGAATGGCACAGAAGATTGGCACACGCACATTATGAAAAAGTGAAAAACACCCCAAAACATAGTCAAGATTTGGAATTAACACATTGTGAGCGTGTGGATGAATGTGAGGTATGCTATAAAACAAAAATGACTGTGACTCCTGTAAATAAGAGCTGTGAAAGCACGACCACTAAACCCTATCAGCTCATACATGTGGATTTGGCTGGACCTTTCCAGTGCTCAAAAGGTGGAGCAAGGTTTTATTTAGTGATTGTGGATGATTTTTCCAGATTTACACATGTATTCTTATTGAAAAAGAAAAGTGAAGCAGAAGAGAAATTAAAGGCATTTATACAGAGGACAGAGACACAATATGGGGTTGTTATCAAAAATATCAAATCAGATCAAGGTGGGGAATTTACCAGTAATTCATTTAAAACATATTTGGAAAAGAAGGGAATAATACAGAGTCTCACTGCTCCCTTCAGCCCATCCTCCAACGGAACTGCAGAGAGGAGGAACCGGTCACTGCAGGATTCAATGAGAGCCATGCTAGCAGATGCTGATATGAATAACACTTATTGGGGTGAATGTATTCTGTACACTACATACATTCAGAACCGTCTTGTGCACAGAGTGATAGGCATGTCTCCCTATGAGAAACTGACTGGAAGAAAGCCCAGGGTGAAACACATAGAGCGTTTTGGGGCAAAATGCTGGGTACATATTGCAAAACAGAAAAGGCATGGTAAATTAGGCTCAAGAGCTCAGGCAGGACGCATTTTGGGATTTCAGAATTCATATTGTAGAGTTTGGTTGCCTGAGAAACAACAATTAGTGTTAAGCAGAAGCATAAAGGTGATAGATAAACCTTGGAGAGACAGTCAAACAGTGATACTTGAGGGTGCAAGCAAGCAGGAAGCAGCAGATGTTCCTTTTGGGCAGCAAATTCCATTAAGAACTGCATTGACTGATCTAATACACAGAGGCAAACGTACTGTAAAAAGACTGAGAAGTGAAGACATGGCAATGCAAGATACAGAAGTGCCAAGTACAAGTGCAGACACAGGTGCAGGTCCAAGTAAAATTGAGAGTGAGGAAGAAATGGAAATAGATAATGTTAGAAGATCAGAAAGAAAAACAAAAGGACAACCACCTCAGAGATTCACCTTTAATGTTACACATAAAAATAATGAGACAGATGAATATCCTGTAGAATGGGAAAAAGAAGGACCAATAGATAAAGAAACAATGGATCTCATGTGGAAGTTTTGTATTGAGGAATGAAATATAAATGTGTTATCAAATAAAAGTGAACAAACATGACTCTGTAAAACCTGTGTGAATAAAGTAATAAAGAAACAAGAACTGAACTGAAAATGTAAATAGAAACTGTAAGGAAACAAACCATGTACTGATATGTATTGTAATGAAAAGTTAAGAGTGTATAAATAATGAACAATGAAGTTATGTAATCTGTGAGTCTCAGGTGGGGGCTGTTGGTCAGTGAAGCATGCTGTGAGACTCACAGACAGGGTTTTTAGCAGAGAGAGTGAAACCTGAAGCAGAAGGGTTAAGCTGGAAGAACAGAGCGCCAGGTTGCCAAGGTCAGCAGCTGGCTGGCAAGCAGATAAGGAGGGATTCTTGCAAAAGCTCAGTGTGGGGGAATAAGTCATTTGTGGAGAGAACTGTGTCTAATGTCTTTTGCTAAGTAAAGACTCTTACAAGAAACTTGCCTGGCCTGGCTTATTTACTGTTCTATGCGACACTTGGATTTCTTCCTTGTATGATCTCTATACGCACACGCCAACAAAAAGGTGGAATTAAACTGGCAATGATTATACCACAGTGATGGTTCCTCTTACTTGAAGGCCTATTAAGTAACAGGTTCCAAACTTGAATGTTCATTTGTGGCTTTCTGTATTGTGTAGAAGTAATACCAACTTCAGAAGCTTGGTTTGCTCATGTTAAATGTTTTATGCTTTAATTTGGATTCCTGCATTGAGCAGGGGGTTGGACTTGATGGCCTTACAGGCTCCTTCCAGTTCTGCTGTTCTGTGATCTAAGGGCCAGCTAGATGTAGTAGCAATCAGAATAATCACAGTAATACATTTATTTATTACCTGCCCTTCACCAGCAGATCCTAGGGTGGGTCGCAACAGATTAACCATGGCCGTGCTTGTGTAAATTTTTCTTTCAATCACATGCCATCAGGAAGCTTGCTGTATAAATACATGCCATAACTATGTCACACAGAAATGCAAGTTATAAGTATGAAGCCCTTGTGTCACACGTGAGAATATTAGTGGGTAAAACAGTGGCTAATGTATAAAAATGCATTTGTTCCCCTCACATGTAGCTGCCCTAGGATGTGTCTCTCAGGCGCTATCTACACTGCAGTCCTAGGAGCTAGCTCTGTGTGTATGTTCGTGTGTGCACCCACGGAGAATCCCAATGCTCTGCTTTTAAGAGGAAAAGTAGCTTTGGGAGTCAGGAATATAGAATAGAGAAGTCGCAGAGGGTGGGGTTGGGGATGCTTAATCCTTTCCCTGCCTACCATTTACACAGAAACACACATTTGGAACCCTATGGGAATGGGAGAATTGGATCTCCACGGGGCAGTTTGGACCAGAGAAAGTGTGTTAAGAATGCCTCCCTGCCACCCCTCTGTTCTAAACTCCTCTCCCCCGAAGCTGCTTTTCTCTCAAAAATGGCTTTGGCACTCTTGCTACACACCTTTGTGTGTATAGAAGACCTGGGGCCACCATAGAAAAATAGCCACGTGGTAAAACTGTTCATGGACTGTGCCACTTCATGCTTGAACTAGCGGGAGCACATGGCTGAATGCTCCTCCATCAAGAAAACTAGCATATATATGGGAGAAGTTCTGTAGTCTAATCGTCTCCCTGATATTCTAGTTTTCTGTGTGTAGGGATTTCTCCCTCCTCCAAAGTGATAACATTATGAATGTGATTCCCCCCATCCTCAGACTCAAGTGGTGCAGTCAAAGAATAGATTATTATTGTATTGTTACTTTTTCTTTTTAGAAAAGTACCAATGCTGGCCTAACCCAGACTGTGTTTTGCAGCGGATCGCAATGGATGGATGAAGGCCCTTCAGAACATGGTGGATGAGAAGAAGTCAAGGTGTTTGGACCGAGGGTCCATCTTCCAGGTGCCCAGTAGCACCTTCGACTCCGTGGACAAGTGTGGCCTTCTGGAGCTGCGAGGTTTTAAAAACAAGCTGTGCGTGGTGGTGGCCGGGGACAAAGTGTTCCTTTACAAGAACGCAGAGGTGTGTTTGTGTTAAAAGTGTGTAGCACTGCCAGGGCCCAGCTCTACAGAAAACGTGCTTGTTTTGTTTGTACAATTCCATTTATGAATTGCTTCAATAAAATACCTCAGAGCAATAAAAGGAACAGTCAACAATTTCATGGATTAAAAACAGTTAAAACCGTTTAGTATATACAACCAGTTTCACATCCAGGACAGGCTGTGAATGAAGTTAAGGCTTAACTTCCCTGCCTCTCGCAATCCTTTGTCTTAGGAATTCCGCCTGGAGATCGGGATCACCTACATTGAAATGAATGTGGGGAACGTCAAGGACGTGGACAGAAGGGGCTTTGATTTGACAACCCCCTACCGGATCTTCAGGTAACAATGGCTGCTCCGGGGGGTCTTTTCCAGCCCTTGCGTTTAGGGGGGAACATGAGAAGAGCCTTTTGGATGAGGCCAGTGGCCCGCCTTATCCAGCAGCCTGTTCTCACTGTGGCCAAGAAGATGCTCCAGTAGGAAGCCCCAAAAACTAGACCTGGGTGCAACGTCACTCTCATCACCTGCAGTTTCCAGCAGCTGGAATTCAAGCATCCTGTCTCTGACAAGAGCTGTAGCTCAGAGGTCCTGCTTTGCACATGTAAGTCCCAGGTTTGATCTCCGGGGAGAGTTGCTGCAGGTCAGTGTAGAAGACAGTGCTGAGCTAGGTGGACTCATGGCCTGGGTAGATATATGGGAGCTGGGTAGATATATGCAGCTCTTAAGACCGTGTGCTTACTGCTGTGTACTCCATATTTGTTGTGCATGGATGTACCTCTGCTCCCCACCTTGTATTCTGAAATACGAGAGGCCCCATCTGCATTGGCATTCCGCCGGCTCTTGAAGGCACACCGCTTTAGATGGATATGCACCCCCTGCTCCCCTGACCTGGACCTCCTCATTTCATCTAACAGTTTTCACTGCTGCTTCAGGCAGGCTTTTGGGGTGGGATAGATTTTATCTTCATTGTTTTTAGATTTTTAATGTCTAGGTATTGTATGCCTATTTTGTACGTCACCCAGAGTAGCTGGATAGCCATTCAGATGGGCGACTAATAAATTCAGTAAATAATAATAATAATTAACTGTTTGAATTGTTATAAAGGGCTTGTTTTACTGTGCATTTTAATTATGGGTGTTTTTAATGTTTTAATTAAAATGCACAATAAAACAATTCGATACGTGTGGGTGTATTTTTTAAATAATTTTCTTTATGTTAATAAACTGCTTATTTTATCAAGTAAGTGGTATATTGATAAACAAATCAACAATAAATGCAGTGGCGCTCTTTCATGTTTTGGGCTGCCTTCATGTTTCCAATGTGGGGTGGTAAACGAATCCTTCCATACCTCACCGCTGAGCTTTTCTCTTTACTCTATTACTCTTGTTTTTATCCCAGTTTATTCTGAAGGCTCAGAAAAAAAATCAATATCCCACATATGAAGAGCCTGCTGGATGATGCCAGAGGGGGTCCGTCTAGTCCAACACCCTCTTCTCACTTCAGCCAACCAGATGCCCTTTCTGGGAAGCCTGAAAAGAGGGCCCAAGTGCAAGAGCACTCTCCCGTCCTGCGGTTTCCAGCCACCGGTATTCAGAAGCATTCTGCCATCATGGCTAGTAGTCATTTGGTAGCCTTACCTCCGTGAAGGTTTCCTTCTGGGAGAAAGGGCAGGATATAAATTTAATAAATGAATAAATAATCCTCAACTGCGTTTCAGGGAATGAATTCCACAGATTAACCAGGATACCTGAAAGACCGTCTTACCCCTTATATACCCAGTCGATCACTGCGCTCTGCAGGTGGGGGCCTCCTGCAGATACCATCTTATCAGGAGGTTCGTTCTGCACAACATAGGAATTGGGCCTTTAGTGTGGCAGCACCTACCCTGTGGAATTCCCTCCCCTTAAATATTAGGCAGGCGCCATCTCTGCTATCTTTTCGGTGCCTTTTGAAGACTTTCCTCTTTTAAAAGCCTTTTAAGTTGAGACCTATCCCAGTCTGCGTCTGTGTTGGAATTGCTTTTTAATATGTTTTCTTTAATAATATGTTTTTAACCGTGTTTTTTTAAAAAAAGATGTTTTTAAAGCTTTTAACATTTTGTTTTAATGTATTTTAAGGTCTTTTAATGGTGTTTTAAAGTGTTTTTAGCGTTTCTGTTTGCCGCCCTGGGCTCCTGCTGGGAGGAAGGGCGGGATATAAATCAAATAAATAATAATAAATAAATAAAACTATGCACTGTGTGAAGAAACATCATTCCATAATGATCTAACCGTTTTGTTAACTAACATGCAGTGCTCCTAAATGCTTTTAAATAGATAGTCCACAGAAGAGCAGGATTTAAAACATTAAGAATCCTGAGCTTGAACCTTTTGGGAGAGTGTTTTTGCGTTGTTGTCCTGCCTTTGTGGGCTTCCCAGAGGAGGCATTGGTTGGTTTTCTGAGAGAACAGGATGCTGGACTAGAGGGTTCCCCCTTTTGGCCTGGCCCAGCAGCCAGGCTCTTCTGACCTTCTTAACCCACAGTGCCACCCTCAGATTCCTCCTCTTGGCCCTCCCACCTCAAAATGCCCCCCTGGATATTGCATAGGGGCTAGCCCTCAATCCCCTGAGCAGCCCCCTCTCCTCTTTTCCAGCTTTGTTGCAGAATCCGACCAGGAGAAGGAGGAATGGGTGGAGGCCATGCAACACTCTATCGCTGAGGCGCTCTCCAACTTTGAAGTGGCCGAGAGAATCTGGTCAGTGGAGGCAAACTGCTTCTGTGCCGATTGTGGATCCCCCAAACCTGACTGGGGCTCCATTAACCTCTGTGTTGTCATCTGCAAGCGATGTGCAGGTATGGTTGATTGGTTGGTTGGTTTCTTTAAGCATTTTTTAAAAGGTTCTTCAGGAAAAATGGGAGCCAGAGTGGCTCATGATGATCAGCAACGAGACAGTCCTTGTCCTCGGGCTTACAATCTAAAGTACACGGCACAAAAGGAAAAAGGGGCAGGGAGGGAAGTGGAAGAAAGCAGCCTCGGGCACTAGTTCAGTGGAAGTGTTCTTTCTGGAGAGGTCAGTTCCCTGCAGCTACCCTTCCTTTATGGATGGGCCAGGCTGGTCCCCTCTTTGCTGTGACATTCTTCGTAGCTGCCATGTAGGCCTAAGGATGAGAGAGGCAACGTTGGCTGGCCCAGAGCGGTGGCATTTTATCTATTTATTTTTATTTATTTATTACATTTATACCCTGCCTTTCTTTTCATGATAGAAACCCAAGGCGGCTTCCATACGGTTCCCAGGCAGTCTCCCATCCAGGCACTGGCCAGACCTGACCCTGCTTAGCTTCAGCAGGGAGCTGGCCTCATGTGCCTTCGGACCATAGCCTTTGCTATCTCTTCATATGAGAGCCAGTCCAGGTGCAATGTGCTCCTATGCATAATGTTGCATTATTTATTTATTTAAGACATTTATACACTGCTTTTCAGGCAGACCTCACAAAGTAGTTTACATGTATTTATTTATAAAAATATTTATATCCTGCTATTCACTACAAAAAAAATTGAAAGCGGTTTGCAACATTATATATAAACATAGAACCAAACTGTACAAATATTTAAAATCAGAAATCAATCAGCTAACAATATGCCACATAAATTAATCCCGCAGAATGATTGCGGCTTGTGCCCATATTTGCAATCATTAACTGTTTGATTTCCCACAGTGGGGAATGTAAGAGGAGCCTGGCTGCAGTTGGGTCAGGCCAGGGGCCCATCTAGTCCAGCATCCTGTACTTACAGCGGCCTGTCAGGTGCCAGTCTTCCAGGAAGCCTGCAAGCAGCACCTGAGGATGATAGCCCTCCCCAGCATCCTATAATCGGAGAAACTCTGCCTTGTTACTTGGAGTTCCTATTACTAGATCCCTCTCTCTTCCTCTGTGAATTTGTCTGATGCTTTTTTAAAGCCACCTAAGTGATTGGCTATCCCACATCTTGTGGCAGGGGATTCCACAGGTTAGCTATCCATCGTGTGTGAAGAAGTAGTTTGCAATGTCTGTCCTGGATCCATTTCCGATCCATTTCATTGGGTGACCCTGATTTCCAGTAGTATTTCTATTTCTTTGCTGTCCTGGGCTCCTACTGGGAGGAAGGGTGGGATATAAATCAAAACAAAAATCAAATCAAATCAATCAGTAGTATGAATTTTTCTCCTTCTCCACAATTTTTCATAATTTTAGAAGCCTTCATCCACCTGTCTGTGTTCATTCTATTTTTTAAAAATTAAATTAAAAATCTTGAAATGCTTTAGCTTTTCCTCATGGGAACAGTGCTCCAATCCCATTATCTGCATCCGCTTCATTGGCTTATATAAAATCAGGAAGGTCCTGGCTGTTCCTCTGGTTCCCTTCTCTCCACAGCACCTAGGGGACAAGAAAAAAGCAGAAAGGATTTCCCAGAAAGCTCTCCAGCTCCAGCCCCTCGGGCAGGCTTTGAGTGTCTATCCTTGTTCTTCCTCAGTCCTACCCAGTCTGTTCACTTACTCTTTTTGTCCTGAGCTGCGAAGGTTCGGAAACAGGCCAGCAAAATGACCAAGGGGCTGTGAGGATCATAGAATCATAGAATAGTAGAGCTGGAAGGAGCCTATAAGGCCATCATGTCCAACCCCCTGCTCAGTGCAGGAATCCAAATCAAAGCATTTGTGCCACTTAAGCTTGGAAAAAAGGCAAGTGTGTGTGTGTGTGAGTGTGTGGTGTTGGGGGACATGATAGAGGTGTGTAAGCTTATGCATGGTGTGGAGGAAGTAGATAGGCCTCTCTCATAACACTAGAACCCAATGGTGGCTGTCCAGTGGTTCTGAATATTGGGACATTCAGGACAGACAGAAGAAAGTCACACAGGACAGTGCAGAGTTAAATTACGGAATTTGCTCCCAGAGGAGGAACTGATGGCCGCCAACTTGGATGGTTATAAAAACAGATTATACTACTACTTCATTCATTCATTCATTGGCGATCGCTCGTGGCCAAGTAAGATTGTCTTCCAAGATAAGGGCTTTATCGGTGGGTCCGTAAGTGACTGTGGAGGCCAATTCTGGATCCACACAGCCTCCCACAGTGAGGTCATAGGTTTCCAGATGGAAGATGGTCGCAATGAGGATTTGCTTGACGTGCCTTCCGCTTAGCTCGTTTGTCCCTTTTGCCCTGTACTCGTGCTTTTTCAAAGTCCATAGCGCCTTTGATAATGGCCGACCTCCAATTGGGATGCTCATGGGCCAAGGCTTCCCGGTTCTCAATGCTCATGCTACATACTACTACTACTACGATTACCCAACCTTCACCCAGAGGTCTCAGGGCGGGTTACAACAATTTTAAAACACATAAGTAAAACAATTAAAAACAAGCTTACCAACATCACAGAAAATAGGGTGGGTCCTAAAAATATACATCTCAGATGTCAAAGACCAGGGTAAAGAGATGCGCCTTCAGCTTTCGCTGAAAGTTGTCCACAGCTTAGGGGCTGCCACAGAGAAGGCCCTCTCCCGGGACACCATCCCCCGAGCTTCTGAGGGTGGTGGAACTACCACAAGGGCCCTCTCTGCTGATCAACACCTGAGCATGGAGGATGCGTGGAGGATAAGGCTATCAGTGGCTACTGGCCATGATGGCTATGCTCTGCCTCCATGATCAGAGGCGGTATGCTTCCAAATGCCAGTTGCAGGAAACCGCAGGAGGGGAGAATGCTGTTGCGCTCAAGTCCTGCTTGCGGGCTTCCCAGAAGAGGCATGTGTTTGGCCACTGAGAACAGGATGCTGGGCTAGATGGATCCAGCAGCCACTCACTTATGGGCTTTCCCCTGCACCACCTTATCCAGCTGTGTGCCCTGGATACACATCCTGGTTTGCCCCGAACATTGTGTATGCTCTAAATGCACCTGCTCCTGTGAGGTTTAAAGCTTGCAGAACTTCTACAATATAATAATTATAGCTCATGCCAACTCTTCTGCCACTTCATAGTCTGTTTCCCTTAAGCGACGTGGTTCCTTGCGGATATGCGGAGTGAGAAACTGAGGTGCTAAGCTGTGAAAGGAGCTCTCCAAGGTCACCAAGGGGGAAACCTGCCAGTCTGACTGTCAGACCCCCTGCTCTGTGCTTTTGTGACGTGGGGCTTTCCTTCCCAACACAGGGGAACACCGTGGGCTGGGACCCAGCGTCACCAAAGTACGGAGTCTCAAGATGGACAAAAAAGTCTGGACCGAGGAGCTGATAGAGGTACCGGTGGGGGATGCTGGGTTGTGAAAGGAGGTGGGGGGAATGTCTGGTCAGATGTTCCAAGGAAGCTCTTCCTCATTGCAGAAAGGGTGATTTTGGGAACGAGGTGTGGGAAAGTGAGAAGAGTCCCTGAGCAGCAAAGTCTGTGTGAGGCTTCTTGCTCTCTGTGACCCCCTCCCCTGTGCCTCATCAGATGTTAACTCCTGAAAGACGTGGGAGGCGGTGATGGGGAGGCAGATGGGGCGGCAGATGGGGCATGAGGCTTTTCTTGCGGACGCCCCTGTTCAAGAAAAGAAAGTGAAACGTTTCTTTGCATGTGTGCAGCTCTCTGCGGGCTCGTTTGCTAGAGAAAGGCCTAAAGGGGACTCTTGCTGTCAGTGCAAGAGGGTGGAATTAATGACTGGAAACAAAAGCAAGAAGTTCAGAAAAAGTGCAGCTGAATATTTTGTTGTTGAAGTGTGCCAGCATGTTTCGAATCAAGAAGCTCTTTTTCTTTCCCCCCCAATTATTTGCTTTAGACATGACATAAAACAACCACAGGAAATTAAAAGTATCTCGACTGCATATTGAGAGTCAACAAAAGTATACCAAAAAATACAATTTTTTTATGCACCTGGATACACAGGATATAGTACAAAAGAATTGGTCACCTTTCACAAAATCCACAGATTGTGGGAAACCTTGGGAACCTTTATATTGCTATCTGCCTCATCAGTGTAGGAAATAAAACTCCACCGTTCTGCGACAAATGTGTCCTTTTGTTTTCTGCCTCTTGCAATCTTCATCTTTTAGCTCTCCCTCTTTCTAAAATGCTATTTTCTGTTTTAAAACTCTTCGACTTTGGGGTCTGAATTAATTGATGCAGGATAGAGATGTAAACTTTCCGGAAATTTTGAAGCCATTGGAAAAAACTGTTCTTTTTTCAGGAAGAAACTGGAAATTTTCAGGAAAATTGAAAAAATGCAATATTAGCCCTTTTTACAGTTTGAAAGTCACTTTGTTACGCCAGGAACATCAAATGGAATTATGTACAAGTTGGTTTGGCATAAAATTATCACATTTGGTATATTAAAAGTACATTTTGTTCAAACAATTATTACAGACTGAATTTACTTTTTGAAACTTTTACTTTTTTTGGTAACGAATGGATCTGCAAGATCCTGAACTGTAAGGAACCTCTTTCGTTCTGCCAGTTTATGAGGAGCAGGCAAAAAACAGTTAAAAAAACCCAGAAGAAACCATCATCATTAATACCAAAGAAAGTTATTTATGTCTCCGCTAGTCCTCCACAGTGTCAAGCAAACATTTTTTCCAGTTTTTTTCTTGGCCTTCCCATCTCTAATCCAGGATAACCAGTTGGCTTCGTAAGTACAAGACTGCCTTCCTGTGGCCCATCCCCTGTCCTCTCTCAAAACTGGCTGCTTTAAATATCAGTGAAGCCTAAATGCAGCCATGTGGGGGCAGAGTTTTCACAGGAAACCTGCATATTGCAGTGTCCGAAGGGAACCACAGTAGGAATACCTCTGTTTGTCTGGGGCGAGTGTGTAAACTCACATCACCAGGGACTGGGAAGCTCACCCTTTTTACCCCCTAATTGGTAAATGACAATAATGCTGGGAAAAACAGAAGGGAGTAGAAAAAGAGGAAGGCCAAACAAGAGATGGGTCAACTCCATAAAGGAAGCCACAGTCCTGAACGTACAAGATCTGAACAGGGTTGTTTATGACAGATGCTCTTGGAGGTCGCTGATTCATAGGGTCGCCATAAGTCGTAGTCGAGTTGAAGGCACATAACAACAACCACAGTTGGTAAATGCAGAGAGCTTGATAAAGCAAGTTAAGCGCTGACTGTGATGGCCAGCTTATTGTCCCGTCCACATGGAGGATGGCCTAAACCCCATGTTTGGATAGTCCATGCGGCATGCATAACATCTGAAGGCCGGGAGCGTGTGGGGTGGCTCTCCAACTCTTATTTATTAAAACTACCATGTGCCAGATCTGTAGATCTGCAGATGGGCTGCCTCTGTGGGTTAGGCATCGTTGCCCATCAACAAGTCCCTGTGCCCCCTTTTGTCTGGAGGGAAGACCGTTGACTGTATCACAGGTATAGATTTTAATTGGAGGTGCTTGGGAGGCAACGATAGAAGGAATAAATGACATGACATTCAGCGTTACATGCAGAGCTGCTATGCTTGTGAGTCCCCAGCAGACTGCATGTGGAAGCCCTCCGTGCAGTGCTGGCCATCTGGGTTGATGATAAGTCATTCCACACGTCATGCCTGCCCTGAGGGGGGCCTCTTGGCACGGAAATGGGTTCAGACTGTGTGTGGTTTAGCAGGTTGGCCCAGACCTCACGTGGAGTCTCAGGGTCACTTATTGTAGTTCAGAGGTTCCCAAACTGTGGTCCCCGGCAGGTCTGTAAAGCGACGCTTTGAAATCATACAGCATCTAGCACAGCGCATTACAATTGCTACAGCCGGCAGAAACCTCATTAAGTAGCCCACCAAGACCCTCAGCAATTTGCAAGTGGCCCGTGTGAGTGAGTGTGTGTGTGTGTGTGTGTGTGTGTGTGTGTGTGTGTGTGTGTGTGTGTGTGTGTGTGTGTGTGTGGAGTTTGGAAACTACTGTCGCAGATTTATTTCTTCTCAATACTCATTCATGGAGGTGGAAGGGTAGGATCCCCCACTCATCCCCCCACATCCTTTCAGCACATGCTTGTGGGTAAAGTGAGGGTTTAAACCACATCCTGGCCTCTGAGTACAGAATCTGTGTGGCAGCTCTATTGGATTTTAAAAATATATCTATAGATCTATGGAGAGCTGGTGTAGTGTAGTGGTTAGAGTATTGGACTACGCCCTGGGAGACCAGGGTTCGAATCCCCACACACCCATGAAGCTCCCTGGGTGACCTTGGGCCATTCACTGCCTCTCAGCCTCAGAGGAAGGCAATGGTAAACTCCCTCTGAATACTGCTTACCATGAAAACTTGAAGGCAGTCCATTTCATTCATGTTTGTTGTTGTTATGTGCCTTCAAGTTGATTACGACTTATGGCGACCCTATGAATCAGCAACCTCCAAGAGCATCTGTCATGAACCACCCTGTTCAGATCTGTTGAAGTCTGCGGCTTCCTTTACAGAATCAATGCATCTCTTGTTTGGCCTTCCTCTTTTTCTACTTCCTTCTGTTTTCCCCAGCATTATTGTCTTTTCTAGTGAATCATGTCTTCTCATGATGTGTCCAAAGTATGATAACCTCAGTTCCATCATTTTAGCTTCTAGTGACAGTTCTGGTTTAATTTGTTCTAACACCCAATTATTTGTCTTTTTCGCAGTCCATGGTATACATAGTCCATTTCATTCATATATCTATGAAAAGAGAGTCATGAGACTCATGAGAGCCAGTGTGGTGTACTGGTTAAGATGTTGGACTAGGACCTGGGAGACCAGGGTTTGAATCCCCACACAGCCATGAAGTTCGCTGGGTGACCTTGGGCCAGTCACTGCCTCTCAGCCTCATGAAAACCCTATTCAGAGGGTCGCCATAAGTCGGAATCAACTTGAAGGCAGTACATCCTTCTCCTCCTTAAGCCATTTCTATACCTCTTAATGAGAGAGCCAGTGTGGTGTAGTGGTTAAGGTGTTGGACTGTGACCTGGGAGACCAGGATTGAATCCCCACATAGCTACGAAGCTTGCTGGGTGACCTTGGGCCAGTCACTGCCTCTCAGCCTCAGAGGAAGGCAGTGGGAAACCCCCTCTGAATACCGTTTACCATGAAAACCCTATTCGTAGGGTCGCCATAAGTCAGGATCGACTTGAAGGCAGTCCATTTCCATTTTATCTATATACATTGCATATGTTATTTTGTATTCTTTCCTCACCCTTCAGCCAAGAAGCTCCCAGAATTATTTATTCATATTATTTGTAGTAGTAGTGGTATTTTAGAGTGTTCAGAGACTTCCATATACATTATCTTGTTATCCTCAATACAACAAGCCTTTAAGGTAGGCCAGTATTCTTATCCCCACATTGCAGGTGGAGTCAAGGGGTGGGCGGTGGGAGGAACAGAGCCTGAGAGACACAACAACTTGCTTTGGTTGCTTAGTAAATTTTATGGCATGGGTGCTACACCAGTTATGCCAGAATTGTAGCAATTAAAACACCTTGAGGGGCCACAAGATTCTCTTATTATTTTTGCTGCAAAAGACCAGGGCCGCATCTGCACCTTATATTGAAGCTTCAGTTCCCAGAGTGGTTTAACAGTCAGTCCCTCTTCCCAGGCAACTCTGGGAATTGTAGCTCTGTGAGGGGAATAGTGCATCTCCTCACAACTCTCAGCACCCTTAACAAACTACAAGCGGCATGCTTTGAAGGAAGGCATGGCTATTAAAGTTGTATAATAGTGCTTTAAATGTATGATGTGGATGTGGCCTAAGAAGGCTACTCCTCTGGAAACTATCGCATTTTATTCATTTATTTTTTTGGCCCAGGTTGCATGAGGGGGTCCCCAGCCGCTGCAGTAGAAGTTGCCGCTTGACTGAGGCCCAGATTAATGGCTTATGCTTTTCACAGCTGAGGCTTTCCTTTTCTTGGTTGCCCTGAGGCAGAACCCTCAAGAGAATACCCCTGTGCGAAGACCACTCCGGGAACCCAAGGGTAGCTTTGTCTTGCTGTCAGGTTTAAGAACTTCTGCTACAGAGATACCTCAAAAGCTCACAGGCTGGGCCAGGCACACAGCATGCTGGGAAATGTTATTGGCTCTGGGAGTGGCGAAAGCTGGCCGGCAGCCGCCGAGAGCCGAGTCCCAGCAGCATCCGGCCTCCATGTTCCACCGCCACACCCATTGCTGCTTCTCATCACCGAGTTGCTTCCGCCCAGATCTTCTCTGGACGTCTTTCTTTTCCATTTGTTTATCTTGCCTCTGTTGAAGGCTGTGTTTGAATTCTCTTCCTTTCTGATCAAGCAATTGGTTTTGTGACATTTTCTCATTGGCAGAGACCACTGGTGATTTAAAAATAGTTGTGTTTTTAGCAAAATAACAGGTTCGCCTGTGAGAGCTAAACCAGGAGCATGGGTTTGGATGCCAAGCAGTGCCATGGCTTAGCACAGCAGCAGAACAACCATAGAGGAGCAAAGCAGCTGCAGTTTCCTCTCTCAGAGCCCGTGTCAGGCTAAACCGTGGTTTGGCTGAGTGCAATGCGCAAACCAGGCCACTGTTCTCCCGTATCATATTGCTAAGTGTTATTTTGTCTTATCACTCACATTTTGTCATCTCAAAATGTTCATAAGGTGTTTTTTTCTTCAAGTGGTATTTAGACTGGTTGCCTGATTATCTGGGCACATCTTATCAAATTCGCTTATCAGATTTGCGGATGATACAAAATTGGGCACAGCTAATATTATGGAAGACAGAAATAAAATTCAAAGGGACCTTGATAGGCTGGAACATTGGGCTGAAAACAACAGAATGAAATTCTAGAGTGATAAATGCAAAGTTCTCCACTTAGGAAAAAGAAACCAAATGCACAGTTATAAGATGGGGGATACTTGGCTCAGCAATACAACATGTGAGAAGGATCTTGGAATTGTCGTTGATCACAAGCTGAATATGAGCCAACAGTGTGATGTGGCTGCAAAAAAGGCAAATGCTATATTAGGCTGCATTAACAGAAGTATAGTTTCCAAATCGCGTGAAGTATTAGTTTCTCTCTATTCAGCACTGGTTAGGCCTCATCTTGAATACTGCATCCAGTTCTGGTCTCCGCACTTCAAGAAGCATGCAGACAAACTGGAACGGGTTCAGAGGAGGGCAACGAGGATGATCAGGGGACTGGAAACAAAGCCCTATGAGGAGAGACTGACAGAACTGGGTCTGTTTAGCCTGGAGAAGAGAAGACTGAGGGGGCGATATGATAGCACTCTTCAAGTACATGAAAGGTTGTCACTCAGAGGAGGGCCGGGATCTCTTCTCGATCGTCCCAGAGTGCAGGACATGGAATAATGGGCTCAAGTTGCAGGAAGCCAGATTTCATCTGAGCACCAGGAAAAACTTCCTAACTGTTAGAGCCATACGACAATGAAACCAATGACCTAGAGAGGTAGTGGGCTCTCCGACACTGGAGGCCTTCAAGAGGCAGCTGGACAGCCATCTGTCGGGGATGCTTTGATTTGGATTCCTGCATTGAGCAGAGGGTTGGACTTGATGGCTTATAGGCCCCTTCCAACTCTACTGTTCTATGATTCTCTGACCTTAGCAGCTCCTGACATCACCCATATTTTAAACCAACCTTTGCCAACCTAGTGCCCTCCAGATCTTTTGGAGTACATCAAGAGAGAGGGAGGCTGTGATGCTTCAAACAGGGCTTGAACCCTGCAAAAGTTGTGCCTGATTGCTTTTTGGGGCGGGATTCCATCAGGACTGATTTTCCCATTCACCACGGTCAATGAACTCATCAGTGACCTAAAAAAAATCATAGAATCATAGAATCTTAGAGTTGGAAGGGGACTTGTAGGCCATCGTGTCCAACCCCCTGCTCACAGCAGGAAATCCACAGCTAGAGCATCTCCCGCAGATAGCTGTCCAGCCTCTGCTTGAAGACATCCAGCGAAGGGGATCCCACCACCTCCCTAGGCAGTCGGTTCCATTGCCGAACTGCCCTTACTGTCAAGAAGTTCCTTCTAATGTCCAATCTGAATCTACGCTCCTGCAACTTAAAACCGTTAGACCTAGTCCTACCCTCTGGGGCAGCAGAGAACAAATCTGTACCCTCCTCTATGTGACAGCCCTTCAGGTACTTGAAGAGTGCAATCATGTCACCCCTCAGCCTTCTCTTCACCAGACTGAACATGCCAAGTTCCTTCAACCTTTCCTCCTAAGACTTGTTCTCCGTACTGGTTATCATCCTCGTCGCCCTCTTCTGAACCCCCTCTAACTTGTCTATATCTTTCTTAAACTGAGGCGCCCAGAACTGAACGCAGTATTCCCGATGAGGCCTGACTAATGCAGAATATAGTGGGACTATTACTTCCCTTGACCTGGAAACTATAGCTCTGTTTATGCAGCCCAAAACCGCGTTTGCCTTTTTTGCCGCAGCATCACACTGCTGGGTCATGTTCAACTTGCGATCCACTACAATTCCAAGGTCCTTCTCACACGCACTACTGCTAAGTCGGGTATTTCTCATCCTGTACCCATGCATTTTGTTTTTGTGGCCTAAATGCAGAATCCTGCATTTGTCTTTATTGAATGTCATTTTATTAATTTCAGCCCAATTTTCTAGTCTATCCAGGTATCTTTGGATTTTGTTCCTGTCTTCCATTGTGTTAGCTATCCCTCCCAGTTTCGTATCATCCGCAAACTTCATAAGGCTTCCCTCCACCCCATCATCTAAGTCATTGATAAAAATGTTGAAGAGTATCGGCCCCAGGACAGAGCCCTGTGGCACTCCACTCGAAACCTCCTTCCAGTCTGAAGCAGAGCCACCGACGACCACTCTTTGAGTACGGTTTTCCAACCAGTTGTGAATCCACCTGACAGTATTTCCATCTAGTCCTCATTTGATGAGTTTGCTAATCAAAAGGTCGTGGGGGACTTTGTCAAACGCTTGGCTGAAATCTAGATAGATGACATCTACAGCATTTCCACCATCTACTGAGCTAGTGACCCGATCAAAAAAAGAGATGAGATTAGTTTGACAGGATTTTTTCTTGACAAACCCATGCTGGCTCCTACTAATCACAGCATTGTCATCTAGATAGTTGCCAATGGACTCTTTTATTACCCGTTCTAATATCTTTCCCGGTATTGAAGTCAGACTGACCGGCCTGTAATTCCTCGGATCTTCTTTTTTACCCTTTTTAAAGAGCGGGACGACGTTTGCCCGTCTCCAATCCTCCAGCACCTCTCCCGTTCTCCAGGATTTCTCAGTTAGCCCTTATTCAGGATCAAGCTGCTGGGCCTGGCGTGCGGGTGGGGAAGAGCGGGGCCAGTGGCACTAGTTTCAAGTTGAAGGTCATGATGGGAGAGCCCACTCTCTCTCCTGGCACTAGGATATGATGGGATAATTGTTGTGATGAGTTTCTCACTGGACTCCTTGTTTCAAGCCTGTCTGATACGCTTGTCCTCTCTCAAGATGTTGGTGTAGGGTAGCCTGCACCTGTGTTGGAATTGCTTTTAATATGTTTGTAAAGCTTTTTTAAAAAAAGATGCTTTTAAAAATGTGTTTTAATATGTTTTTAAGACTATTTTGTTGTAATATATTTTAAAGTCTGTTTTTGTGATGTTTTAGAGGGGTTTTTGTGCTTCTGTTTGCTGCCCTGAGCTCCTACTGGGAGGAAGAGTGGGAAATTAATAATAATAATAATAATAATAATAATACCTGATGCCCTCCATCTGTTTTGGACTACAACTGCTATGAGCCCCAGTCAGCGCATGCAAAGGCTGGTGTGGGGTCACAAGATCAGAAAGCCACACATTAACTACTCCATTAAGATTCAGTTTAGGTCCCCTTTAAAGCACAAAGATAAAGGTGAGCACTCTGCTTTCCAAATCTATAAGTTTAACCAAGCCCTGTTCTTTCCCTGCACCCCAGTAGGAAAAACAAAAGACTTCCAGGGGGTGGAAGGTGGCTTTTGGGGTGGCTGGAGCCTCAGTGGCCTCCCAAATAATGCAAAATAAATAATGCAAAATCTGCCCTATTTGTGGGATATGTAAAATTCTCAGGATTTTACTTTTTATACCACACAATCTGGGTCTCGGGTGCAGAATTTGAACTTAGCGTGGCAAGCAAACACAACGACTCTGTCTTTGTTCTGTTTTCTGAACGAAAAGGAATTTGGAACAAGGTTCCAAAACAGGCTTAACTGTAGTATAATCTCCTAGTATACTATAATTTCCTAGCTATAGTACAATAAATTATGCAATAAGTCTTAATTGCTTTTTTACGTGCCGTAACATGCCCTTGTACCTTCTGGTAAAGGGTAAGTAACAAATATAAATAACCATAAAGATAATGATACTATGTTTAAATTAACTCCTGGATGTTCTGAGGTTTGGGCAGGGTGTCCCCCTATACCCTGCTGGGGCTGCTGCCTCATCTCACCCCTTGTAATGCCTAAGAAATGCCAGGGGGCTTTTAATGTTAATTCGACTCCAAGTGCTGTGTGGTTTAAAATGTCCTGAACTGAGGTGAACTGGCTATCTGGGTTCGCCAGATGGGCGATAAATAAATAAATAAATAAATAAATAAATAATTTTCACTCTACAGAATCAAGGAATTTTATGCATCTTGTGAGCCAGTGTGGCATAGTGGTTAGAGTGTTGGACTACAACCTGGGAGACCAGGGTTCAAATCCCCACAGCCATGAAGCTCCCTGGGTGACCTTGGGCCAGTCACTGCCTCTCAGCCTCAGAGGAAGGAAATGGTAAACCCCTCTGAATACTGCTTACCATGAAAACCCTGTTCATAGGGTCACCATAAGTCGGAATCGACTTGAAGGCAGTCCATTTCATTTCATTTTGTGATAGTTTTCCAATCATTAAGGCTCAGGGTAGAGATGGATGGATCAGTCTATTTCCATCCTCGTCAATGTCACACTGTCAGTTTTGTACCATTTTCACAACAGTCTGTTTATTAAAATTAATGTGGACAATAATATCTAAGCTTGTTTTATCTCAGTGTACACATTTCTAAAACTTTTATACTAGAATACATTTTTAATGTAATGTATTTTGGGTAGGTTTTTTGAGCCAAGAAATGTATTGCAAAATTCGGAGGCATTTGAAATCTGAAGGGTAATTATGTTCCAATCTGTGTGTTAGTCTGGGAGGGTTAGATTTGGTCGGTGTACTTCAAAATACGGACTGAACAACATTCTTTTCCATCCCTAGCTCAGGGTATTTTTGCCTTTTAAAATCAGAGAAACCTTGTCACTTAAAATGTCCAGATTAAGAAACCTGTCCCTCAGAAATCTACACAACCTGTGCCAGGGACAGGTGATTGTCGTTGTTACATTTATATCTCACCTTTCCTCCCAGGAGCTCAAGCTGGTGTGCGAGCATGGTTCTCCCCCTCCTGATGTTGTCCTCACAACAACCCTGTGAAGTAGGTTAGGCTAAGAGAGAGTGACTGGCCAAAGGTCACCCAGGAAGCTTCTTGGCTCAGTGGGGATTTGAACCCTGGACTCCCAGGTGTCAGCCCAACACTCTAACCACTGTGCCACCCTGGTTGCCCTTGGTAGGTGGTGATCAAGCTCCCAGAGGCCTTGAGTTGGGTGTAGAGGGCAATTCACATAGCACGTCCACGTCTGGCTGGTCTTCATATTGCTCTGCTTTTGTGTCATCAGCTGTTCCTTCAGATTGGTAATGCTGTAGCCAACCAGTTCTGGGCCGCCAACGTGCCCCCCAGCGAGACCATCAGCCCCAGAAGCGAGAGCCAGGAACGGAGGCGCTTCCTGGTGGCCAAGTACAGGGAAGGCAAGTACCGCCGGTACCACCCGCTCTTCGGCAACCAGGAGGAGCTCAACAAGGTTGGTTGCCGGATAGGGCGTGAGATCACCCCCGTGGTGTAAAGGCCGGTTCCCCCAGGCCTCTGCAGAGTAAGCAGGTTTTGATTGGCAGGGGGACAAATGGAGTCATCTGGATGGAGAAGGGAGTGGGGGCGGAGCAGCCTTTCTTTACGGCTCCTGTGCCGGATCTGGTTCTGGGCAAGACGCCTAGAATACTTTCCAAACAACAGTGGAATGTGGCCTTTGTGTATCGATTGTACAAACTAAGGAAATGTGCATGCATTGCACTGGCCTTTCTGTCTTGTTGCATGCAGTGCCTCTAGACACATGCGGAGTGCCTTTCCCTCACCTCTGTAGCTGAGTTTAAACTTTCTCAAGGAAATGTCCCCACAGGATAAGAAATCCCTATGTATATTTCCCCATGATTATTTGTTCTTAGAAACACCATCCTCATCACCACCAGTGGAGACATAGAAATGCAGCCACCGTCCCTTGAAACTAAGGTCATATTTCACATTTGAGGCTTAAACGCACTTAGCAGGCAGCGAGTCCCATTGAATTCAGCGGGGCTTGCTTCTGAGTAGACATGCACTGTGACAGTTTCCACCTCAGGCCTTTCCTTATCAAAACAGGTCCTGCAATAGTAGTCTCTGAGGAGCCACAGGCCAGGTATTTGAGCCTGGGGAAGGGGCAGGACCTCTGGGCAGTAGCAGTGGGCATGGGGCAAGGAGGGCTCAGTGGGGCAGCGCTGCTTACCTGGCTTCCAGGCAGTGAAATCGCTGCTGGATACCAAGAGGTGAAGTGGTGGCGAGGCCAGCGTGGTGCAGGGTGAGTGGTGGGAGTGTTGGGTTGGCTCCATCGCTGTGGCTGCACCAAGCTGACCTTCCACTCATCCACCTCTGGCACTGAGAGGCCAGGTGGGTAGTCCGGCTCCTGCACCGCCAGTCGCTTCTGGGTGGTTATGTGCTGCTGCCTTTTGAAGGATTTTGGAGGTATTTTCATTCTGAACCCAGGGCAGGATTGTTGAGCCACAGATGAGCAGTAAGAGTTCATGTTTTGAATACCAAAGATCCCAAGTTCAATCCCAAATGGCATCTGTAGGCTTGGAAATGTCCCCAGCTTGAAACCCCAGAGAATTGCTGCCAGTCAGTGTAGACAGCACTGAGCCAGATGGAGCAGTGCTCTGGTTTGGCATAAGGCATCTTCCTATGTTGCCAGTACAGGGTGTGCGGCAGAAAGGCATTTTATAGCTGTGGGAAACGGGGGCCTTTTTCTCTGTCCTCCCCCTGCTTTTTTTCCTAGGAAGCCTAGGCTGTCAGGAAGCTGGAAATGAATGCATAAAGGAAGCTGGAAGCATTTGAGGGCTCCTTGCAAGCCCAGTTGCCTGATCTGGTGGGATTTTTAAAAGCCCATTACAGACCACTCTGGACCGCATGTTTATGGGCTTGGCTAGTACGAGTTCCAGGGGATTCACTCTTGCGGTCTGGAGTGACCAACTCCCTGTTTTATTACAAACTGACAGGCCGTGGGGTGCAATCCAGCAAAACACAGCTGCTCTCCTTTCTCCCACCCCTTCAGTAGGGCATGCATGGGCCTGTTTAGCACTGATGCTGTGCTCGCGCTTGGGGTGTGTGTGTAAGAGTGGTGCTGTTCTGTTCCAGCCCAGAGAACCCGTGTCCTGCAATCAAGGGAGCGTTTACATGGGCAAAGAACCCATTAAAGGTCGTGACGGTGTGTAGGGGGGAGGGCACTAACTCAGCTGTGCAGGAGGGTACAGGAGCCTCCAAAACTTTTTTTGTTTTAAAAAAAGGTCAGACGAAAGGAAGTCCTCTTTCACACAGCCCAAAGTTAGACTGTGCTGGCTGGGGCTGATGGGAATTGTAGTCCAAAGCATCTGAAGGGCACAAGACTGGGGAAGGCTGGTCTGTCCACATACCTGGTTGTAAAGCTATTCCATTTCTAAAAATGGAGGGTACCACATGCCCCATTCAGAACAAGGGAGCGCGAAGGAGAAGCCACCTTGTGATTTTCTATGCCCTGCAAGAAACAATTCCTGGCTCTCCCTGTTTAATAGGCAAAACCAGTTTAACAGGAAGAAGGCTGGGGGGGGGGGACAGTCCTCAGTTTTGAATGAGGGCTAATCTTTGTGAGCATCACTTTGCAGGGCAGGACGTCTGGGGCCAGCCTCCCAGAGACGGCCGTTCAGCGGGGAAATTGGATCCATGCGGTATATCTACACACACCCTGCAGCGTAGTTTGCTAGACATTCCATTAACCTTTCACCGTTCGTTAACACTAATTATGATCTCTTTTCCATTACGATGAACACTGGAGGGCAAGGGCAGGAGAAGCAGACCGTAATCCGCAAAGGGAATGACAGATGTGTTCAAGTGAGGGTTTCAGTCTGGAGCATGGAGCTGTTCAGCGGCAGAACACCTGCGTTGCATGCAGAAGTTCCCAGCTTCAGTCTCCAATGGCATCTCTGGGTAGGGCTGGGAATGGCCCCTGCCTGAAACCCTAGACAGCTGCTGCCAGTCAGTGGAGACAGTACTGAGCAAAACGGATCAGTGGCCTGACTCATTCTAAGGCGACTTCCTCGGTCCCTGTGTTCAGGGACCAACGTGTTAAAATCAAGCTAATTCCCTTCCCACTTCAGGTGTTTTCACACAGCAGTTTGTTGTGGGCGCTGTCGGCTTGTGCACACAAGCTTTGTGCAGCATGCACACGTTGTCGTCTTCATCAAAATGCCATCCTATATTACTCTCCCACTTTGTTAGGATTTGCAGTTCGTTTTTGTGGGAAATCCTAACAAAGTGGAAAGTAAAAAAAAAAAGAGGCAAGTCCGGATTAAACGGGGTGGGGGAGGGGAATATGGGATGGTGTTTTGATGAGGATGATGCCCGGCGGTTCGTAGCTGCTGTGCGGAACGTTTGTATGTGTGGCTTGCGCTGAGTCCCCATTAAACTCCCGCCCTGGGCTCCTTCTGGGAGGAAGGGTGGGATATAAATGTAATAAATAAATAAGCTGCTGTGTGGATGAGCCACTCTCTGTCATAACTCCAGCTGGGGAGAGCTGGAAGAACTGCCAGAGATGGAATGTTTGGTGGAAGGCAATTGCATTTTCCCAGACTCAGCAACTTGCATTTTTTCTTCTAGTCTTGGGCAATGCAATTTCCCTGCAACTGAACTTGCCCAAAAAGTACACATCCCCTCTGACCCATAGCCCCTGACCCACAGCCCAGCACTAGATTGCTCGCTGTGGGGAGAAACCAGTAGCAACAGTGAAGTGCAGCAAATCCCTCCTTGGGACGGCTCCGTTGGGCAAACGAGACAGGAATTGCCAGTTTATATATGGCTGAGCATATCTTGACTCTCCTTAAGTGCATGATCCATTCTCTATCCCATTTCCATGAATGGTGAGAACTTAATTTAAGGCCACAAAGTTTGCATGTAAACTCAAGATACCCATTAAGAGTCCTGAGTCACATTAGGGTATGCACTTACATAAGCTCTTTGCTTCATGCTCTCTAAAGTCTATTGGCCATGATAGCATTTAATTATTATGTCTCCATTTCTGGTACTTGCTAAGAATCCTTGGATGAGGTCTCTATCTATTAATCCGTTTACTTTTGACGACTGCAGTTGGAAACATGTGAGTTTAGGTGAACTAGTTTTCAACATATAAGGCCTCTGAGTAGATATGGATAAAGGGAGAAAGCAAGAACCCTTGACCCTGTCCGTTCACAGGAAAAAAGGCTGGCCTTGCTGGTATCAGAATCCTGAGAACTTGGTAGGGGAGGCTTCAGTGGCCATAGAGGGGGCACAACTGGTAAGGTTGGGGTGCACCAGGGGAGGAAAGCCTTTTCGTGAAGGCTTGGAAGAGGATTTGTAAAAGGGCGTAACAGGCAACGGCATGCCCAGAATGACAAGCAAAAGTGACGGCAGAAAAGTCTGCGTCTGTGTTAGAATTGCTTTTAGTATGTTTTCTTTAATAATATGCTTTTAATCTTTTTATGAGGTTTAAAGTGTTTTTAGCGATTCTGTTTGCCGCCCTGGGCTCCTGCTGGGAGGAAGGGCGGGATATAAATCAAATAATAAATTAATAAATAAATAAAATTGATGTGCTTGTGCTGAGCATCAGGAGGAACAAATGGGGTAAGGCAGATGTTGGACGAGAGGCATGAAATAAACATGAGGCAGAACCGATGTGTGGCCATAAGAGAGTGGAGGTCTGATCGAACCGAAGTGTGAGAGAGCTTTCGACTCTTATTTGCACTGCAGCATTTGGAGTTGGCAGCAATTATGGATCTGTGCAGTCTGCGTGGAGTGTAAATTTGCTAAGATTGCGCAGAAATCTGTCCCGAGATTACAGCCATCGGAGGATCCAGGTCTGCACAATGCAACTTGTGAGCTTGGCAGCGCCCCCTGTTTTTGCAGGACCACTTAGGAGCACGAAGAGCCTTGCTGAGCTCTTTGTGGGCTGCTCTTGGCCTGTTGGATCATATCATGTTGTGCAGGCTCAGGACAAACGAGCAGAGGGAGTGAGGCACTTCCTCCACGGCCCCCCTTCCCCCCCCTTGTATGGAGGTCATCAGTCATTAGTCATTTTCAAAAGAGCAGCTTTGAGCGTTCAGAAGAGGAATAAGGCACATTTCATTCATTGTTTTTGTAGCTTGTGTATAACTCCAGGCAAAGTTGGGAGAAGGGAGGCTAAGTAACCTCCCCTTCCCCCCCCCCCCAGTATCTGTGCCCCAGCAGAGCCAAGTATGCAGGATCTGACCTTACTGGATTGAATTTCAGCACTAGCCACTTCCCTCTCCCCCTCCCTTCCCTCCTGGGGCTCCTCTGTTTTTCCGTTTGCACGGAAGTCTAGTCTCCACCCTCGGCCCTTCTGGCTAGTGACCAGGCCAGCCCAGGGACTCTGGAATTCCACCCGTGGGCTGGCTTGCCCTCCTTCCCTCCGATTAAAAGGCTGTGGCATTCTCCCTGGCTGCCTGACTTCACCAGAGGTCTGGAACGTCACTCTGTGAACATTCTTGCCCAGTCAGATCCCCTTTGTTTCTGCTTCGTTCGGCTGCTGATCCTGCCTTCCTTGCATGCTCTCTTCCAGTCCCGGCTGATGTTGCTTTAAGAATGGCGCGCTTGCATCTCTCTGAGCAGACGTCTGGATCTCTCCCCCCTGCTTTCACTCTCCTGTCTGTGCTGCACTCATCTCTCCCTCTCCGGTGTGGCTAACTCTCTTCCATTGCACCGCAACAGGCCCTGTGTGCTGCTGTGACGACGAGTGACCTGGCAGAGACCCTCTCCCTCTTGTTCTGTGGGGCCGAGGTGGGCTGCTATTCGGGGGACCCCAGTCACCCGTCTCCCATCGCCTTAGCAGAGCAGGCCGGCCAGAGGCTGCAGATGGAGTTCCTGCTGCACAACAAGACCTCAGGTGAGAGGCCCAGGGAAGGGTGGAGGAATTTTGCTGGAGGGGCTGGAATGAGCGGTGCGTACAAATAGGTGCGTGTCTATCGCAAGCCAAACGGCACGTACCTGAAGGAAGGAGGCAGTCTGTGAAAGTGTCGTCATCGTTGCCACGGCTTGCTTCAGCTTGGCTCCAGGACCTGTTCTCTGAGCTAGAGCCCAGCATATTTAGAAGCAGGATCCCTGAGATGTGGGGTGCAAACAGTTGGTGTTGGCTGTCCCTGTATCCCATCAGGATTTGCCTTACGCAAGGTCAGATTCGCTGTGAGTCTTGACCAATATGGTCTGCTGTGACCGGCAGCGGCTGTTTGAGGTCTCAGGCAGTGAAAGGTCTTTCCAGCACCTGTTGCCTGAGATTCTTTCAGCTGGAGATGCCAGGAACTGAACCTGGTATGTTTGGTGCATAAAGCATAGGCTCTTCCACTGAATTACGGCCTTTCGGCTCCGCTTACCAGATTTCCAGGGGCATTGGACTTGCCACTGTTTGTAGTCACTGCACTGGACTTAGGTGGTGGTCTTCAGCGGAACATGTGTAGTAATCTCAACCATCTTGGACCCTTGATCTGCAGGTGAGTCCTTGTTGGTGGAGCCGGGGGCTGCCCAGTTGCCATCCACCTGCGACAGGGCCTTCTCAGTGGCCGTTCCCCATTTGTGGAATGTCCTCCCTGGTGAGGTGCACCTATATCCCTCATTACTGACTTTCAGGAGGAATTTAAAACCATTCCTGCTTACCTAGGTGTCTGGTAGCTGAAAGGCAACCCTGAGATCACTGGTTGAGAGAATGTTTTATAACTGTTTTTAGAGTACTTTTGAAAACGATGTATTGTTGATGTGTTTGCCAGCCTGGGCTCCTTCAGAGCAATGGCAGGATATAAACTGAATAACTAAGAATAATCAATTAGTTAGAAGGAATGAGAGAGTGCCTTTGAGGGCGTGCAGAGTGCTTTTGAGGGCGTGCAGAGGAAAGCACAACCATCCCCAGCTTAACAGCTGTTAACTTGTGTCTGCTCAGTTTTTGGTTGAATTGAATAGTGAACCAAAATCCGCAGTCCTTCCGCTGCAGATGGCTGCTTTCTGTGCTCTCACCTTGACACTTAGGTTGTAAGCCATAAACGTGAGATGTGGACAAACCAAGCTCTTCCCCCTCCCCCTTTTGTATGCTTCTGTGTGGTCTTCATAAACTGTGGAATGTTCAGTTGGCAAAGTTTGCCACAGGCTGGGACAAGTTTGAGACTAGAAGTGGGTGGTGCCAAGTTACAGAGGACAGATGCACAATTGCCTCCCATCCTTGAACATAAGGACTTAAGAAGAAGAATAGAATCCTAGAATAGTAGAGTTGGAAGGGACCTATAAGGCCATCGAGTCCAACCCCCTGCTCAATGCAGGAATCCAAATCGAAGCATTCCCGACAGATGGCTGTCCAGCTGCCTCTTGAAGGCCTCCAGTGTTGGAGAGCCCACTACCTCTCTAGGTAATTGGTTCCATAGTTGTCTGGCTCTAACAGTTAGGAAGTTTTTCCTGATGTTCAGTCGAAATCTGACTTCCTACAACTTGAGCCCGTTATTCCGTGTCCTGCACTCTGGGACGATTGAGAAGAGATCCCGGCCCTCCTCTATGTGGCAACCTTTCATGTACTTGAAGAGTGCTATCCTATCTCCCCTCAACCGTCTCTTCTTCAGGCTGAACATGCCCAGTTCTTTCAGTCTCTCCTCATAGGGCTTTGTTTCTAGTCCCCTGAGCATCCTTGTTGCCCTCCTCTGAACCTGTTCCAGTTTGTCTGCATCCTTCTTGAAGTGCGGAGACCAGAACTGGACACAGTATTCAAGATGAAGCCTAACCAATGCTGAATAGAGGGGAATTGATACTTCACGCAATTTGGAAACTATACTTCTGTTAATGCAACCTAATATAGCATTTGCCTTTTTTGCAGCCACATCACATTGCTGGATCAGGCCAGTGGCCCATCTAGTCCAGCATCCTGTTCTCACAGCGGTCATCCATATGCCCTGATGGGAAGCCCAAAATGGGTTCCTGCTGGGAGGAAAGGCGGAATATGAGTCAAATAATAAATAAAATAAATAAAAGCAATACATGAGTGCAAGCGTGCTCTCGCCTCCTGCGGTTTCCAGTAACTGGCATTCAGAAGCATACCACCTCCGACCGTGAAGGCAGAGCATAGCTATTGTGGCTACCAGCCATTGATAGCCTTATTCTCCTTTTCCCTTCAAAACTGTCTTGGAGAATGCTCTGTATGCAGATCAGCACATGAACTGGAATTCATTTGCAGACTATTATTATTATTATTATTATTATTATTATTAGTCGCCCATCTGGCTGGTTATCCAGCCACTCTGGGCGACGTACAAAATAAACATACAAATACATTAGACATTAAAAATCTAAAAACAATGAAGATAAAACCTAGCCCACCCCAAAAGCCTGCCTGAAGAGCCAGGTCTTCAAGGCCTGGCTGAAACTCATCATGGAAGGGGCCTGGCGGAGATCATTTGGGAGGGAGTTCCACAGGGTGGGGGCCACAATTGAAAAAGCCCTCTCCCTAGGCCTCACCAGTCTGGCTGTTTTAACTGGTGGGATGGAGAGAAGGTCTTTCGAGGCTGATCTTGACATGGCACAAGTTCATCAGACCTTGATTATGATGACGTTCTAGGTGACTTATCCCACTACAAGCAGTTGTCACGCCACCTGTGGTGTCCTGCAAATTGAGCCCCAGCCTGTGATGGTTGTTTGGTTGTGCCTGGACACACCTAAGGGCTGCTCGATTATCCCCTTATGTGTGAATCTTGTTTACTCCCTGTTGGTTGACTCATTCGTGCATTCGTATTCTGGACCAGTGGGATAATGATCTTGATAGTTAGCTTTTATATAGAACGTTATAAAGCATGGGTGCGCATGGGCCACAGGATTTGGTTCGGACCCCAATCCATTGCTTTGGAAGACAGCATGTGTTGGTCTGCCCAGGTAAGGCATTTGCTGCATTCCCCATTCCCGTAATTCGCCACTGGGACATTTAAAAAGGGGCTATAACTTCTTTTCCTGTAAGCAGAAATGGATTAAATTTATAGGCTTGGGAACCCCTCCAGATTGGATAAACCCTTCCAAAGTACAGGGATATAAATTTAGGAGCTGTTGTGCAAGATATCTTTTCAAGTTTTTATTTTTTTTTTAAAAAAATCAAACATCTATAACTTTTATTTTGGGGCAAAATTGGATGAAATTTGCAGGCAAGGTTGCCCCTTCAGAGGGCACCAATCTTGCCCAATTTGATCGCTGCACTGATAGCTGCAGTGTTTTTTCCCCACAAGTACAGCTGAAACAGTTTTGGGGTGGGTAAAAAAGGAATCATTTAATCTCCCCTAGTGTTTTGTGGGCATTTGGTCTGAAGATTGCAGACAGGAATGAGGTGCCCCTGGGTAATAAGCCTACCAAATTGCAGACAAACAGGCCCAGAGGTATTTGTGCTAAGTACCTTTGAAAGCTTATGGGGGTGGGAATAGCTAAAAGGAATTAGCTTTCTGCATAAAACAGTTCTCTCTGATTACAAGCTACAGATTCTGCTTTACCTCTGACAAGTCCAAAATTCCTCCAAGGAACCCTGTCTTGTCTAGGGATTTGGGATTACTTTAGAGTGCTCAAAGTATTTTATAAACTATATGTCTGTAATCTACACAGCAAAGTCTGCAAGGCAGACCAATGTTGCTGCCTATTTCAAAGGGCAGAGGAGTCTGAGCAAGAGAGAGTCACTTGTCAAAGACCACTTAGGCCAGCCTCCCCCGCCTGATGCCTTCCAGATATTTTGGACTACGACTCCTATCAGCCCAGCCAGCACAGCCGTGTCATGCTGGGCTGATAGGAGTTGTAGTCAAAGACATCTTGCAAGCACCAGGTTGGGAAAGGCTGATGGGAACAGTTCATGGTGGAGTGGAGTTTTCTTGATTATTAGCTCAGTGTCTTAACCGCTAGACAATACACAATCCCAACTCTTGGGTATGTGTGCATATGTAAATATTTACTTGCATTTCTCTCTCTCTCTCTCTCGTTCATGGTCCCCTACACGGATCTGGCGAAGTTCACACCACTGTTAATTTGCTGTGTCTTTATTGGGCAAAAGACACTCTCTTTGTGACTTTGACCAGCCGTAGGATTCATTAATCTTTCAACAAGCCTTTTAAGTTGAGGCCTATCCCAGTCTGCATCTGTGTTGGAATTGCTTTTGAATATGTTCTTAAACTTTCTTTTTTAAAAATGTTTTTAATCTTAGAAGATGTTTTGATAGCTTTCTTTAAGTAGTATTTTTGAAGACGTTTTGTTTTAATGTGTTTTAAAGTTTGTTTTTATGATGTTTTACTGTTTTTAGTGCTTTTGTTTGCCTCCCTGGGCTCCTGCTGGGAGGAAGGGCGGCATATAAATCTAATAATAATGATGATAATAATAATAATAATAATAATAATAATAATAATAATAATAATAATAATTTACTCCCTGAGAGAGGGATAGGATCATCTGCAGGTCCACTCTTGATTCTGGCAGGCACCAGAGTGGCTTTCATCAGCCCCTTCTTCATCCAGTTACAGCCATATCTAGAACAGCAGGACCAGATGGAGAAAATTAGGGGCAGGTGAGGGTATTGTGGGACAGCTTTGAAATAAGATTCCAGGCAGGGACTCTTGAGTGGTCTGTCATCAGCTTTTTCTAAGCAGCGAGTAGAAAAGACGTTGCAGTTGAAAAGTGTGAATGGTGTGGCAGTGCAGTCCAAGCAGGCTATATACTTCAGGCCAGCACATAGGAATTTGTCTAGGGGCATATATATTTTGGTGTGCTGTCGTTGCATGTTCCCATCACCACCACCAAATGGAAGAACCAGACCGGAGAGTTTTTTCCTGCAGAGAGGAGCCTGCAAAACCGCTCTTCTGGTCCCTTTGCTTCTTCGCCTGGGGTTCCCAGGAAGGACTGCTTCTCTCCTCTTTGAATCTGAAAACAGACTTGAAACATGCAGGAGGTGTACAACTGAATGCTGTAGATTTTGCTGGTATTTAAGGAAAAACAACCAACAGCAGAAATCAAAGGTGGCTTCTGGGTCACTGCATGCTTGTAGTGTCCTAAAATAAAATAAAACAAAATAAGGAGGACACTACATTATTAAGTTGTCTCAACACAGCGAGAAAAAGGGATCCGTTCTGGAAATTTTGGAAGCTTTTTCAGGGAGTTCATGCAAAGGCAGGACTTGAAACAAAAGCTTCTGAGGACAAAAGACCAAGCCCAGCTTTGTGGCTTCCTTGTCCACAAGTCCATTTTCACCGTCTACCAGGGACGATTCTTCTGAGTCACTGATTTTGGCGATGTCAGCAAAGCCTCCTGCTGACCCTTCCTAGCGTGCAGCTCAGATCCCAGCGAGAGACAGACAATCATCCGTTCCCGCAGCCTGCGCCAGATCTCTCCCCACACCCTCCTATTTTCTGGATAGCACAAAGCACGAATTACTGGCAGGGAGGACCCAAAGTCTTGTCTCTTAAGATATATGGGGCAATGATTGGGCTGAGTAACTTAAAAAACATAGAGAGGCAGACTGGAAAAATATACAGGCTCCTGCGTGTGCAACGCAAAGCTTTGATGGCTCTTTTTCCCCCCTGCAGACATCTGGTTTGCATTGACTCTCCTCTCCCACCGCCCCCATTGCTGTTTGCTTTGGCTGCTTTGGGACCTGAAACAGTCAAAAACAGCAACAGTTGAGTTAGTGGATTAGGCGGCATCCTGCACTCGCTGGGTTGTATTCAGTGTCGTGCTAAGGCAATTGCTCTGTCAGTGCAAGGATTACGGCTTGAGCAATAGAACTTCCCCCCATTCCCTCCACTCCCCTGCGTACCCCCTTAATCGATTCTAGAGGTTCTCCCAAACCCCTGAAGCAGATTTGGGGAGGGCACGAGGTGCACACGGGGGAAGGAGAAGGGGCGAAGTTCTGTTCGTTAGCAGTAATCCTTGCGTTGACAAGATGAGTTACCTGAATAGTGGCCTTTGTTTTAAAGTGAAAGATCGGAAAGCAAGGTAGAAGGATACCTGTTGAGTAGGAACCACGATGCTCTAGATCAGATGCGGGGAACTTTTGGCACTCCAGATGTTGCTGAACTGCAACTCCCATCATCCCTGGTCACTGGCCATGGTTGCTAGGGCTATGGAGTTGTAGTTCAGTGCATTCCACCCATTCCACTTTTTGCACCATGCAAGTGGTGCAACATCTTGCCCCTTACATCCCCAGTCGATCACTGCGCTCTGCAGGTGAGGAGGGCCTCCTGCAGATACCATCTCATCAGGAGGTTCATTCTGCACAACATAGGAAACGGACCTTTAGTGTGGCAGCACCTACCCTGTGGAATTCCCTCCCCTTAAATATTAGACAGGCGCCATCTCTGCTATCTTTTCGGCGCCTTTTGAAGACTTTCCTCTTCCAACAAGCCTTTTAAGTAGAGACCTATCCCAGTCTGCATCTCTGTTGGAATTGCTTTTTAATATATTTGTAAAACCTTTTCTTAAATGTTTTTAAAGCTTTTTTAAAAAAATGTTATTAAAGATGTTTTGTTTTAATATGTTTTTTAATGGTTGTTGTGTTTTAATATATTTTGAAGTCTGTTTTTATGATGCTTTAAAGTGTTTTTAGTGCTTTTGTTTGCCACCCTGGGCTCCTATCTTGGGAGTTTGTTTGCTTTCATTTAAGAGAGAGAGTGAGGATGCTTTTAGCCAAGCAATCTCCAATCTGTGCCATGAGAGAACTGCCAAGAAATGGTTGCCCCAAAGTCCCCACCCATGGAGGAGGTTGCCTCCTGCGTCTCTGAATGAGTTACTGCTCTAGACTTCAGTCTCCTCCCGATCAAATTCCCCTGGGGATGGCTGAATTATTAGGAACATTGGAAGCTGCCTCATACCGATGTGCTGGCTGGGGCTGATGGGAGTTGTAGTCCAAAACATCTGGAGAGCACCAGGAATTTTGTTTTTTAGGTGTTTTGTTTCATCACTTGTGCGTTTGTCACCCTGGACTCCTTTGGGAGGACTGGCGGGATATAAATGAAATAAATAAATTTCCAGACCTTGCCCCAAAGGAGGCCTGTTTGTTTTTTCCTCTTTCTCCTCCCCTGGCACGCTAGAGTCGATGCTACCTGGAACAGGAGTTTGTGCTTGGAGGATATAAGAGAGATGAGTCAAGAGGCTCTTACCTTGGGAAGGTGGGGCAGGGGGGGACTTTTGTCTCTTTTAGTTCATGCTAGCCTTTGATTCGACACTGGGAAAAGAACCAAAGACTGACGTGACTGAAGAGGCTGCTATCCCATGCTCTCTCACAGTGGGTCTCTTGAACGGGGTCAGCTGAAGGCATTTCGCTGTCTGAGGTAGGGCAGCAAATGGCGACTCTCTCTCTCTCTCTCTGCTTGCCTCCTGTGTGGGATCCAAGCCTGATCAACTCACTTGGGGACCCGAGGCAGAAAATCCTACAAGTGCCTCTCCCCTCCTCCTCATCCCCCGCCATGTGAAAAATGCAGTAACAAATTAAATAACTGGCAGTGCACTGCAAGTGTCTACCACTGTCACAAAGAATGCAAGCCTGCCATCCCTGAGACCCCAATAGCTTCCATGGACGATAGGAAAGGGTGCCGGTGTCGCAGCAATGGGAGGGTGAAGAGCAGAGGGTTGGCAAGCCTGAAGTGGGTAGTCTCCTCCAGCCTGGCACCCTCCAGATATTTTGGACTGTGGTTGCCATCAGCCCCAGCCAGCACAGCTGTATGATGCTGGAGCTGATGGGAATTGTAGTCCAAAACATCTGGAGGGCACCAGGTTGAAGAAGGCTGCTGAAAGTTTTTTTTTGAAGCCATCCCATTTTCAATGGCTCATGCAAAGTGACTCTGCCTCTGAGTTCCTGGTGGCACCAAGACTGCCTCTTTGACTTAAAAGTGCCTGGGACTGCAGAGTCAGCTAAGCTGGGGGCATGTGGAAGTAGCAGGCCAGCGTTATCTGGTGTGGCCCTTCCCAATCCCTTTCCTCCTATTTCTTGTCTTGTCAGAGCAGCACAGGAAGGCTGCTGGCCGAGGAGAGAGAACTCTCTCTGTGTGTGTATGTATATGTGTATGCCACAACTTGCATTGTTAACTATCTTTCATGAGGAGCAAGAAGGACTTCTGCACAAGGAATTAATTACCTTTCTCATTGTGGCCGCACGGCACCTTATTGCCCAGCACTGGAAGACCTCAGACCATTTCTCTATTATATTGTGGAGAAGGAAGGTTTAGGCCATAGCTTACTAGAGAAGCTGACAAAAAGGATGAAAGTACTTAGTGGTGAAAGAATTGTGGACTATTTTCTTGAAATTTGGTATCTGTTGTTTGACTTTGCAAGTGATTAATACTGGAGAGTAGCAACCACAATCAACATATGCACATTTTTGGAGTGGCTTTTTTAGTAACTTTCCTGAATCGCTTCAGGGAGGAGGCGGTAGTTAGGTTTATAGGTTTGTTTCTTGGATGGCCAAGATATTTCTGCAAGAAAAAACAAAATAAAATAGGGAGAGGTCTCTTGACAATTTCATGGAGAGATGAAAAGGGTCATCATCATTCTGTGGCTACTGTTTTGTGTGTGGATGGATGGATTCTGTCCAGACTGTTTCTGTTCCCGTCCTATGCAGCCTGTGTTTTGCTTTCCTTGCTCTGATTTGACGGCATCCTTCCTTGCCTTCCAGCCGGCCCTGCCAGTGGCTGTTGGGACAGTGTCCCTGGGCAGCGACCACTCCTGTGAGTTTTGCCTCCGACTCTTCCACCTCTCTCTTTTTGCCTTGGCAGAGACCCCTCAGCTGGACGTGGGCACCAGCATTGAGAAGCACTACTCAGTCATCTTGCCTTCCGTCGCTCACAATGGCTTCCTCTACAAGGCGCCCTCCATGGCTAAGCTGCTCCATGAACGGAAATCCCGGGAAGGTGAGACGAGGCAAGGGTTAGGGGGACGAGACTGCTCTGAGGCGTTAGGGAGCACTTACTGTACTGGTCGGGGCCTTCCTAGGGTTAAGCCAATGGTTTCCAGTAGAGGCACAAGTTCTCCTCTTCCTGCCCCCTACCAGCCAGAAATGTGGAGAAGAGGCACAAGTCAATGGTTAGTACTTCCTCTGGCATGACTTGTTTTGGGAATCCAAAGAGGCTGTGTTTCGGGGGAAATGTGCAGAATGTTGCTTCGGGCTTGCAATCCCCCTTCCTGAAAACCTTTTAATTGCGATTGCTGAGCAAGCTGCTGGATCTTACAGCTTCTGTAGTATGTTTGAAAGTGCCTGGGCCTGCTGCCATCTCAGAAGCCAGGAGGGGAGCTGAAGAATTAGGGTTGCATCCAATGCTAGCCATACTCAGAGGGGCCTCACTGAAGCTAATGGGCAGGAGTAGCCCATGGCCCATTCATTTCAGGGGAGGGGGTCCACTCTGAGTAGAACTAAGTTGGATATAACCCTAAGATTTCCCACAATTGATGGAGCTGTAAGAGCTCCCCACCCCTTTGCATAGTATTTTGTTCCTCCCCAGGTGGCTGGCAGTAACAGAGTAAGTAATGCAAAAACCGAAGCCTCACAGCATAATTAGAATCATAGAATAGTAGAGTTGGAAGGGGCCTATAAGGCCATCGAGTCCAACCCCCTGCTCAATGCAGGAATCCAAATCAAAGCATTCCCGACAAATGGCTGTCCAGCTGCCTCTTGAAGGCCTCCAGTGTTGGAGAGCCCACTACCTCTCTAGTAATTGGTTCCATTGTTGTATGGCTCTAACAGTTAGGAATTTTCTCCTGATGTCCAGTCGAAATCTGGCTTCCTGCAACTTGAGCCCATTATTCCGTGTCCTGCACTCTGGGACGATCGAGAAGAGATCCCGGCCCTCCTCTGTGTGACAACCTTTCATGTACTTGAGGAGTGCTATCATATCTCCCCTCAGTCTTCTCTTCTCAAGGCTAAACATGCCCAGTTCTTTCAGTCTCTCCTCATAATTGATGTAAATTAGGAGAAGTGGTGGAATAATTCTGCAGGTCGCAGAACCCAGCTTTTCTCTGAGCAGAACCTGGATTGCCTGGGCACAGAATTTAAATTCTGCACAAAGAAATCTCCCTGGGCAACTGTCAAGACAGACAGCCCTAGAAACTGCCCCTTCTCTGAAATTGGACCCAGTGTTCTTAGGATGCCTTCAGCTGTGCCTGGGATATGGTGCAGACACTGGCCCTATGCAGAAGTCTGCGGCAGTGTCCTTTGTGTTCTGTGTCAGCAGCTGAAATGCACTGAATGTTCTTGGCACAAAAGTGGAGTATTTGGGGGGGAGGGCATGTTCCCTGAGACCTTGCAATATTTACCTGTCCTGTCCCCATTCACTCTTGTTCTCAGTTTTTCTGCTCCTCGTGGCAGTAGCTTGTTGGTGCCATTTTGTAAAACAAAAACAAACTCCCCCCTCCACCTTTTTCTTCCCTGTCTGGCTGGGACCATAATCCCAGCCAATTGAGGGCCATGTTGCAGTTGCTCTTACATGCACGTGCATTCAGAGTGAGGGCAGCCCTCTTAATCTGGCAACATGATGTCACGAAGTTGATTCAGAGTGAGGGTAGGAATCATTGCCCTCATTCTGAATGGGTTTTGGAGAGGGAGGAGAGTGTGGCCGCTGCTGCTATCAGGATCACCCCTGCCAGGATCACCACAGGGCTGGGCAAACGATTTGTATGCATGCTGTGTGCGGTGCTCCTCTGAAAACCTATGAAAACCACAAACAGGGCCATGAAGTCAGTACACACATTTTGGCTCATCTCTTAATGAAAAGGGCCATTCCTTGCATTGTTCTGAGGTGATCGGTGGTGGGTCTCTCTCAAGCAGCAGGTGCGCTCTGCATTTCCCTTCCTCGACACATGCTTGCATGCGCATACATCCGCGCACACTTTTTTGGGGTTAATGTCTGCCACGTTCCCCACGCAGAATTCAGCCGCCGCTGGTGCCGCCTCCACGATGGCATCTTCAGCTACTATGACAGCAACACCAACACCGTGCCGAACGGGGAGATCAGGATGCAGGAGGTGGCATGCCTTGTGAACAACCTGCCAGATACCCACGGGTAAGCTGGCCTTCCTTCTCCCTGCATGGGGGCGACCCCCACCCATAGGATGCTAAGAAACGTGGGTTCTAAATGATAAAGCTACAGGAAGCGTAACTAATTTATAGAGTTCCCTGAGCGCAAGACTCCTGCAGAGGCAGAACGCTGGCCTGCAGTGGAGGCAGAGAACGCTTTTTCAGACTGAGGGCCACATGTCGTCATAGGCAGCCTTCCAGGGGCCGCATGCCACTGGTGGACGGGGCGGTAGATGTGATTCTTACCTTTGGATAGTAGGCTGCTCTCCAGCCTCACAGAAGTCAGGGATTTGCACGCACACACGCCTGTCCATCTACGCAAGTGTGAGGCACCATCACAGTTCAAGGACGCATTCTGGCCCGGCAAAAGAGCTTGCGGAAGGTGAGGGGCATGGGACAGGCCAGGTGGGCCTTTGTTCTGATGCAGCAGGGCTCTTCTCACGCCCGCATGCCCACACAGCTGTCTTTTCCCCAGGCCCATGGGGTTGCCTCACCTCTTGGTGGGCCCAGCTCTGCGCCCTGAAAGAAGGAGCACTCCTGACTTCAGTGCTCCTCCCCTCCCTGACTCTTCCTTCCTGTCCCTCGCTGCAGGTTCGTGAGCACCTTTGAGGTGTACATCGAATCGGAGAGGCTCTACCTGTTTGGACTGGACATCCCCGAGGCGATCCAGGAGTGGGTCAAATGCATTGCAAAGGTGAGGAGCTGGCAGACGCTTCTCTGGTTCTGAAAAACTGAGCAACGGCCTGCAGAGTTGTGACATCACCTGGGATTCAGATGGGAAACAACCCAACCCCTCAGTGCTGCAGGCCCACCTCCAGGTGTGAGCCCTGGCTGGGTGCACGTTGGGGGCAAGGGCCATGTAATGAAGATGGAGGCACCAGTGAGGGTTGGGTGCCCAGCCCCGAGCTGCATTCTGCTCCTCTGCTGGGCCATTCGCTCCCTCCCCCAGTTCCCTGTGGCAACAGCCAGCAGCACATGGGCCCTGGCACTTGCCCGTGCATTCAACATGCTGGCGCCAGGCCTGGAATGAACTGGAAGCCTTTAGATTTTGCAATGAGGAGCTCACTGGTGATTTTCCTGAGGGCAGTTCTGGTGGAGGGTGGGGGAGCAAACCAGATTGGAGGCTGTGGGGGCAAGAGCTGTTTGAGTTGGAGGCAGTGGGAGCAAGCAGCAATCCTCCAGGAGTTTGGAGGTGAAAGGAAACGGCAGCAGCCAGAGAGGGAAGGCAGGCTCAGGGATTTTTAACTTTCTGAGGCTAGAGGGGCGGAGAGAGTGGCATGTTTGAAGGCAGCAGGGGAGGCAGAAGAGAGAGACGTTGGTTAGGTGCTGGAGGGGAGGGATAATGGCAAGGGCAGCGAGGCAGCCATGGGGAACTGGATGGGATGGGATCAAGGGGCGCACAGAAGGGGGGTGGACCAGCCTTCCCTAGCCTGCTGCTCTCCAGATGTCGTTTTGATTTTAGCCTTGGAGAAGGAGGCAAAGCCTTGGGCAATGGGAGGGGCAGGCAACCTATGGGGCCTTGGGTGCAGTCCTAATTTAGATCTGTTTTCTTGTGGGTCCTGCCGGAAACATGCCACCCCCTTCCTCCCTCTGCCCTCCACTCCCCACCCAGTCACGTGGCTGATTCTGACAGAGTTCCCTTGTGTTTCCTTCCAGTCTTTTGTCCCTCCTGCCGCTGAGGGCCTGCTGGGGCACGACTTCGAGCGCCTCGGGCGGCTCCAATACAAAGGCGGCCTGAACCTGGAGCGAGCCAAGGAAGGCTGGTTCGCGTTGGCCCAGTCCACCCTCTATGCCTGTTTGGAAGGCAGTGAGGAGGCTATTCACTTGAGGAAGCTGCAGGAGCTCTGTGAGTAACCGGGACCTGGGGCTAGAAGTGCAAGGGTGCAGTGCTCCTGCAGAGATGCACACGCACCCTCCCCTTCGGCAGAATGAATCCATTCTGATTCTACGCCCAATTGGCCAGTCCCTGGATAAACCTCATTGGATGCTCTAAATCAGGAGTACAGAACCTTTTAAAGCCCAACGGCTACAATCCCTTCTGGACAATGTTTGCAGGGCCGGCTCCAAAGGGTGGCCAGGTGGGGCCCTGGCTGAGGGCCCTGTGGCCCACAGGGGCTCCTGAAGGGGCCCTCACTATGGTGGGGGAGTAGCACTCCCCTTCCGCGGGAGGCTTCCTGCCACGGATTGTGGGGAGGGAGCTGCCCGCCGGCTTGCTGGCCCACCCACGCCCACTCCCTTGGTCGCTTTCCCCCCACCTGCCCGCCTTTCCCCGCTGTCCCGCCCACTCACTCACTCACTCACCCGCCCGCCCAGCCTCCCACTTCTCCACCTGCCAGGTAGGTAGGTAGGTGGGGCGTGCATGTGTGTGTGTAGGTGCCAGGGCCCAGGGCGGCATGCCTGGGGCCGGCCCTGGTTCTGAGGGCCACATGCCAGTGGTGGGTGGCGCTGGAGGCAAAATGGGAGGAGCACTGAATGTACATTGATCTGTGTAGAGTGGGCTATTTTTACCGTACAGTCTCTCTCACACACCCCTCTCTGCCCTTCATCCAGACAAGCACTGCCAGAGTTTGCGGACACGTTCTAGCCAGGCAAAATCAGGGTGTGAATTAGGGACAGTGCGGGATGTGGCCAGACGCAGAGGCCTGGAAGGTGCATTTGGTTCCCCAGGCCCACGGCTCTAAATCGGGGTCCTGAAACATCAACATCCCCCCCCCTCAGACCACTTGAAAATCGCTGATGGTATCGGTGGACTGCTTAAAGATTTTTTCTGCCTAGATTGTAACGCTCGGTGCTAGGCGCTGTTTTGTTTTTCATTGTGCTTTTATTCCTTCTTTTCTCTCTCACATTGTTGTTCTATACTATTACCACTTGCATTCCACAGAATTCAAATTGCAATGCAATAAAATACCATGTAAGAAATTAGAGAAGCAAGAAAAACACAGTTAAAACCAATGTGAATACTTAATGGGGACACGCAGCGGACCACGGACGGTCCACGGACCACAGTTTGGGAACCCCTGCTCTGCATGGAGCCAATGCTGGTTCAAACCTGATTTGTGCATTTTCTGTTAGAAACAAGGCCCATTGTGAGAGGTTTTCCTGCAGAAATTGCTCCTAGAGAGAAGGGTGAAGAAGGGAGATTATGCTACAGGGTATTTTATCCCTCCAGTGGGATGCACGTCATGTGTTGTCAATACTCCTCTGTATGTGTGTGTCTGCTCCCTGTTCTCCCCGCATCCCCCCAAGGGTGCCCTAGATTTGGCCTGTAGGATTAATTCTGAGCTTTCGGCACCAATTGACAACCTGCCTGTTCCAGCCGGCCCCTGTGGGAGGTTTACTACCTGGATGGATTTTGAAGATCATAGAATTAGTAGAGTTGGAAGGGGCCTGTAAGGCCATCCAGTCCAACCCCCTGTGCAATGCAGGGATCCAAATCAAAGCATTCCCGACAGATGGCTGTCCAGCTGCCTCTTGAAGGCCTCCAGTGTCGGAGAGCCCACTACCTCTCTAGGTCATTGGTTCCATTGTCGTAAGATAATGATCGCTGCTTCTGTTGTGGTTTTATTTCCTCCTTTTTACTCTTCCATTTTATGATTTGTATTTCTTGGTTTTAATTTTATGTTATTGTTTCCTGCCCTGGTGTTGAACTGCAGTGAAGGGTGGGTTATGAATATTTTAAATAAACTATAAAAACTATAAATCCAGTTAAACCAAAATACATTCAGTGGTGCTATTTGTTTATTTGAAATATTTGTATGCAGCCTTTCATAAAAATATTTCAAGGCGGTTCACAATAAAACATGAAAAAATGCAGCGAAAGCAATAAAGACAGCATTTTAGTTGATCATTTGGTCTCCTGCCTTTTAATGGATTACTTGATTAATCAGTTAAGAACACAGAAAGTTGTTATAATACTTAACTTTTAAGTTCCCTGTTAATAATAGCATGCCAGAACTAAAAATAGAGCGTGCCCTCTTCTCTTGCTGCCACGGATTTAAAATCCCCCCCCCCAATTAATCAGCTAAAGCCATTTGTCTGGTCTACCTACTAAGCCAGCCTCCCCCAACCTGGCGCCCTCCAGATGTTGTTGGACTATAACTCCCACCAGCCCTGTCATCATACAGCTGTGCTTGCTGGGCCTCATGGGAGTTGTAGTCAAACAACATCTGGTGGGCGCTGGGTTGGGGAAGGCTGCTGAAATCGAGAGAAGTTTGCAGACCTTAAATATTAATGCTGATCTTTGCCTTGCAGCCGTCCAGGGTGACAATGAAGTCCTTGTGCTGGTGGAAAGGAGAAGGTGAAAAGACTGTGATGGGATAAAAACTGAACAGCAAGTAGCTGCGTTTCAAGCCTGATGGAGCTTTCTTTCCTTTACTTAATTCATTTTAAAATATTTGTATTCTGCCTGCCAATCAAGGTGGCTTGCAAAGTCCACCAAAACAGTAAAATAGCTGATGATTCACTGCTGCAGTTTTTTCAGAAGTAACTCACTGCCCAATCTACAAATCACAAAAAACCTGGGATTTCTTAAAAAAGTTTTAACAAAGTGCCTAAAGGAAGTCAAAGTTGGGGTGCCAGGTAAACTGCCAATAGGCAGTTCCATTGCCTTGGAACCACCATCAGAAAGGGCCTGTCTCAGGTTCTGATGATTATTTTACTATCTGGGCAGGTTTGTAAAGTGAAGAGGTGTTCCTTTATGGGTAACATGGAGGGTTTCACAGTCACATGGGGGTCTGGCAGCTTCCCTTGACACACACTTGTACCCTCCTGCTTCCAAGAACAGAGAGGAGCCTGGAGAAGGGAATGCATCTCTGTGGTTGTAAGATGCCGGTGGGCTCCAATGGAGAACTTGGCAGCTGAGCCCAGGAGCCTTACTTTCTGCACCATCGAGAAAAACGCTTGCAGTGGGAGGAAACTGGGTTGGCTCTTGCTGCTGCTGCTGCTCCTTAGTGCCCCCCTAACAGTGGCAGGAAGAGGGATTGCAGCTGGCCAGCCCAGGGGAATCGGGGGGATTTTTAGGGGCCTGGCTGGCCACCTAGAAGAAGAATTTTCTAGTCTTGGCTGTCCACTCTGAGCAACTAGGAGAAGCCATGCAAGCTTCTGTGCTGTGCCACACCTTCACCGCCGCTACCTTCCAGAACTCAACACCTGCCCGTCTTGGAGGGGACCCATCACAGTTTGTTTGTTTGTTTATTTATTTATTGCACTTGTATACCGCCCCATAACCGAAGCTGTCTGTTGCCACTCTGGGGCTTGGCTAGGTTGTTCCTGCCCTGGACCACTCTCCTTGCCTCTGAGCTTGCTGGGGACCTTTGGACACACCCCAAGGAGGGGGGCAGGGCTTCATTTGAGCCAGGCTTATCTCTAAGACTAGTTTTAAATGACTGAGGTTGTGGCTTGGCGAGGGTGTGTAACCTGAGGAGAGTCCTTTGGGCTAGACAGAGTGGGCTAGAGAGCCCCTTCCTCTAGCTGTACGGAAAGAGGAAGGAGCAACCCTGTATTGCCCAGGATTTTATTTATTTCAACAATTTATTCACAGCTTAACACCATAGTCTTACCCTGACAGATTGTCTTACCCTTTATGTACCCAGTCGATTACTGCGCTCTGCAGGTGAGGGCCTCCTGCAGATACCATCTCATCAGGAGGTCCGTTCTGCACAACATAGGAAGTGGACCTTTAGTGTGGCGGCACCTACTCTGTGGGATTCCCTTCCCTTATATATTAGGCAGGCGCCATCTCTGTTATCTTTTCAGTGCCTACTGAAGACCTTCCTCTTTCAACAAGCCTTTTAAGTAGAGACCTTGTCCCAGTCTGCATCTGTGTTGGAATTACTTTGTTATATGTTTTTAAAGGTTTTTTAAAAAAAGATGTTTTGTTTTAATATGTTTTTAAAGATGTTTTGTTTTTAATATATCTTAAAGTCTGTTTTTAGGATGTTTTAGAGTGTTTTTAGTGTTTTGTTTCCCACTCCGGGCTCCTACAGGTTATAAATTTAATAAATCAATAAATGAATGAATAATAAAGAAATAATCTCTAATAGGTGTACAATAAAATTACAAAAGATTCAAAACCAGTTACAGTAACCAGAAAAAAATGGGAAAACTCACTTAAAATGCCTGCTGAGGTAATGCCGCCATGCCCCATTGTCTCTTCATGCCCTGTTTCCCACTTCTGTCCACCAGGACGCTCTACATCCAAGGCGAGAGGAAGCTGGACTTCTTGGGGTGGGTCAATGCTATCCAGAAGGCCGCAGGAAGCTCCGGAGACACCTTGTCTGAACAACAGCTCACGGAGACGGACGTCCCCATCATTGTGGACCGATGCATCGACTACATCACGCAGTGTGGTATGTGTGGGTCCTTGGGAGTAGAGGGTGGGGTTGAGGAAGGACGCAGCCCAGTCCTTTGGGCCTCTCCATCTTCCACCCCTATGAGGAGGTAACCCTTTCCGCTGGACCAGCCCTCCCTCCCATGAGGCTGAGTGAGGTGATGGCTTCAGGCAGCAGATGCTGGAGGGAGCACTGTAGCACCCCCTGGCTGTTCCTCCGGAGCCCCCTGGCTGTGCCCTTCTGTTGGAGGACAGAGTGGCATTTGGCCTGTCCTGCAACACCTAATGCACCGACTGCCCTCTGGTGTGGGGGGAGCATTATCCCACTGTCAGTCTTGAAATAGGATTCAGCTGCCAGTGTAGTCGGGTTCTATATATGGAATTGGGTGCTGGAAGTGGTGGGGAAATCTTGTTCTTTGCCTCAGGCAGCAAAATGTCTTGGGCTGGCCTCAGCCTCTTTGGCTCGCTACAGGATGACCTGGAGCCAAGCGGAGGTGACTCCCAACCTCAATTTGGTTGAAAAAGTCAATAGCAACAATAGCAGCCCCCCCTCTCCCCCTCCCCCCCCCCAGAAGCTGAAAGGGGTTTTTCTGGAACAGAACTAGACCCAGGGAACTCCTTGATACTTTTGTGGCCAGGAGAATAAGTAGGCTTTTTACCACACCAAGGTCCAGTTTATACATACAGCAGTAGCCAAGTCTTATGCATCACTTCAGGCTTCAATGCTGCTTCATGCAAAAGCAGCATGTGTACATGTTGTGGTTGTTATGTGCCTTCAGTCGATTTCGACTAATGGCGACCCTCTGAATCAGCGACCTCCAAGAGCATCTGTCATGAACCACCCTGTTCAGATCTTCTAAGTTCAGCTCTGTGGCTTCCTTTAGGGAATCAATCCATCTCTTGTTTGGCCTTCCTCTTTTTCTACTCCCTTCTGCTTTCCCCAACATTACTGTCTTTTCTAGTGAATCATGTCTTCTCATGATGTGTCCAAAGTAGGATAACCTCAGTTTCATCATTTCAGCTTCTAGTGACAGTTCTGGTTTAATTTGTTCTAACACCCAATTATTTGTCTTTTTTGCAGTCCATGGTATGCGCAAAGCTCCAGCACCACATTTCAAATGAGTTGATTTTTCTCTTATCCGCCTTTTTCACTGTCCAACTTTCACATCCATACACAGATATCAGGAATACCATGGTCTGAATGATCCTGACTTTAGTGTTCAGTGATACATCTTTGCATTTGAGGACCTTTTCTAGTTCTCTCACAGCTGCCCTCCCCAGTCCTAGCCTTCTTCTCATTTCTTGACTATTGTCTCCATTTAGTTTTTATTTATTATTTATTTATTATGTGATTTATATCCCGCCTTTAACTTTTGACTGTGCCAAGGTATTGATAATCCTTGACAAGTTCAATGTCCTCATTGTCAACTTTAAAGATACATAAATCTTCTGTTGTCATTACTTTAGTCTTCAGCTATTTAGTCCTGCTTTTGTGCTTTCCTGTTTAACCTTCATCAGCATTCGTTTCAAATCAATACTGGTTTCTGCTAATAGTATGGTATCGTCTGCATACCTTAATTTATTGATATTTCTCCTCCAGTTTCACACCTCCTTCATCTTGGTCCAATCCCTCTTTCTGTATGATATGTTCTGTCTATAGATTAAACAAACAGGGTGATAAAGTACACCCCTGTCTCACACCCTTTCCGATGGGGAACCAATCGGTTTCTCCATATTCTGTCCTTACAGTAGCCTCTTGTGCAGAGTATAGGTTGCGCATCAGGACAATCAGGTGCTGTGGCACCCCCATTTCTTTTAAAGCATTCCATAGTTTTTCATGATCTACACAGTCAAAGGCTTTGCTGTAATCTATAAAGCACAGGGTGATTTTCTTCTGAAATTCCTTGCTCCTTTCCATTATCCAATGTATGTTTGCGATATGATCTCTGGTACCTCTTCCCTTTCTAAATCCAGCTTGGACGTCTGGCATTTCTCATTCCATATATGGTAAGAGCCTTTCTTGTAGAATCTTGAGCATTACTTTACTTGCATGGGATATTAAGGCAATAGTTCGATAATTACTGCATTCCCTAGGATCCCCTTTCTTTGAAATTGGGATGTATATTGAACTCTTTCAGTCTGTGGGCCATTGTTTTATTTTCCATATTCGTTGACAAATTTTTGTCAAAATTTGGACAGATTCAGTCTCAGTAACTTGTAACTCTATTGGTATGCCATCTGTTCCTGATAATTTGTTTCTTCCAAGTAATTTAAGAGCAGCTTTCACCTCACATTCTAAAATTTCTGGTTCTTCATCACACGGTTCCTCTGTGAATGAATCTTGTCATCCGGGCATCTCTTTTGTAGACTTCTTCAGTGTATTGCTTCCATCTTCCTTTTATTTCATCTCGGTCAGTCAGTGTGTTCCTCTGTTGATTATTCAACATCCCTACTCGTGGTTTAAATTTCCCTTTCATTTCTCTAATCTTTTGGAACAGGGCTCTTGTTCTACCCTTTTTGTTGTCCTCTTCTATTTCTATACAGTTACTATTGTAATCGTTCTCTTTGTCCCTACGTACTAGTCGCTGTATTGTTGCATTTAGGGTTCTGACTGTGTTTCTATCTCCATTTGCTTTTGCTTTCCTTCTCTCTTTAACCATTTGAAGAGTTTCTTCAGTCATCCATTGAGGTCTTTCTCTCTTTTTAACTAGAGATATTGTCTTTTTGCTTTGTTCCCTGATAATTGGCTGCCTGTATGTTTCCAAGCTCAATTCAAGGTGCTGGTTTTGACCTATAAAGCCTTACACGTCTTGGGACCACAATACCTGATGGAACGCCTCTCCCGATATGAACCCACCCGTACACTCCGTTCAAGATCAAAGGCCCTCCTCCGGGTGCCTACTCCAAGGGAAGCTGGGAGGGTGGCAACAAGGGAGAGGGCCTTCTCAGTGGTGGCCCCCAAATTATGGAATGATCTCCCTGACGAGGTGTGCCTGGCACCAACCCTGTTATCTTTTTGGCGCCAGGTCAAGACTTTCCTCTTCTCCCAGGCATTGTGTTTTAAATTGTTTTTATATTGTTTTAAATTTTAAAATTATGTTTTAAATTGTTTTTAAAATATGTATTTTAAATTGTATATTTGTTTTAATGTTTTTGATTGCTGTAAACCGCCCAGAGAGCTTTGGCTATGGGGTGGTATACAAGTGCAATAAATAAATAAATAAATAATGTGTCTGACTTCAATCCATATTTCTCTTGGTTCTCTATCAACTAAGTTTAAAGCCTCAAATCTGTTCCTTGTTTGATCTTTACATTCTTCTGGGATGTTATTTAAATTGTATTTTGGCATTATGATTGCTTTGTTCTTCTTCTTTAGCTTTACTCTGATTGTGTGTAAATACAAATCTATTTATTTATTTATTAAATCCCTATCCTGCCCTTCCCCGCAGAAGGAACCCAGGGAATATGCCATGCTGAACCTTCTGTGTGACATGCTAGGTTTCTGTTTGCAAGAAGTTTTTATTTTGGGTGGGGAGATTTCAAGTGCACTTTCTTCCAACTGCAGTCTGAAGAGGTCAAACCAAGGAAAAACATTATTACTTAATTCTTCTGTGCCTTTGATAAATATTTGGATATCTGGGATTATGGTCCGCGGTAGTCAGAAATGCAGCCTCCACGTTCAGAGCTGAAGCTCTTGAGCAATCCTGTTTATTTTATTTGGTGGTGTTTATCTCCCTTAAGTCTTTGGAATGGGGCCAGCCTAGAAATCAAAATAAATCCGTTAACAATCCATTCATGATCAGCAAGCATACTCAAATGCCACTGCTGAGTATGGCTTCACCACCTTTCCTATTTTCTTATTTTCTTACTTGTTTGTCACTCATCTCAAAGTGACTAACGAAACATTAAAAAACAGAACATCTAATCAAACATTTAAAATCCATAACGCGGAATAAGACCTAAGAACAATATAAGCATTCATCCGTGAACAAGAATAAAATGGGTGCATCATACCTGCTGGGTGCCCTTCATCACTCCATCAAAGCTCTGCCACGTTCTAGCCTTTTCCAGGAACTCCCCCTAATCATAATCTGACTCCCCCAGGACTGACCTCGGAGGGGATCTATCGGAAGAGTGGGCAGAACTCCAAGACGACCAGCCTCCTGGAGAGCCTCTGGAAAGATGCCCGTAGGGTCCGGCTGAAGGAAGGGGAGCACCAGGTGGACGACGTGGCCAATACCCTCAAAAGGTTCTTCCGGGATATTGAAGACGGTCTCTTCACCAAAGATTGTTCTCAGGCTTGGCTGAAAGCAACAGGTAAAAGTTGGTGGATAATCGAATTCCTTGCCAAATTCTACCTTAGCTAAGGCACCTTAGGGACAGCGCCTGTCTCTTGGACCTTCCAGGGGGTTGGACTCAATGGCCTTATAGGCCCCTTCCAACTCTACTATTCTATGATTCTATGCATGCTGATATCAGCAGGGGAAGCCTTTTCCCTTGGTGGGCAGATTCTGCGTGAGAGGAAGCAGCAGAGATTTCCCTGAATGTGTGAAGCTGCTTAAAGCCAAGTCACAGCGGGTCTGTTTAGCCCAGGCATGTCTAATGATGGGCAGGGTCCCAATGGGCACCCCATAATTATCTCAGGGTTTTTTTCCAAGGCTTTTAAAGAGAACTTTTTTGGGGGGAGGGAAGGATGACCTTGGTGGATGACCTACGCAGAGAACTGGACAGGGGGAGTGTGTCCCTGTTGGTTCTGCTGGACCTCTCAACGGCTTTCGATACCATCAACCATGGTATTCTTCTGGGTCACCTTGCGGGAATGGGACTTGGGGGCACTGTCTTGCAGTGGCTCCATTCCTTCCTGGAGGGACGAACCCAGAAGGTGGTGCTGGGGGATTCCTGTTCGACCCCTTGGCCGTTGGCCTGCGGGGTCCCTCAGGATTCAGTTTTGTCCCCTATGCTATTTAACATCTACATGAAACGGCTGGGAGAGGTTATCCGGGGGTTTGGGGCCATCAATAGGCTGACGACACCCAACTCTTTCTCCTTTCCACCTAATTCCAAGGAAGCTGTCTCGGTTTTAAACCAGTGCCTGGCGTCAGTGGTGGACTGGATGAGGGTGAACAAATTGAAGCTTAATCCAGACAAGACAGAGGTGCTCCTGGTCAGTCGTAGGGCGAATCAGGGCTTAGGGATACAGCCGGTGCTGGATGGGGTTACACTCCCCCTGAAGATACAGGTTCACAATTTGGGTGTGTTCCTGGACTCAGCTTTAAACCTGGAATCCTAGGTTTCGGTGGTGGCTAGGAGTGCTTTTGCACAGTTAAGATTAGTGCGCCAACTGCACCCGTTCCTTGAGCCGTCTGATTTGGCCACGGTGACACATGCCTTAGTTACATCCCACTTAGATTACTGTAACGCGCTGTATGTGGGGCTGCCTCTGAAGACTGTATGGAAACTTCAGTTGGTTCAACGTGTTGCAGCCAGAATGTTAACTGGGGCGGGTTACAGGGACCATACAACTCCTCTGTTAAAAAAGCTCCACTGGTTTCCAGTCTGTTTCTGAACACAATTCAAAGTGCTGGTGATGACCTATAAAGCCCTATACAGCTTAGGTCCAGGCTATTTATCAGACCGTATCTCCCTGTATGAACCTGCCCGGGCCCTGAGAACTTCAGGAGAGGCCCTTCTCTCAATACCCATGCCCTCTCAAGTACGACTGGTGGGAACGTGTGATAGGGCCTTCTTGGTGGCTGCCCCTAGGCTTTGGAATTCCCTTCCTAGGGATGTAAGAATGACCCCCTCCTTGCAGTCCTTCCGGCGTCAAGCAAAGACCTTTCTATTCCAACAAGCCTTCGGCATTTACGGCTGCTAAAGACGGGGCTTGACGGGAACTGCATTGCTAATGCCTAATTCCTCCATTTTTAAACTGGTTTTTTATTCTCTTTTAGCTATAAGTATGAATGGTTTTAATATTGGAATTAGTTGAATTTTATTTTAATCTAGACTGTATGTTTTAATTATATGTGTTTTTTATCTGGAAGCCTCCGCGAGTTCCAGTTTTGGAAGGATGGCGGGGTATAAAGACAACAACAACAACAACAACAACAATAATAATAATAATAATAATAATAATAATAATAATAATAATAATAAAGGGCTTCTCTCTCCAAGAGTGCTGAATGCTGGAGCACCAGGGAGAGCATTTAACCAACCTGTCAGTCCCCCCCAATCACAAAACTTACCCGTGCAAAGTGGCTGCCTCCCCCCCCCCCCGAATTCCTTTTCACTGTCTTGTGGCTCTGTTACCCCACCAGCCATTGAGGATGACAAAGAGAAAATCAGTTGGTATCGAAGGCTGCTGAACAGCCTCCCTGCAGTCAACAGAGCCACGGTGAAGGCACTGATCAACCACCTATACCGGTAAGGAGGATGGAGGGAGGAGGGGCGGGCTGTCAGGCTGGGTCTGAGTAGTTAGGCCCGGACATGTGCATAAAGAATCACTGCGCTGGAATAGACCTCCCAGCCTAACACTCTGCCTCCGACGATGGGCAGCGCATGAGGCACCCCTTGTGCCTTGTCCCCCAGCACCTGGTGTTCAGAAGGGTATGTTCTTCCTTATATTTTATGTGTCCGTTTTACCAATGAAAAAAGGCAAAGAGCCCCCACCCATTATAAATATAATTACTGTCAGTTCACATTGAGAATTCAACAGCCCTCGGTACTTCCATCTAAAATTAAGCCACAGACCTGACCTTACAAGATCTGAACAGGGTGATTTATAACAGATGCTATTGGAGGTCGCTGATTCATAGGGTTGCCGTAAATCGTAATCGACTTGAAGGCAAATAACAAGAATGACCATATCAGCCCTCCAGATGTCCAAACAGGTATGCACATGAAGCTGACATTTATGGAAGAAAAAATGTTTAAATGTAGCCAGGGTGGTGAGGCCACCAGACCATTGTGAAGTAGGCAGTAGGTGTTTATCCTTCCATGCTCATAGTATAAGTCTCTTAGCAACTATAAGGGCTCGTAGCGTCGACTTTTTTTGTCCTGCTGTTAATCCCCCTCCTGTAGGAACAGAGTTTATAGTACATGAACATCGGCAAATGTCAAAGATTTTGCCAGTACTAAATTAGTACAGACAACAAGTTCAGACCAAAAAGAATAGATCACTGGATATGCCCCCACCATATGCCAAGAGGCAGCTAGACAACCATCTGTCGGGAATGCTTTGATTTGGATTCCTGCATTGAGCAGGGGGTTGGACTTGATGGCTTTATAGGCCCCTTCCAACTCGACTATTCTATGATTCTATGATACATCTCAACAGGGCCTTTTCAGCATTACACCCAGAAGTGTTTCATCCGGCCTCTACATGTGGAGGGTCTATTCTTTACTTGCATACACCAGGGGTGGAGAGCCTCAGGGCCACAGGCCAGATGGGACCTTCCAGGCCTCTATACTTGGCTCTTGGGACTCTCACAAGCCTCCACCTCCTCCCTAGGCCACGCCCCTCCCTGGCCCTCCAGTGCTTGAATTGGCTGGAAAGGGCCTTTGAGCTGCAATAGTACCCTCTGCTTGCCTGGGTGGAGGGATGTGTGAGTAGGTGCAGAAGGGTCTGACTTGAGCGTGGCTGGAACGTAGCTTACTGTGCAAAGGGAAGAGTCACACCTGTTGCCATGCCCACTTCTGCCCCTGCCCCCTCCCACCACTGGCATGCGGCCCCCGGGAGGTTCCCCACAAAGGAATGTGGCCCGTGGCTGAAAAATGTTCCCCAGTAGGTTTTTCCTCATTGGCAGGAGAGCCGGAAGCGATCCGCCCTTCACAGCTGCACCTTTTGCCTTCTCTGCAGAGTCCAGTGCTTCTCAGACGTGAACCAGATGACCACGCACAACCTGGCCATTGTCTTCGGGCCGACGCTCTTCCAGACAGACGGCAAAGACTACAAGGCGGGGCGAGTGGTGGAGGATCTCATCAGATGCTATGTGGACATATTCAGTGTGCGTTTGGCTAGGAGAGTAGCTCTCTTCCTCTGTAGGGGCAAGGCTGGAGCGGGCAGGGAAAGGGCCGATGGTGGGGATGCCAGTGGGCGGACCTGCCCCCTTACCCCCCCGCTTCAGCAGAGCTGGGGCAATGGGAGGCAGGAGGCTGGGGGAGGCTCAGATGGCATCCATCCAGGGACACCAGGAGCCCCAGGTGAGCAAGGGCACATCTGGGCAAAGAGCACCCAACACACGAATGTGGGGAATTACCGTCTGCGAGTCAGATGCGTTGCTGCATCTAGCTCCATGTTGCCCACACGGACTGGAAGCAGCTCTGCCCAAGGCCTCAGGCAGGGAGTCTTTCCCCAGCCATTGGGGACTGAACCTGGGGCCTTCTGCATGTAAAGCTCAGGCCCTGTTGCTGAATTCTGGATGCTTCTAATGAATATAGGAAGATTCCTTCTACCAAACCAGACCCTTCGGTCAGTGTGTACACCAAGTCTACTATGAGTCTACACCAAGGGTAGTCATAGAATCGTAGAATAGTAGAGTTGGAAGGGGCCTTTAAGGCTATCAAGTCCAACCCCCTGCTCAATGCAGGAATCCAAATCAAAGCATCCCCGACAGATGGCTGTCCAGCTGCCTCTTGAATGCCTCCAGTGTCGGAGAGCCCACTGCCTCTCTAGGTCATTGGTTCCATTGTCGTATGGCTCTAACAGTTAGGAAGTTTTTCCTGATGTCCAGTCGAAATCTGGCTTCCTGCAACTTGAGCCCATTATTCTGTGTCCTGCACTCTGGGACAATCAACACAGTGCCCTCCAGATGTTACAGACTACAACTCCCATCATCCCTGACAACTGACCATGCTGGCTGAGGCTATTGGGAGCTGTGGTCCACAACGTCAGGAGGACACCACCTGGGCTACCCCCCATCTACACTCACTGGCAGTGGCTCTCCAGGATTTCAGACAGGGGCCTCTTGCAGCCCTACCTGAATATGCCGGGGGGGGTTGTCTGTTTATTTGTGGCATTTACCACCCACCCACCCACTTAACCATGCCTTCTGGGTGGTTTGCACATTTAAAATCAATAAAATGCAAGCACAACCAAAACTAAAAGCAATCAGTGCGCAAAACTATAGCAGCGCAAAAACCAGTAGCATAAAACCAGGATTGGACCCTGGGACCTTTTGCAAGCAAAGCGTTTGCTCTGTCAGTGAGCTGCAGCCTCCTCCAAGCGGCCTGAGAGGTCCTGGAATGGGGAGTCGTGCAGAAGGGGAAGAGGGGGGCAGCAGCCTGGTTAGAAGAAGGTTCCCCCCCATCCTGACCAGCCTCATGAGCCTGAAGGTTGTTGAGCCTGCACTGGAGCCCTTCAAGAGGCAGCCGGACCGCCACCTGTTGGGGATGCTTTAATTTGGATTGTTGCATTGAGCAGGGGGTTGGACTCGATGGCCTTATAGGCCCCTTCCAACTCTATGATTCTATGAGCCGAGGATGTGAGGTGTGTTTGGGTTGATGGGGCTTGCTTGTTTGGTCTGCTCAGTCTCACAGGTGCACCCCCCTGCCACCCCCTTTACTGCCTCTCATGTGACAAGGTGTAGAGTCTGAGCAATTAAGGCAGTCCCAAAGCTGACTCCTGGCGTGTTAAGGGGAACCGCAGGGCCTTCTGACTCCCAATGCACTTGGGGGGAAACTCTTTCTCAAGAGAATAAAGCGGTTTCGTGTTCAAGCTGTGCTTGTGAGCTTCTCTCGAGAAGCATCTGCTTGGCGCTAGTGGTACACAGGGTGCTGGATGAGGTGGGTCTTGGGTCTCATCAAGCTTCAAAAATCTTCTTTGTCTTTCTACAGTGTGTTCACTCTCTCAGTCCTCAGGGCTGAGAAATTTCACCTGGTTTCTGTTTCTGAAGTGTTTTGGAACAACTCTCCTCCCTTGTCTTAGATACAAAGAAGTTTCTGGGCCACAAATTTATTTATTTACTTATAATTTAACAAAGAAGAAAAAAGGAAAAGAAAAACAGAGGAATTGGCGGGGGGGGGAGTGAAGGAAAAACAAACTCCATCAGCTCACATTAAGAATACAATAATCACCAGTACATCTGTCTTAAATTAAAAATGTTAAGTCTATGCAAGCCATCCAGATGTCCAAATAGGTATCCACACAAAATTGACACTTAAAAGAAATATGTTCCAATGCAGCCAGGACAGAGAAGTCCTCAGACCATCGCATAGCAGACGACGGGTGTTTATGCTTCCAGGCTTCAAGTAGTTTTCATAGAATCATAGAATAGTAGAGTTGGAAGGGGCCTATAAGGCCATCAAGTCCAACCCCCTGCGCAATGCAGGAATCCAAATCAAAGCATTCCAGACAGATGGCTGTCCAGCTGCCTCTTGAAGGCCTCCAGTGTCGGAGAGCCCACTACCTCTCTAGGTTTTGCCTAGTTTTGCCACAAACCCCTTTTTCTTGTCCTTCTGTTAATCCCCACACTACAGGGATATCGTTTAAAAGTACTTGTTTATAAAGGCAATTAACCTTGAAATAGTTTTGCTCAAAACTTGTTTTTGCCTCCTCACCGCCTGCTGCCGTATTCCTCATGCCAGTTGCACTGCTTTGATCCCGTTTCCATTCCTGGCCCGTGTTAAGCCTTGGCCCACCTTGCGTGTCCTCATCTCTTTTAGCCTTTTCTTTTTTGATCTGTTCCATTTTCAAATGCTTGGCAGGTGGATGAGGAAGAGATGAGAAAGCAACAAGAGGAGATTACCGCCATCATGAAGATGCGTGTTGCGGGCTCATCCAGCGGGACGCAGGTAGGTGGCGCTGTGGTTTGGCTGCTCCCGCTAGACAGGCAGGTGAGCTGAGGTGGAAAGGCAGGGCGGCCCCTCTGGTTGCGGTTCGTTGTGCCAACTCTGAGAACTGGGTCAGCTAGTCACGTTGATGTGGAGGAAGTGGCAGACACGGCGAAGGCCTCTTCAGTTGCGCGTCTTGGTCCTCCGAATGCGGTGGCTGGGACAAGTTTTTGGAGGACCTGAGTTCAGGCTCAAAGAGGCCAGGGTTAGTTTTCAGAGTCCAGTAGAACCTAAGAGGGGAGACTGCTGAGTTTATGGCCAAAGGCTATTATTTTGTGGTTCTGAAATCCAGGCAAAGAGGATCAGGAAGAGATGTGAATCTATAAACTGGAATCTGTTAGAACAAATTAAACCGGAACTATCATTAGAAGCTAAAATGATGAAACTGAGGTTATCCTACTTTGGACACATCATGAGAAGACATGATTCACTAGAAAGGACAATAATGCTGGGGAAAAACAGAAGGAAGTAGAAAAATAGGAAGGCCAAACGAGATGGATTGATTCCATAAAGGAAGCCACAGACCTGAACTTACAAGATCTGAACAGGGTGGTTCGTGACAGATGCTCTTGGAGGTTGCTGATTCATAGAGTTGCCATAAGTCGTAATTGTCTTGAAGGCACATAACAACAAACTGGAATCTGGCTCCTTCTGTATTTGGATTACACTGTCAAATTTGGTTGCCACTGAATTTTTGCTCAGTTGAAGCCACTGTTCACTGCAGCGTCTTTGGCTGCTCATCCTTTGATTGCCTGCTCTGCCAAGGACCTACTTGGATGCTTCAGTCAAGCAGCTTCCTCTTGGACTGTTCCCAGCAAAACAGGAGAGGAAACCACCTGATCTTCCCCCTGGTGTTTGCTAGAGAAATTAGCAGCTAGATGAATTATTGCAAAGTGTGATGCAAATGAATAACATACGTTGCGTAGGGTAACAGTCTGAAAGGGCTCCTTCTAGGAGGAAGGGTAGGATATAAATTAAACAAAGGATCCACAATGCCCAAAATGCAGGCACAATTTAGTGGCTAGAGTGCTCTAGCGGTGAGATGGTATGTTTGTTAAAAGAATGGCCTTGTTAGACTGATCAATGCCCATGTGCTCCCAAAGCCCTCTGTCTCCAACAATAGTCAACGAGATGCCCCCAAGGGGCAGCTCACACCACAAGATGACAGAGGTAGCCATTTCCTGTGTTTTGTCCCCAGTGCCCAGCCATCAGAAGTATATGCCCTCTGAATTTATTTGCAGAAAACATTTGGTCAAACTTGTCTTGCATAAAATTAAATAGAGGTTCTAAGGGTGTTTTCAGTGCAATGCCCAGCTTAGCTCAGGGAGGGTTTTGGTGAGGGCTATGCCTGAAGATTTCATTCTCCATAGCAGCTCTTCACCAAGCTGGAGCTGTCTGTGCGTTCTGGAGTTCAGCTCCCATCATCCCTGACCATTGGCCATGGTGGCTGCTGGGAGCTGTAGTCAAACAACATCTGGAGGGTGCCAGGTTTGGAATCTGCTGCCTATTTAACCCCACTTCACTCCCCCCCCACCCCGGTTGTTTCCCCGCCAGCAAGCCGGTGACTTCATCTGCACGGTGTACCTGGAGGAGAAGAAGACAGAAGCAGAGCAGCATATCAAGGTGTGTGGAACAGAAAGGGCAAGAGAGAAGAACTCGAGAAGAGTTTAACTGGATGGAGAAGAGGCCAGCTTCTTCTTGATGGCTGACGCCTCTGGTTGGAGGGCAAGTTGGGCTTCAGCTGTTGGCAAGCTGTGGGTGCAGTGGAGTGATGGGAGGTGGGCTTTGTGTCTGTGTCTGTCAGTAGTGGCTGGTGGCTCCATGTCACTGGGGCAGTGGAATCCGCTCCGGGATTTAGTCTGAACTTTCAAGGAGCTGTCCGAGGTGCTTCAGCCTCTGGTGTGTGCATGCATATGAGAGAGAGAGAGATTACTTAGAATGGGCAGGGAACCTTGGGCCTCTGCACTAAGAAAACATTTAAGCACCCCTTTTCTCTAAGCTTTTCCCCATGGCCAGAATGGGGACCTTCCGGTTTGGGGTGCACACTGTCTGTCCCTTGGAACTGTCCCAAGCCCCTCCCGCTCTCCAGCCTTTCTTTGCACCCACCCTCCTTGAGTGTTTCTGCCTGGCTGGGATGAGTCCCCGAAGTCTGATCATGCTTGCTTGAACTCTTGCTTGCTGGGTTGGACGATAGAGAGGAGATTGTGTGAGTGTGTGTAGAAACGGGAATTTTTGCACAAAGGCAGAATTTACATTGGTTGTGCCATCCGCTTCTGCCTCTGGACCCGCCCGCCACTAGCGTCTGGACCCCAGAAGGTTGCCTGGAAGGTAGCGAGGTTGAGGAACTTCCCCCATCCCTGAGTGAGAGGCTCTAATGCAGACAGTGGGGAGGGGGTGATGTACAAATGGCACCGCCCACGCTTGACAGATCAACTGTGTGCAGATGTGCACATTCTGGCTGGACGTCTTGTGCATTGACTTGTGGCCGACAGCAATGAAGCAGGACTGAAGTGTTGGATTTCGGACCTTGCTCTGTGCTTTCAGGAAGCACCGCAAGATAGTTGCATTCTGGGCGTATTGTCTTCCCTGCATTCAGAACGCGCAAGAGGATGGAGTGGGGATTCTGAGCCAAGTTTGTCAACTGGAGGTGTCAATCTTTCCAGCTTAACTGACATAGCAAGAGCCCTGTGGGGTGAGAGCAAAGCTCCATCTATCCCCCTGATTCTCACAGTGGCCGGACAGTTGACCTCCCACCTCCACCCCCAAGATCCCCAGAAGCAGGGCACTATGGGCACAGATCTCTCTCGCTGCTGATCCCAAGTGAACTGATATTCAGCTGCTTGCTGGCCTCCAGCAGTGAAAATAGGACATAGCTTTTGTGGCTAGTAGCCACTGATAGCCTTTTTCTCCTCCATGACTTTGTCTAATCGTCTTTAAGTTGGTGGCCACCACTGCATCTTATGGGAGCGAATTCCGTAGTTAACGATGGGCCTTTCACATGAATTTCCCACCATTCAGCGTCATTGGATGGCTCCATTTGGGTCCAAATATTATGAGAGAAGGAGAAAAATTTCTCTCCACTTTCTGCATGCCATTCGTGAATCTCTTATTGTGTATCTCCTTACTCATCTAAAGAGCCCCAAACTTCGTAGCCTTTCCTTGTAGGGCAGGAGTTCCTGGTCATTTTGGTTGCCCTTTTCTGAGCCTTTTCCAGCTTCACAATATCCTTTTTGAGAGACGGCAACCAGCCGCACCATAGATTTGTATAATGGCGTGGCAATGAGGGTACAAAAGAGTGACCTTGCATTTGTGGTGCATATTTCTCCCTGTTCCCCACCCTTTTCCTATGTTCATTTATTAAGAATTGGCAAAGCATACTTACTGAAGGTGGTGGATGTGATCATATAACGTTTGGATTCCATCTTCTCTGAAATGCTGTGGAGTCAGGACTCACTTGAAGGTCTATATATTCACCCTTTCTCGTAACACTAGAACTTGTGGGCATCCACTGAAGCTGAACATTGGGAGATTCAGGACTGACAAAAGAAAGTCCTTCCTCACACAAGGACAGTGCATAGTTAAACTATGGAATTTGCTCCCACAGGAGGCGGCAATGGCAGCCAACTTGGATGGCGTTAAAAGAGGATTAAGACACATCCTTAGAGGAGGGTGAGGCTATCAGTGGCTACTGACCCTGATGGCAAACGTCTACCTCCACTGTCGGAGGCAATATGGTCCTGAATACCAGTTGCTGGGAACCGCAGGAGGGGAGAGTTGCTCTTGCGCTCGGATCCTGTTTGCCGGCTTCCCACTGGGGCACCTGGCTGGCCACTGAGAGAACAGAATGCTGGGCTAGATGGGCCACTGGCCTGATCCAGCAGGCTCTTCTTACGTTCTTCCAGATTCCTGCTACGATGACAGCGGAAGAGCTGGCTTTTGAGATCTTGGACCGGAGGAAAATCGTCATGAAGGAGAAAGAGTTCTGGAGCTGCTTTGAAGTCAGCGAGCGGGAGGAGGCAGGTGGGTGGCCTCCAGGGGCTTCCTGGTCCTCAAGGATTCCTGCACTGAGCAGGGGGTTGGACTTGATGGCCTTATAGGCCCCTTCCAACTCTACTGTTCTATGATTCTATGAAGACTTCCTCCGTCTCACAGCTGCCCCAGCAGCACAAGCTGCCTATCCTACCTCCCTTGCAGTGCCACAAAGGACGGCACCTCTCTGGGTGCCCAAAGGTCTTCGGCCAGCCCTGCCCAGCCCATTCTCACCCCTTCCTCGTCCCCGGAAACTCTTACCGCCTGCCTGTTTCAGTTCCCTCTCTCTCTCGTATGCAGAACGACCTTTGCACTACAGCGAGAAGGTCCTTCCCATCTTACACAGCCTGGGGAAGGACAGCTACCTGGTTGTGAAGAAGCAGCTGTCCATGGAGAACATGTTGCTCTATCTAGGTAGGTACTATAGGAAGGAAGGTGGAGGAGCTCATCAGCCATAGCTAGTAGCCAGCAGAGAAGGCGCTCCTGGGGTAGGCTTTGCAGGTGCCTTTTGATTATTTTGTTTATTTAAAATCCTTCCATGCTGCTTTTCTGGGCACGTGTATTGCCTGTTCACTTGCCCTCTCCCTCTGGGCTGTCACGCACCCTGCCGCCCAGAAGGACAATAGTACAAACAGAACATTAATACAGAATTTTATATGTACTGTAATTTAGTCACACCATCACCCAGCTAGTAAACAACATGCCTGGAAAGCCAATTCAAAAGAAAACAAAGATCCCAGGGTCTTCCAAAAAGCCTGCAACATAGAAAGCTGACACAGGTTCAACAGAAGGGAGTTCTGTAGCAGTGGGACCACCCTAGAAAAGACCCTGTCCTTTAAGACCACCCACCAGGATAGCCTCCAAAGCAGGTTTTAAATGCAGGTTAGATATTCTGGGTGCAGGTGGCCCAATAAATAGATTTCTTTGAGATCTGAAATGGTGGTCTGGTGGCTAGTGTGCTAGGCGCGGAAGTGGGAAGGGTTCAAATCCCCATTCAGCTGTGAAGGTCACCCTGTGACCTTGAGTTGAGAGGAGATTTCCTCCTAAAACCAGAACTCTGGGTCACTCGGCAAAGGTGACTGTGCCAGGTTCTGCTTGCTGGTTTCCCATTGGAGGCATCTAGTTGACTACAGTGAGAAGAGGCTGCTGGACTAGACCGGCTCCTGTTTGGCCCGATCCAGCATCAGAGCTCTGCTTAACTTCTTATGTTCTTAAGCAGAGTGAGGCTTGACAGAAGAAAGTCTTTGACCGATGGGAACTCCTTATGTCGCAGGATGTGATGAAGGCCGTGGCTTAGATAGCTTTCAGAAAGGGATTAGACACATTAAAAAAGAAGAAGAGAAGGCCTCTCTGTGACTCTTAATTAAGTGGAGCCTCCATAGACAGGGGTGGTATGCCCGCGAGTCCCAAATGCCAGCAGCAGACAACAGGAAGGCGAGCTGTCATGAGGCCCCCACAACAAGCCTGTTAGTCTTTGTGATGCGTTTTGCCCGTTGGTGGTTCAGACGAGCAATTTCTTCCCAAGCGCAGCAATGGGGGGGGGAGATGGAGGGATGATGGCCACCACATACAAAAAACAGTGGACCACTGTAAAAAAAAAAACTTTTTATTTTTATTTTGGAGTTGCCTCTCAGCAGTTCCTGGCTGGCAGCCGCTGCCCCCCCCCCGAATGCCCTGGCATGATGCTGGGGCTCACTTCCTCGGTGCCACCCGTCCCTGCCAGCCTTGGTGCTGCCCTCCCCCCACCCCAGCTCCCTGACCCCTTTCTTCCCCCCCAGCCAGCAAGGTGGGCGACAGCAAGCATGGCATGATGAAATTCAGGGAGGAGAAGAACCTGCTGGGTGTGGGGCTCAGCACCGGCTTCCATGACCGATACTTCATCCTGAACAACAACTGTCTGCGCCTCTACAAGGAAGTCCGGGTACGTTGGGGGTGCAGAGGGTGGCTATGCGGTCAGCTGTGCCTTGCAAGTTCCCCCCAAGCCTTCTCTGGTGAATTTCTTTGGCCAAGGCGGGCTTTAACTCTGCCACCCTGCCTCTACTTTGAGGGTGTTGCCAGTGTTGCGTAGCTTGTGGTGGGCATTTTGTGACTTAGTTTCCATTGGGCAATCAAGGGGAGGGCCATCATAGCTCGGCGTCACAGCACCTGCTTGGCAGGCCTTTTGAAGACTTTCCTCTTTCAAGTTGAGACCTATCCCAGTCTGCGTCTGTGTTAGAATTGCGTTTAACATGTTTTTTAAATGTTTTTAACCTGTTTTAAAAGATGTTTTTAAAGCTTTTTTTTTTTAAAGTGTTTTTAACATTGTTTTGTTTTAATGCATTTTAAGGTCTGTTTTTATGATGTTTTAAAGTGTTTTGAGCAATTCTGTTTGCCACCCTGGGCTCCTGCTGGGAGGAAGGGCGGGATATCAATCAATCAATCAAACAAAGAAATAAATGCAAAGGGCCGCAGGTTCAATCTGTGGCAGCTCCAGGTAGAGCCAGATGAGACACCTGCCTGGAACCCTGGAGAGGCACTGCCAGTCAGTGTTGACAGTACTGAACGAGTGATATAAAGCAGCTTCCAGTCTTTTGGCCTTGTCCGTTAGGAGATGGCTTCCTTCCCTTCCTGATGTCTCACTCTTTTAAGTTTTTATTGAGATAACAGTAGGAAACAGAAGACAATAACAATCAGGAAACTTCTTTGGGGGTGTGTGTGTGTGGGAGTCAAAGAACACTGTCCCATTGGATGAATATAAATTTATTGCATGCAATAGACAAAGGCCCGTATGTTCCACTTAATTTAATACCGGGTTTTGAATTCCAGGTTTCACACCCCAGTGTAGATAAGGGTTTCATTGGCATATATATTAAATGCCCATCACACGGCGCAGAATGTTTCTGGGTCCTCATGTCCTTCCAAGACTCTTTATGTGTTACCTTCTCAGATATATTCAGTTTATTTATTTATTAAATTTATATCCCGCCCTTCCTCCCAAAGGAGTCCAGGGTGGCAAACAACAAGGTAAAAAACAATAAAAACATTGTCTTTCAAACAATTCCAGTTCCGATGCAGACTACGATAAAGCTCTCTCCATAAAAGGGTTATTGGAAAGTTCTAAAAGTTAGCACACCACAAGGAAGTATTTAGATCTCATGATAATATTTTACTCTCCTTATCCAGAGCCACAAACCAGAGAAAGAATGGCCAGTGAAGAACCTGAAAATCTACCTGGGAATAAAGAAGAAAGTCCGTCCTCCAAGCTGGTGAGTGTCCACTTTGAGTTGAGGTGGACCCGGAGGCCAGTTTCAAACAGACTGCACACCTATTTATCTGCTCTGAATTTGTAAACACGCTTGACGCTCCCTGCCCAAAACATCTACTTTTGGAACCTTCAGAGGAGTGCCCCTCTACTTCCCCATGTTTCTGTATGAGTCCCTGCACTTGTGACCATCCAGATATTTCTGGACTCCAGCTCTCATAATCCCTGACCGTTGGCCAGGCTGGCTGGGGTTTGATGGGAGTTGGAGTCCAACAGTATCTGGGAGGGCCACAGGTGTTCCTCACCTTGATGTAAGGTGTGAACCTGCTCTGATGATAGACAGCAACTCAATCACAGTTTGCCCGCTGGCTTTTGTGACTGATCAGAAATTTGGGTTTAGTCAACCAGGAGGGATTTGGAAACTGCCATGGCATGGCCCTGGGGCAAAACACAGCACCGCCAGAATGAGAAAGCCCTTTCAAGGCTGTTTCCTGGGACTGAGTCAAAATGCCCAAACGCTGTTCATTCTCCATCTCCCCACCCTGCTCCTCCCCTGCTGTGAACGCAGCGCTTTGTGGGGCACTGAGATCGGTGCCCAGAGCTAGAAATGTCATTGTGTATCAAAGGCTTTGCTGGGGCACTCTCTGCCCTTTGGCAAACAAGGCTTGGCTTGTTTGTGTGCAGTGATGCACACAATGATGCAAAGGTTTTGTTACACCTTTTTAAACTTCAAAGGTTTAGTTCCTTGGGCAGTTGAAAAACGGAGAACAGACCCTAGTGGATTCTTGGCTGCAGCAGGCAGTGGAACTGTCTAGGGCAGCTGCCCCTGATGTTGTGGACTACCAGGGCTGGTACCAAAGGGTGGCCAGGTGGGGCCCTGGCTGAGGGCCCCATGGCCCACAGGGGCCCCTGAAGGGCCTCTCGTTAGGGTGGGGAAATAGTGCTCCCCTTCCACGATCCGTGGCAGGGTCCCTGCTGCAAATCGCAGGAAGGGAGCTGCCCGCTTGCCCTCCCCCCCGCCATCCCACCTCCCCTCCCACTTGGTAGGTAGAAAAGTAGGTGGGTGGAGCATGCATGTGCCAGGGCAGGCTGGTGCCGGCCCTGTGGACTACAGCTCCCATCAGTGTACTGGCTGAGGCTGATGGGAATTATAGTTAAATTTTAAAACATCTGGAGGGCCCCAGACAGGGGCAGCTGCCCTAGATCTGGCAGGGAAAAGATTGCATGGGGAAATGGAGCTTTGGTCTCACGCTCAGCCTGCCTTTGGCCACCAGATGGCAGAATATGCTTCTGAATACCAGTTGCTGGAAACTGCAGGAGGGGAGAGTTGCTCTTGCACTCGGGTCCTGCTTGCAGGATTCCCTTTGCGGCACCTGGTTGGCCACTGTGACAACAGGATGCTGGACTAGATGGGCCACTGGCCTGATCCAGCAGGCTCTTCTGATGTTCTTAGAGTTGCTTAACGGGGCTCACACACTGGCAAGTGGCAGACTTTGAGCACACAGTTCCTTTCTCCAGGGAAATTTTGAGGGCCTGAAAAACCACAGGGCTCACAGCTGTCAAAAGGATTCGGCTTTTTTTGAGGACGCCGGTTACAAAGGCTAATTATTAAGAGGAGTGTGCTGGTTAGGGGAGGTTCATGAAATGGGCTCCGTCGGCATCATGGTGAGGTTTGAAGTGCAGGGGATGTTGATGGCCATGTGAGTCCCCTCCCCCCAGATCCAGCCTCCTGGGGTTGCCTCTGAGCAGTTTGCCTCACTCCAAATTATGTGCAGATGTGGGGTGCAGTGCATAGAGCGCTGAGTTCTTACCCTTCCAGGCTGTGGATGTGGCTGAGTGACCAAATGCAAGACTTTAACCTTGCTCTTAAGTAGGGATGAGAGCCAGTGTGGCGTAGTGGTTAAGGTGGTGGACTACAACCTGGGAGACCAGGGTTCGAATCCCCACACAGCCATGAAGCTCACTGGGTGACCTTGGGCCAGTCACTGCCTCTCAGCCTACTAGGAAGGCAATGGCAAACCCCCTCTGAATACTGCTAAAAGAGAGCCAGTGTGGTGTAGTGGTTAGAGTGCTGGACTACGACCTGGGAGACCAGGGTTCTAATCCCCACAGCCATGAAGCTCACTGGGTGACCTTGGGCCAGTCACTGCCTCTCAGCCACAGAGGAAGGCAATGGTAAACCCTCTCTGAATACCACTTACCATGCAAACCCTATTCGTAGGGTTGCCGTAAGTCGGAAACGACTTGAAGGCAGGCCATTTCCATTTTAAGTAGGGATGGTGGTGGTGGTGGGGAATTTGATTCGGTTTGCATGTCAGGCCAAAATGATTAAATACACACTTTCCAAAACACGGAATACACACCCACATTCCCTGCTCTTGGACATGCTTGGAGAATGTATAGAATGTTTCCCAGCAGGGAGAGACCCTCAAGTCTGTGTTACAAGAACCAAGGAAGCTGCCTTATTGTTTGTTTGTTTGATTGATTGATTGATTGATTGATTGATTGACTTCTATCCCGCCCTTCCTCCCAGCAGGAGCCCAGGGCGACAAACAAAAGCACTAAAAACACTATAAAACTTCATAAAAACAGACCTTAAAATACATTAAAACAAAACATCTTTAAAAACATTTTTTAAAAAGCTTTGAAGACATCTTTAAAAAAGGTTAAAAAACACATTGGTTTTTTTTTTAAAAAAAGTTTTAAAACATATTAACAAGCAATTCTAACACAGATGCAGACTGGGATAAGGTCTCCACTTAAAAGGCTTGTTGAAAAAGGAAGGTCTTCAGTGGGCACCAAAAAGATAACAGAGATGGCACCTGTCTAATATTTAAAGGGAGGGAATTCCACAGGGTAGGTGCCGCCATGCTATTCTAAATCAAACCTTTGGTCCATCTAGCTCAGTACTGTATACACTGACTGGCAGCAGCTCTCCAGGATTTCAGGCCGGCGTGTGTCCCAGGTGTACCTGGAGATGCCATTGGGGCTTGAACTGGGGCTGTCTGCAGATGCTCTACCACTCAGCTGTGGCCCATCATCTTGCAGGGATGTGGGGGGGGGGCTCTCCCACGAATGCCTGAAACCCTCCCCCTCCAGCTTACCCTGGGGAAAAACTGAACCCCAGTCAATCATTTTCCTGAAGAAAAAAAGAGAGATGAAGTAGACAGTTCCTGGGATCACCAGCTTGCTCTTCCTGCAGGCCTATTAACAAAAAGCTCTGAGCCTTGCTGTGACAACACAGCCTTTGGGGGATCCGCCTCCCCCCCCATTAACTCCTTGTGTGTGTTTCTTTTTTGCAGCTGGGGGCTCACGGTCTTCTTTGAGAATGAGAAGCAAGAGAAGCAGCAGTGGTAAGACAAACATTTCATAGCAGCAGGCGGTAGGGAACCTGAGGATTTCTAGGTGTTGGTGGACTACAGCTGCCATCATCCCTGACTGTTGGGCCAGGAGGGCAGGCGCTGATGGGCGTGGGACTCCAGCCGCGTCCATCTGGAGAGCCACAGATGTTCCCCACTCTAGGGCAGCAGAATGAGTGGAAAGTGTGCGAGATGCGTTGAGGCATTTAGGAGTGGGGAGGGAGGGAATTTGTTCATTTAGAGCATTGGCCCAAAGGTGCTAAGAATGGCTAATTAATCACTTTAAAATACAATAAAACAACGGGTTCTACGTTCCCAAAGCCATCAAGATATGCGGAACAATTCTGGCCCAGGGGTTGAGGTTCAGTGCCAGACTCCTGCCTCCCTTAGCCTTCATTCAAGGGAGGTCTGACTCACGCCACGGCCCACGGTTGTTGGGGGCTGGCGGGCAGGCAGGCAGGCAGGCAGGCAGGCAGGCAGGCAGGACGCCCTGGTGTGGATGTGTCATTGTGATTCCCAGCAACAATGACACAGCACTGATGGGAAGCAAGGAAGCCAGACTGTCTTCTGTAAATGTGCCGTGTCTTGTCATGTTACATGCCTGCCCAGGGATTTCTGCCTGAGACGGCTTTCAGGTTAACAGGCTCTCCAGTTTGGCAGGCAGGCAGCCTTAACTGGGGGCGGAGTGGGAAGGGGAGTGGTGTCGCTCTGTTCATGCTCGTTCACTCTCTCTTCCCACCTTTTCACGTAGGTATCTCTGCTGTGACACACAGATGGAGCTGCGAGCCTGGTTTGCTACCTTCCTCTCTGTGCAGGTAACTTCTAGGGGTCACTTGAAACCTTGCTGGTTAAGAGTTTTTTAAAACTCTTTTTAAAAAGTTGTTTTTTAAAGATGTTTTGGTTTTATATGTTTTAAAGTCTTTTGCATTTAAGACGTTTTAGAGAGCTTTCAGTGGTTTTTTTTGCCACCCTGGGCTCCTTCTGGGAGGAAGGGCGGGATATAAATTTAATAAACAAGCAAACAAACTTGGGGGTCAGGGGAGGCCCAGGCAAACCTCTTCCTGGGCACCCTTGTTATAGGTCTGTGTCACGTGTACCTTATTTCCCTCTTCTTTGGGGCTTGCGTGCAGGCACGGGTGGAATTCAGGAACCACAAACTGGGTTCTGCATCATGTGTGCCTTATTTAAAGACATTCAAATCCGTGTGCCAAAAGGAATCCATGTTCTGTGACCACAAAAGTGGGCCCGTATAAATTATGCAGAGGAAGCACATTTGCATGATCCCTGTCCTTGCATAATTTATAATCCTAGGCAGCAGGACGGAGCTCTCTGAGAGCGCTTCTGCTGCTTCTGAGATTTCAGTCCACCCTTTTAAGCTTATTGTCACAGCCTTGAGGGCTAGGAAGTTCCTTCTCCTCTTGCGCAGCTTATGTAAGGGTAGCCAGCCTGGTCCCCTCCAGCTGTTGGACTCCTAACTCCCTTCAGCCCTGGCCAGCATGACCAGTGGTCAGAGATGGCAGGAGTTGTGGTCCAAGGCATCTGGTGGTGGGAATCACGTTGGGGACAGCTTGTGGTCTCTGTGCCATTCACCAGATCCCTGCCTCCCTCACCCATCAGGCTCCAGGCTTGGCATCCGGAGTTCTCATAGACCCCGATGAACTGAAACAGCAGCAGGGCAGAAATCTTGGGGGGAATCATAGAATAGTAGAGTTGGGCCTGTAAGGAAGGAGTGGGAGAAGGAAACCATGAGCGAGGGGCAGGGGAGGAAGAGGCAGATGGCGGCGATGGCAGCACTGGAGCCATAGAATCATATTGACAGGGGCCTATAAGGCCATCCAGTCCAACCCCCTGCTCAATGCAGGAATCCAACTTAAAGCCTCTCCGACAGGTGGCTGTCTGGCTGCCTCTTGAATGCCTCCAGTGTTGGAGAGCCCACCACCTTCCTAGGTTATTGGTTCCATTTTATTGATTGATTGATTGGTTGATTGATTGATTGATTGATTGATTGATTGCACTTGTATACCGCCCCATAGCCGAAGCTGTCTGGGTGGTTTACAGCAATCATACCACTCTAACAGGTTTGTACCACTCTAACAGTCTAACAGAGAATTAATTGGGTGTTAGAACAAATTAAACCAGAACTGTCACTAGAAGCTGAAATGATGAAACTGAGGTTATCATACTTTGGACGCATCATGAGAAGACATGATTCACTAGAAAAGACAGTAATGCTGGGAAAAACAGAAGGGAATAGAAAAAGAGGAAGGCCAAACAAGAGATGGATTGATTCCATAAAGGAAGCCATAGACCTGAACTTACAAGATCTGAGCAGGGTGGTTCATGACAGATGCTCTTGGAGGTCGCTGATTCATAGGGTCGCCGTAAGTCGAGATTGACTTGAAGGGACATAAGACTAACAGTTAGGAAGTTTTTCCTGAAGTTCAGTTGAAATCTGGCTTCCTTGCAACATGTGTTTGCAAATGTCAGTAGCCGTGGGGTGCCCTTCCTCAGAGAACTGTTGTGGCAAGGCAGAGCCTAACTGGAGGGCAAGGCAAGGCGGGACAAGGTTCAGGCTGTGCTCTGGGGAACACAGAGCTCTGAAGCTGCTCCAGCCTTTATACAATAGCAACAGCAACAGCAGCAGCAGGTACAGCCTGACGGTTAGTGCCACCTGTGCTGCAAGATGCTGCTTGACTTAAAGGGGCCCGGCCTTCTCCAATCGTCTCCTCCTGTGACAGAGCAGGGGAGCCTCAAGTCTTCCTGGGTCTCCTGCAGTGGAGTGCTCTGAGTCAGGCCAGGGTGGGGTGGAGGGACTGGCCCTGCAGGTTCATTTGGCAGTGCTCCTGGAGCTGCCGGCCCTGCATGCCATTCTCCTTCTGCTTCAGAGTCCCTTGTTCTCATCTGTTGGAGGTGAGGAATCCATCCCCAGGGATTGGCGGGAGCCAGGAATTTGATCTGCCTTCTCCCTTTTCTCACCTTCACAGCATGGTGGTAATGTCTGGCCTTCCGAGTCATCCAAGGTGCGGGCATCTCGGACCCAGCAGGATTCCCGGTTGGGGAACATCTCGCTGATCCCCCTGCGAGGAAGTGAGAATGAGATGAGGAACAGCGTGGCAGCATTCGCGGCTGACCCTCTGACGGTGATCACAACACACACACACCTGTTTTGCTGACCAGCCCACCTTGCAGGCAGGATCTGGGGCACCAGATGGAAGTTGTAGTCCAAAACATCTGGGGGGCACCGGGCTTCTCGAAATAATATTTTAAGTAATTGTTTTAAAGCCCTCTGAACTCGTGGCCATCATGACGTCTTGTGTGCTGGTGAACTAAACTAAAAGCACAGAAAATGCTTTAAACCAGCTTTCCCCCCATCAGGTGCTCTCCAAATGTTTTGGACTGTAACTCCCATCATCGCCACCTAGCATGGCCACACTGGCTAGGGCTAAGCTTAACCCTAACCCAGGCCCAGTTCAAGATGCTCACATTCGTGTTGAAAGCCCTCAACAACTTAGCTCCTAAATATCTGAGAGACCACCTCGTTCCCTACAGGGTTGAGATCAGCAGAGGGGCCCTTTTAGTAATTCCCCCACCCTCGGAAGTTCAGGGGGGGTGTACCCTGGAGAGGGCCTTCTCTGTGGCGGCCCCTAAGCTGTGGAACTCCCTCCCCACCGTGGTGCGTCTAGCAACATCGCTGCACAACTTTAGGCAAATGCTGAAGACGCACCTCTTTGCCCGGGCCTTGACACCTTACATTTTTAGGACCCACCCTGTTTTCTGTGATGTTGTTTACTTTGTTTTTCACTATTTTAATTATATGTTTTAAAATGGTTGTAACCTGCCCTGGGACCTCTGAATTGAAGGGTGGGTAATAAATTCTAATTCTACTACTAATCATCATCATCATCATCCAAAAACATCTGGAGGGCACCAGCTTAGGGAAGGCTGCTTTAGATTCTCCTTGTTAAAAAGGTGCTTCACCTTGTTTATTTTCGTTGCCCTTTTCCAGAAGGTGGAAATGTTTCCTTTTTTCCCCTCACATCCTCAGGGTTTGCATTTTGTACAGAATAGACAATTTAAATATAATAACCGCAATTGTAAGACATTGCAGTATAACAATACCAACGATTACAGTTCATTTAAAACATGTCAGAAGTTTAAATGAACATAAAACATACCAGCAGGTCAGTCAACAATACCCAGTACCAACAATATCAGAATTAGATCCACATTAGGAAATTCATTCAACAGTTCATAATTAAAACATTAACAAGAAGATAGCAGAAAAGAAGAGGAAAAGATAAAACAAAATAGCTGCAAGGCTCTTAAGAACACCGGAATCTGCTTTATATCAAATCAGACCCTTCGGTCCATCTAACTCAGTATTGTCTGCACTGACTGGCAGTAGGGAAGGGGCCATAGCTCAGTGGTTAGAGCAACTGCTTTGCATGCAGAAGGTCTTGAGTTCAGTCCCTGGCATCATCTTCAGGTAGGACTAGGTGAGATTCCTGCCAGTCAGTGTTTGCAATACGGAGCTAGATGGACCAGTGGTTGGGCTCAGTATAATAATAAAAGTTTGGTGTACAAAGCCCTATACAGCTCGGGACCAGGATACCTGAAAGACCGTCTTACCCCTTATATACCCAGTTGATCACTGTGCTCTGCAGGTGGGGGCCTTCTGCAGATACTATCTTGTCAGGAGGTTCGTTCTGCACAATATAGGAAACAGACCTTTAATGTGGCGGCACCTACCCTGTGGAACTCCCTACCCTTAAATATTAGGCAGGCGCCACCTTTGTTATCTTTTTGGCATCTTTTGAAGACTTTCCTCTTTCAACAAGCCTTTTAAGTAGAGCCCTTATCCCCATCTGCTCCTGTCCTGGAGATTTCTGTGCTCTGCAGGTGAGGGCCTCCTGCAGATACCATCTTATCAGGAGGTCCGTTCTGCACAACAGAGGAAACTGACCTTTAGTGTGGCAGCACCTACCCTGTGGAATTCCCTCCCCTTAAATATTAGACAGGCGCCATCTCTGTTATCTTTTTTGTGCCTGCTGAAGACTTTCCTCTTTCAACAACCCTTTTAAGTAGAGGCATCTGTGTTGGAATTGCTTTTTAATATGTTCTTAAACTTTCTTTTTAAAAACGTTTTTAATCTTAGAAGACGTTTTCATAGTTTTTAAGTAACATTTTTGAAGATGTTTTGTTTTAATGTGTTTTAAAGTTTGTTTTTATGATGTTTTAATGTTTTTAGTGCTTTTATTTTATTATTTATTTATTATTTGGTTTATATCCCGCCCTTCTTCCCAGCAGGAGCCCAGGGCAGCAAACAGAAATGCTAAAAACACTTTAAAACATAAAAAGACCTTAAAATATATTAAAACAAAACAAAAACTTTTTAAAAAGCTTTAAAAACATCTTTTTTTAAAAAAAAGAAGGGTTAAAGACATATTATTAACGAAAACATATTAAAAGCAATTCTAACACAGATGCAGACTGGGAAAGGTCTCAACTTAAAAGGCTTGTTGAAAGAGGAAAGTCTTCAAAAGGTAGCAGAGATGGCGCCTGCCTAATATGCAAAGGGAGGGAATTCCACAGGGTAGGTGCTGCCACACTAAAGGTCCGTTTCCTCTGTTGTGCAGAACAAACCTCCTGATAAGATGGTATCTGCAGGAGGACCTCACCCGCAGAGCGCAGTGATCAATGGGGTATATAAGGGATAAGACGGTCTTTCAGGCATCCTGGTCCCGAGCTGTATAGGGCTTTGTACACCTAAAGTAGAACCTTGAACTTGGCCCGGTAGCAAATGGGCTTTTGTTTGCCGCCCTGGGCTCCTGCTGGGAGGAAGGGTGGGATATAATAATAATAATAATAATAATAATAATAAATAATAATAATAATAATAATCCAAAAACATGTGGAGGGCACCGGCTTGGGGAAGGCTGCTTCGCCCTGGGCTCCCACTGGGAGGAAGGGCGGGTTATAAATCTAATACAGGCATACCGCGCTTTAACGTATGCAATGGGACCGGAGAGTATACTTTAAGCGAAAATAACCTTTAAGTGAAGCAATTGTCTTCACTTGTACTGCACGCCATCACCACTAGATGGCAGCGGCGTCATGCCAATAAAGTGTATGTTATTGCGAAGCGCGCAAACATTAAGCGGGGTATGGGGATGAATGGAGCATGTACGTTATAGCGAGGCAGTGTTAAGCGGGGTATTCCTGTAAACAAATAAATACAAAGCAGCTCCTCTCCAGGGTGTAGGCAGGAGTCTCTTCCCGTCTTACCTGGAGATGCTGCTGGGAATTGCACCTGGGACCCATTGCGTGCCCACCCCAGTTCAGGCAGCCCACCCCCAAGCAACAGAAAGAGACCCTCCCATCATCAGGGTGCCGCTTTTTGCAACGCGGAAGGCACCCAGGCAAGGCCCAGAATCCCCCTCTCTCTGCCTGGGGTGTGCTTTTAGCACCAGCAAGAGGGTTCATGGTGTCCTCCTCCCACGTAGACTCACCAGGCCTGACCGTGGGCGCTAGCGGAAGCCGAGGGTGGTCAGCAGGGCATGGCTCTGGTATGCAAACGATCAGGCCTCCCTCTGTTATTTAGGAAGATAGGAAGCTGACTCTTGGTCCATCTAGCTCAGTATTGTCTGCACTGACTGGCAGCAGCCTTCTAGGGTTTCAGGCAGGGGGCATTCCCAGCCCTACCTGGAGATGCCATCGGGGACCTCCTGCCTGCAAAGCAGCTGTTTCAGCACAGAGCTGCCGCCCTTCCCCAAATTATGAACCCTAGGGGGAACATAGGAAATGTCCTTATACGGAGGTCAAGCCACTGCTCCATCTCACTCAGTGCTGTGTGCACATTGTCTGGCAGGGGCTCACCAGGGTTCCAAATGGGAGACATTCCCTGCCCTACCTAGAGATGCCTTTGGGGAGCAGATGTGGGGCCTCCTGCACCCAAAGCAGAGGCTCTGCCGCTGACCTGCAGTCTTTCTGGATGTCCAAGGAAACAGCCCTGCAGGTCTGGTTTGTCTCCCGAGCAGGCCCAAAGAAACAGGCCTGCTTCTTGGTGCGTGTGGGATGCAGCATGTAGCGTGGCCACGAGGACAAGGGGGTGGCTGCGTCCTTACCTTGTCTCCTTTTCTCTCTAGCTTCTTCGGGATGTATGAAACTGGATGCTCAGTATAGCAGGTAACTACCTTCCTGGGCCTCTGATGTAAGCCTAATCCCAGCGCAGTCCCCAGGGCCACTGAGAAGAGATGTGATAAGCCAACCCTGGCTTTCGAGAGACCACGGAGGTCACTCCTGTTCTCCATAATCCAAACGTTCCTGATAGCACCAAAGGCAAATGATGGCCGGGACAGAGAGGCAGGCTCCTAAGAACATAAGCAGATCAGGCCAGTGGCCCATCCAGCCTAGCATCCTGTTCTCACAGTGGGAAGCCCGCAAGCAGGACCTGAGCCCATAGCCCTCCCCAAATCTTCCAAAAGCAAGGCAGTATTTTAGGAAGTGCCGCTTTGCCTTCCCTGCAACGCTTACCCTCTATACCGCAGTTAAAGGAGCAAAAGCCTTGTCCTCTCTTGCCCCATGCCCTATACCAGCGGGACAGGGTTTCAAAGGGCTCCATTACAAAAGCTTCCATCGTGTCGCTAAGTCTCCTGCCCCAGTGCTCTGCCTCCGTTCACAGTGTTCAGAAGTCTGTCCCTCTGGGATGTCATTTTGGCTTCTCTCCCTTTCTGTCTGCAGGTTTGTCGGCAAAAGTCAAACGAGGTGGAGGCGCCACCCGGTGAAAAAAACACTTGGCTGGTCCAGCAGGGAGGGGAGGGGGGAATACTTGGGAACAAAGTCAGCCCTTTTTGGACTCCCTGAAAGGCCAAGAGAACACGTGAGGTTTATTTAAGGAAAGCCGCGGAGACGTTCCTAGGGAGACTGGGGCAGCTTTTTAAGAAGTGTTGATAAGCCATCTGGAGCAAAGACGAACCCCAAGAGGAAGGGCCATCGGCACGTGCCACATTCACTACCTATCCAGCATTGGTCCCAAGTTCCTGGCAGGTTTGGTCAGCGGTGCCACTGACCGGCAGCTTCTTGCTTCTTTCTCTTTGGGTGGAAACCCTAAAACAACATTCAGAGGATGGGCATGGATTTGTGAGTAATGGCTGGACGTACGCTGGGTATCTTTTTTGTTTTACCTTAAAACTTGGGTAAGCGGGGACACAACAATTGGGACAAAGCCAAGAGGACCTGGAAATGCTTTGTGTGGGCTGACAGAAATCTTGAAGGTACCAGAGCAAAGAGCCAGCCAATCCTGCTTTACTTTTGGAAAAAGGCCCAATGATGAAGAGGAAGGGAGAGGTTCTCGATTGCCTTCCTCTGCCCTCTTGCCACGGGGCTTGTTTTGAAAATCACCTTTTCTGAAGTGGTGGCTTGACCACATGGTGGTGGGCTTTGAAGCTTCTGTCCATCTCCCTCTCCAAGGCCAGAAACCAACTCATGGTACCTGGTAGAGGAGGAGGCCTTGCCGGAACCACTGAGCAAAAGATTTAATGTTGGGTACAGAGAGGGTGATGGGATGTGGACGCTTCAGACCAGCCTGCACTTAGCTGTGGGAGGGACATCACCAGGGATTAATATCCAGGGCCTTCTCACTGTCCTCTTTGTCTGATCCTGGGAAGCTGTGAAAAGAGGGGCAGGTACCATTTTTCTTAACAGCAACATCTTCTCTTGTTGTCTTTTTGTAATGTTAATAAATATCCTTGGAGAATCCAGTGTCCTGGTGTCCCCGCTGTTTAATTGAGGCAGCTGAAAACGAAGATGGAGGGTTTGGCAAAGGGCTGCCCCAAAGATAACTGGTTGAGGTTGGCGGGGGGGGGGGGCTTCTCATCCAGCACTCCGGCAGCCAGAGGGCAACACCCTCATGTGCTGACTTATCAAAAGACTCCTGTGGGTGTAAACAAAGCTTCTTCCACGCAAGATTCCCATTGTGCTTTCAATTTTTAAAGAGTTCTTTTTAAAGGGAAAAATTATATTGGTGCAAGAGAGTCCAGAGTTCACCAAGGCTCAGTCCCAGAACCAAGGTATCCTATAGTGAAGCCTTTGCCAGCCTAGTGCCCTCCAGGTGTTTGCCACTACAACTCCCATCAGCCCCAGCCAATAGCCTGGGATGATGGGGGTTTTAGGTTGGGTAAGGATGCCATAATGCCCTTTCAAATACTGAAAGGTAAAAAAATTGTGAATTGAAATCAGAATTCTTGATGTTGACATTCAGAATTTGACACTTCATAGAATCATAGAATAGTAGAGTTGGAAGGGGCCTGTAAGGCCATAAGAACATAAGAAGATAAGAAGAGCCTGCTGGATCAGGCCAGTGGCCCATCTAGTCCAGCATCCTGTTCTCACAATGGCCAACCAGGTGCCTGGGGGAAGCCCGCAAGCAGGACCCGAGTGCAAGAACACTCTCCCCTCCTGAGGCTTCCGGCAACTGGTTTTCAGAAGCATGCTGCCTCTGACTAGGGTGGCACAGCACAGCCATCATGGCTAGTAGCCATTGATAGCCCTGTCCTCCATGAATTTGTCTAATCTTCTTTTAAAGCCATCCAAGCTGGTGGCCATTACTGCATCTTGTGGGAGCAAATTCCATAGTTTAACTATGCGCTGAGTAAAGAAGTACTTCCTTTTGTCTGTCCTGAATCTTCCAACATTCAGCTTCTTTGAATGTCCACGAGTTCTAGTATTATGAGAGAGGGAGAAGAACTTTTCTCTATCCACTTTCTCAATGCCCTGCATAATTTTATACACTTCTATCATGTCTCCTCTGACCCGCCTTTTCTCTAAACTAAAAAGCCCCAAATGCTGCAACCTTTCCTCGTAAGGGAGTCGCTCCATCCCCTTGATCATTCTGGTTGCCCTCTTCTGAACCTTTTCCAACTCTATAATATCCTTTTTGAGATGAGGCGACCAGAACTGTACACAGTATTCCAAATGCGGCCGCACCATAGATTTATACAACGGCATTATTATATCGGCTGTTTTATTTTCAATACCTTTCCTAATTATTGCTAGCATGGAATTTGCCTTTTTCACAGCTGCCGCACACTGGGTCGACATTTTCATCGTGCTGTCCACTACAACCCCGAGGTCTCTCTCCTGGTCGGTCACCGCCAGTTGAGACCCCATGAGCGTATATGTGAAATTAAGATTTTTTGCTCCAATATGCATAATTTTACACTTGTTTATATTGAATTGCATTTGCCATTTTTCCGCCCATTCACTCAGTTTGGAGAGGTCTTTTTGGAGCTCTTCGCAATCCCTTTTTGTTTTAACAACCCTGAACAATTTAGTGTCGTCAGCAAACTTGGCCACTTCGTTGCTCACTGCTAATTCTAGGTCATTAATGAACAAGTTGAAAAGTACAGGTCCCAATACCGATCCTTGAGGGACTCCACTTTCTACAGCCCTCCATTGGGAGAACTGTCCGTTTATTCCTACTCTCTGCTTTCTGCTTCTTAACCAATTCCTTATCCACAAGAGGACCTCTCCTCTTATTCCATGACTGCTAAGCTTCCTCAGAAGCCTTTGGTGAGGTACCTTGTCAAAAGCTTTTTGAAAGTCTAAGTACACTATGTCCACTGGATCACCTCTATCTATATGCTTGTTGACACTCTCAAAGAATTCTAATAGGTTACTGAGACAGGACTTTCCCTGGCAGAAGCCATGCTGGCTCTGCTTCAGCAAGGCTTGTTCTTCTATGTGCTTAGTTAATCTAGCTTTAATCATACTTTCTACCAGTTTTCCAGGGACAGAAGTTAAGCTAACTGGCCTGTAATTTCCGGGATCCCCTCTGGATCCCTTTTTGAAGATTGGCGTTACATTTGCCACTTTCCAGTCCTCAGGCACGGAGGAGGACCCGAGGGACAAGTTACATATTTTAGTTAGCAGATCAGCAATTTCACCTTTGAGTTCTTTGAGAACTCTCGGGTGGATGCCATCCGGGCCCGGTGATTTGTCAGTTTTTATATTGTCCATTAAGCTTAGAACTTCCTCTCTCATTACCACTATTTGTCTTAGTTCCTCAGAATCCCTTCCTGCAAATGTTAGTTCAGGTTCAGGGATCTGCCCTATATCTTCCACTGTGAAGACAGATGCAAAGAATTCTCTGCAATCTCCTTATCGTTCTTTAGTACACCTTTGACTCCCTTATCATCCAAGGGTCCAATTGTCTCCCTAGATGGTCTCCTGCTTTGAATGTATTTATAGAATTTTTTGTTGTTGGTGTTTATGTTCTTAGCAATGTGCTCCTCAAATTCTTTTTTAGCATCCCTTATTGTCTTCTTGCATTTCTTTTGCCAGAGTTTGTGTTCTTTTTTATTTTCTTCATTCGGACAAGACTTCCATTTTCTGAAGGAAGACTTTTTGCCTCTAAGAGCTTCCTTGACTTTGCTCGTTAACCATGCTGGCATCTTCTTGGTCCTGGTGGTACCTTTTCTGATCTGCAGTATGCACTCCAGTTGAGCTTCTAATATAGTGTTTTTAAACAAGTCCATCAAGTCCAACCCGCTGCTCAATGCAGGAATCCAAATTAAAACATTCCCCAACAGGTGGCCATCCAGCTGCTTCTTGAAAGCCTCGTGTTGGAGAGCCCACTTCCTCCCTAGGTCATTGGTTCCATTGTCGTACCGCTCTAACAGGATTTTTTTTCCTGGTGTTCAGCCGAAATCTGGCTTCCTGCAACTTAAGTCCATTATTCCATGTCCTGAACTCTGTGATGATCAAGAAAAGATACTGGCCCTCCTCTGTGTGACAGCCTTTCAAGTACTTGAAGAGTGCTGTCTTACCGCCCCTCAGTCTTCTCTTCTCAAGGCTAAACGTGCCCACTTCTTTCAGTCTCTCCTCATAGGGCTTTGTTTCCAGTCCCCTGATCATCCTCATTGCCCTCCTCTGAACCTGTTCCAGTTTGTCTGGATCTTTCTTAAGTGTGGTGTCCAGAACTGAAGCCTAACCAGTGCCAAATAGAGGAGAACTACTACTTCATGAGATTTGGAAACTATACTTCTGTTAATGCAGCCTAATATAGCATTTGCCTTTTTTGCAGCCACATCTCAGTGTTGGCTCATATTCAGCTTATCAACAAGATCCTTCTTGCATGTAGTATTGCTGATCCAAGTAATCTCCATCTTATAACTATGCACTTGGTTTCTTTTTCCTAGATGAAGAATTTTGCACTTATCCCTGTTAAATTTCATCCTGTCGTTTTTAGCCCAATGCTCCAGCCTATCAAGGTCCCTTTTAATTTTGTTTCTGTCTTCTAAGGTATTCACTACCCCTCCCAATTTTGTATCATCTACAAATTTGATAAGCATTCCCTGCACCTCCTCATCCAAGTCATTAATGAAAATGTTGAAGAACACTGGGCCCAGGACTTTAGTGCATCCTTTGCCAACCTGGTGCCCTCCAGATGTTTTGGACTGCAATTCCCATCAGTGGCACTTATGGCTGTGTGGGCTGGGGATGGTGGGAGTTGTAGTCCAAAACAGCTGGAGGCTGCCAGACACTCTGCATGTCATAGAATCATAGAATAGTAGAGCTGGAAGGGGCCTATAAGGCCATCAAGTCCAACCCCCTGCTCAATGCAGGAATCCAGTGTCCTCAGTAGCATGCAGAGTCAGTAAGGCTGAGATGAGTCAAGCATTTCAGAACAGAAGCAATGTCTTCAAAGATCTCACTCACGCCAGAGTCCAGGTCCAATGGGTGGTATTCAGTGCTAGTCCTACTCAGAGCAGACCCACTGAAATTAAGGAACCTTAGTCCATTAACTTGGGAGAGCCAGTGTGGTGTAGTGGTTAAGGTGCTGGACTACGACCTGGGAGACCAGGGTTCGAATCCCCACCCAGCCATGAAGCTCCCTGGGTGACCTTGGGCCAGTCACTGCCTCTCAGCCTCAGAGGGAGGCAATGGTAAACCCCCTCTGAATACTGCTTACCATGAAGACCCTCTTCATAGGGTCGCCATAAGTCAGCATTGGCTTGAAGGCAGTCCATTTCCATTTCCAAACATGATTGCATGGCAGTAAATCCCATTCAAAGTAAGTATGCAAATGATCAAACCTGCCCTCCCCTCCCTCCCATAACCTCCCTTTTCCCCTTCCTTCTCCCTTCCCCCCCATCCCCTTCCAATCCCCTCCTTACCCCTCCCCTCCACCTTCCCCCATGGTCAGTTTTACCTATCCTAGGACTACGACCTGGGAGGCCAGGGTTCGAATCCCCACATAGCCATGAAGCTCACTGGGTGACCTTGGGCCAGTCATGCCTCTCAGCCTCATGAAAACCCTATTCATAGGGTCGCCATAAGTCGGAATCGACTTGAAGGCAGTACATTTACATTTTACTCTGCCTTAGCTGCACCCAGTCCATTGCTTCTACACCATATCGGCCCCCAATAAGCATTGTTGCTGCCTTAGAAATGTGGGCTAGAGTAGAAGTGGGGTGGGGTGCTTTGACCCTGCTGAGGCTGTAGAATCGGCTGCTTCTTGCATCGCAGTTTGTTCCCCTTTCAGAAAGCAAACATTTTTTTTCTCCCAGCACCCAGTCAATCCGCAAAATCCAGCACCACATTTGCAGGTGTTGTGATGGATCACAGCCACATTCTCCATTGTAGAATGACCTCCCAGCTGGTGAAAAACAAAAATGGTCATTAGCGGGTGGTTGAGGATGGAGCTTTTGCAGAGGGACGGTTGTCCTTCCTATTCCTGGTGATGTTTATGTGGGCCCAGGGTGGAACCAAAGTCCCTCCCCATATTTGGTTGGAAGTCTTGGTGCTGATAAAAGCTTCCTGAGATGACCCCCCTTATATTTGTGATATTTATTACTACAAGTTGTTTGAAATTGTCTATTACACACATAAAAATGTGTCATGCTGCAGTTCACAGCACCACAGACAGATGGCGCTGTGAACTGCAGCGTGAACCACTTCCGCCCCCTACATGCCACTCACACCGCCCACCTCGGCAAGTAGGCAAGGCAGCAGCGGCAGCCTTGGTGAGGAAGCCAATGGATGGCCTAGGTGCGGCAGACGGGTGGTGGCAAGGGCAACCTATGCATGTGGCCTAAGCGGCGGAATTTGCCCAGGGAAGGGGCCAGCAGTGGCCAGCGCAGGGTGCCTGGGCTGGTGGCTTTTGTGCGGCCTAGGTGCACTGTGCAGTGGCATTGTTTGTCCAGGATGGAGTGAGGCGGCAGTGGCAGCCTGGGTGGGTGGGTGGCTAGTGTGCAGCCTAGGTGCACTGTGCGGTAGCAGTGTTTGTCCAGGATGGAGTGGGGCGGCAGTGGCAGCCTGGGTGGGTGGGTGGCTAGTGTGCAGCCTAGGTGCACTTTGCGGTAGCAGTGTTTGTCCAGGATGGAGTGGGGCGGCAGTGGCAGCCTGGGTGGGTGGGTGGCTAGTGTGCAGCCTAGGTGCACTGTGCGGTAGCGGTGTTTGTCCAGGATGGAGTGGGGCGGCAGTGGCAGCCTGGGTGGGTGGGTGGCTAGTGTGCAGCCTAGGTGCACTGTGTAGTGGTATTGTTTGTCCAGGGTGGAGTGGGGCGGCAGTGGCAGCCTGGGTGGGTGGCTAGTGTGCAGTCTAGGTGCACTGTGCAGTGGCATTGTTTGTCCAGGATGGAGTGGGGTGGCAGTGGCAGCCTGGGTGGGTGGGTGGCTGGTGTGCGGCCTAGGTGCACTGTGCAGTGGCATTGTTTGTCCAGGGTGGCGCGGCGGGGCAGTGGCAATGGAAGCACAGGTGAGGCAAGTGACTTGGCGAGGGGAGTGGGGATGCCTGGAGGGGTTGGCATGGTTTGGCAAGTAGGGGGGTGGGGGATGGGTGAGCAGAGTGAGCAGGGGGCCAGAACCCCCCTAGTATTTCAAATGGTTGTAACCTGCCTGGGGACCTGCATTGCCAATTGTTATGAGGTCTCTGGTTCCCTGCTACCCAGGCCAGTGACTGCTCAGGCCAGTAGGAGTGCCTCCACTGCTGGTGCCTTTGCCACCATTGCCCTCTTGGGCAGAGCTTGGAAAAGTTACTTTTTTGAACTACAACTCCCATCAGCCCAATCCAGTGGCCATGCTGGCTGGGGCTGATGGGAGTTGTAGTTCAAAAGAGTAACTTTTCCAAGCTCTGCTCTTGGGCTACATGGTCCTCAGCATCCATGTCTATCAGATGCTGCAGGCATCTTATTCTTTGGCTGCTGCCTCCTTCGGCGGCTGAGCACTGCGGGAAGTAGTTCAGGTCTGAGGGGGGAGGGCTTCCTCACTTAGTCCAGGGAAGCGCTCACTCCTTTCTCTCTCTCTCGCGATTGGAAGCTTTTGGTGGATCCCATCCATCCACTACAGGGGTGTGTAAAATTAAAAAAAGGATTGAGGGGGGTGGGATAAGGATCTGCCCCCCTGCCTGAGTCCAGGGTAACTAATTTCCAGGCCACAGGGAACACTTCGTGCCAGCCGACTCCTGAAGGATGCGATGAACGTAGTGAAGTATATCTGTTTTGCTGTCTTGTGGGAATGAATCCCATAGTTTAAGTATGCACCACGCTGAGCCCATGCAACCTTTAGCTAAGCACAGTCAATTGGTAGAGTTCTACGTACGTGCACCTTTCTGTTCCATAGTCCTGGCTCTTCCCCCCGACAACCGCGCACGTGGGCTTATGTTGGCTTGAACAGAGGCAGCTTTAGAGTGGTCCAAGAGCTCTTCCCCAGTATGTTTTTATCTCAATGTTTCATTTTAAAAGGTGCATCTCTCTCCCTCTCCTTTTAATGTATCCATTATCCATTAACGGCAAAGCAATGCATGTTTATGCACCTAATGGAAAAGAATCCCTTCCCTTCCTCCTCCTCCGCGTTGGGTCCCAGACCCCATTAGTGTCACTTGGCTATTATGCTTCCATTAGTGGAGGGGGGGGCGGACGAGGAGGTGGTGCTGTGGGAATTTTATGCACCTTTTTAGGGAATGAACTAGAGAGTAGTAATGTAGAGCTGGCCCACCAGTCGCAGGACTGCAGGTAAGAAGGGAGGGTTTTTTTATTTAAGGATATGTAAAATGGGGCCTGAAGATCCTCTGTGGCGCAGAGTGGTAAGCAGCGGTAATGCAGCCGAAGCTCTGCTCACGGCCGGAGTTCGATTCCAACGGAAGGAGGAAGTCGAATCTCCGGAAAAAGGGATCGAGGTCCACTCAGCCTTCCATCCATCCGTGGTCGGTAAAATGAGTACCCGGCATATGCTGGGGGGTAAAGAAAGTCCAGGGAAGGAACTGGCAATCCCACCCCATATATACGGTCTGCCTAGTAAATGTCGCAAGACGTCACCCTAAGAGTCGGAAACGACTCGCACTATAAGTGCCGGGACACCTTTACCTTTAAAATGGGGGCTGAGCCCCAGGACTTGATCTGGATGCCAAGGCCCAGCCTGGAATGTGAGAGTCAAAGCTGAGAGTGTCTCTGAGCATGTACAAAAGGTATTTCCCTCTCCACTCAAATAACTGCTGACTGGCTCTTTGCAGGAGAGGTTGGCATGTAGTTTCTCTCACAGGGTGGGGGTTAAGGGGGTTCTAAGTAATTGCCAGCCACCTGAATTGTCTCAGGAAAGCGTGAGGAAGGCAATAGGACTGAGGGAGAATGGGAGCATTAGTATTCATTGCTATATTCTTTTTTTTTAATCAGTGTATAGAAATCTACAAAGTGCCTAACAAAATTAATGTTAATTAATGTTATTTGCTATTTAATTTAATTTTTTGTACAATATATTGCTTTATTAATGTACTCTATTGCTTTACTGATGTATTGCCTTGTTGATGTATTTTTATATTTGTGTTTACTTTTTCTGTAAGCCGCCTTGAGGGCCGTTTGCCCAAAAGGTGGGGTATAAACAAACATTAACATAACGTAACAAAAATTTAAACAGACATCTGTTACAATGGCTCGCAGTCTAATAGGCATGGCACAGTATGGTGTAGTGTCAGACTAGGACCTGGGAAACCAGGGTTCAAATCCACACTCAGCCATGAAGATCTCTGGGTGACTTTGGGACAGCCACTGTCTCAACTTAGCCCACTTCACAGGGTTGTTGTGAGGGAAAAATGGGGAGGTCGAGGACCACGTACCTTGCCATGCTACCTTGTCCATGAGGTCCTTGAAGGAAATGTGGGATATTAATGTACACCTAGGGGCTCTGGCCCTGCTGGCTTTGCTCGCTAACCCCACCTACTGTTGCCAAAGCCCCCCTCCCCCATGGTTTGCAGTAGGTCCCCCCCATGGTTTGCAGTAGGTCCCCCCCATGGTTCTTCAGAGTGCCCATCCCCTTTCCTCTGCCCCCACACCACCCCAGGGGTTGTCAAGGCCAGCCTCCCACCACCTGGTGAGGTTGAGTCCTAGGCCGCAACGGCTGAGCTCCGGGCTTCTCGCATGGGTGTGCCGACTGGCCCACTGTCACGCTCCAGCTCTCCTCCTGCCTCTGCCGCTGCCGTGCTGAGGGCCCAGCCTTTTTGTTTGCAAGACACTTTGCTGCCATGCCCGCATGTCACGCTGCATGACGGCACGACGCCTCGCAAGAATGTAGAGATAATTTTGTTTTAACAAAATCAGAAGGGGAGGGAAGAAGAATTGAATGAATTGAACTGAAACTTTATTTTTAACCTTTTTCCAACCTGGAACTCAGGGCGGCTTACAAATAGAACTACATGTAGTTAAAAACATAGAAAAACATACAATTAAACTATGCACAACCTTAAAACCGTAAAGGCACTTAAAAATCTAAAAACAATTTAAAATAATACAAATAATAATATAAAACAATAAAACAAGCCTTGTAAAGCCCAATCCTAAGCAAGCGGGTTCTTCGACATTCATCCAAAGCTGCATAATATGGCTGGGTGGAATGGCCACAGATGGAGACGGATCTGTGTGGAGAGGAATTGGTCTCAGATGGCTCGATGTTCCCAGGGACACAGAAAAGAGGCAGGCCACAGCATTTTACATCAGCCATGCTTTCCAGATGCAGAGTCTCTCTCTCTCTCTCTCTCTCTCTCCCCCTCTCTCCCTCCCCCCTGCCCTTCCCACAGTCATCGCTCCTTACCTAAAGGATGCTATCACTAGCAAGGCTCTAACATTAAAAGCCTGCATCTAGAGTAGAAGCACACCTGACTGCTCCCTGCAATCAGGCAATCGATCTGGATCCAGTTGTACTCCCAGAATGAACGGTTGAGTCTTGGAAAAAGATGCTTGTTCCTGAGCATCTGAAGCATTGGTGCACTAATCCTGTAGCTCAGCCTTCCGCAACCTGGTGCCCTCCAGATGTTTTGGACTATAACACCCCAGTCAGCCCCAGTCAACACAACCGTGCTTACGCTTAGCTCACGGGAGGGTCCTGTTGGGCCTCACTAGTCATCCTCTTGAATGGAGGTGTCCCGCCACACACTCAGTGCTCTCCTGATTTTTTTTGGGGGGGGGGAACCTTCACCATTCCTCATCTTATCGAGGAACTTTTGATACGCTTCTGAGATGAGCTCTAGAGTTTTCCCCAAACATAACCTGAAAGCGACTATTCTAGAAGCGGGACTAATTCTGGCCTGTAAGTAAAATACTGCCATGGTAACCCTTTGGATGGTGTTGCCAGGGCAACCCAGTGTCCTTTGAGAGCACATCTAGGACAACTGAGCTCAACCACTCTGCTTTATCACCTCTGGCTCACCCATGCACATCACCTGAAGCTCTGGTGATGCTCTAGCAAAGAGGAAAAGGCAAGGGCTTTTCTTCTGAGAATCAGACTGAGCAACGCAGCCATGAATATCCACCACAATATGTTCTGCATACTATGACAGGAAGCCTTTCCTAATCATAGTAGCTGTGGTCCTTTAGTAGCAGATGTCTGGAACTGAAGCCAGGGCCTTCTCCATACAAAGACTGTGCTCTGCCACTAAGCTCTTGACCCATTCCTTGCCATCTCTGTGTTGATCCTGCCCATCTCTTCCCTAGCTGTAAGCCTTACAGCACCGTGCACAGAGTTATCCAAGCGCCAACAAAGAACTGATCAACATGGCTTTTGTATGTTCCATCTCAGCTGTTGGAGGCAAGATGCTTCTGAATACCAGTTGATGGAAGCTGTAAGAGGGCAGGGTGCTCTTGCACTCAGGTCCTGTTTCCCAGCTTCCCATTTGCTCTAAGCCGTGTGCTCTGAAGGGCTCCATAGCAGCTTGATTGGAAGGAGTGTGGCCTGATAGCTATTGGCTTAAGGGCATGGCCTGAGAACTGCTGAGGGCAACAAGCAGCAGCTGTGTGTGCTGGGACTTTCATTCTGTTTCCTGACTCGGAACAGAGCAGAGCAGAGAGAGCTGTCTCAGGTGGTCCACAGGTGAGGAGATATAAGTAAGCCAGCTTTCAGAGAGCGAGTGAACAGAGCTAGTGAACAGGGAGAGCGAACAGGAGTTTGACGAAGGAGTTGAACAGGGGAGGTCCCTAAAAAAATAATTTTAAAAGTACTAATTTTTCTTGTACAGTGCACTGCATACCAGTGGGACTCTCAAGTTTACCCTGAAGTAGGACAGGACAAAGCACAGGCCACTCCAAAACAAGTAGTTAGAAACAAAAGGTAGAAGAGAGTATGAACGGGAAGGATACTCCAGTGGTTGTGACCTGCAAGGTGTGTGCCATGTTCGTTTTCTTGCCTGAGAACAACATGGCTTACATGTGCAACAAGTGCAAGCTCGTGGCTCTGTTGGAAGAAAAAGTGAGAGGCCTGGAACGGCGGGTGGCCACACTGAGGACTATAAGAGAAAATGTTCTTAGACAGAACGCTGGAACAACAGCAGCAAAGAGAAGTGGAGGTGGAAGAGCAACAGCATGTGGTAGCAGAAGAGGAGACTGCTTTGGAGAGGAACAACAAAGTGGAGGAAACTCCGTGGGGAAAGGGTGACAGGAGCAGAAGAGCTAGAAGACACTCTTCACCAGTGGAACTATGGAACTGCTTTCAACCACTCGAGGATGAGACTGGAGGACAGTGTGTGGTGGAAGAAGTACAGGAGTCCCTGTTGGCTATTAAACCGAGAAAGCAGAGGTTAAATTTCCACAAGTGAGCTACGTGACTTAGAAGCGAAAGTTGGCAGAGCTCGAGCCATCTTCAAGGACACGTTGCTAAGCAACCTAGGCTCGGGCAGCTGGCCTTATCTATATAGAGGGCCAGCAGACACTTGTGAGTGTGGGGGTCGAGGAGTTTGTACAGAGAGAGCTGTGATATATTGTCAGTAAAGTGACTCTTAAAACTTATTGCTTGTCCGGCTCATTGCTTCAACTGGCATCTAGCCTGTCACTATACTGTTCTGCATCCTGGGCATCTGCTTGCGCCAGATACAACATCCAACAGTCCCCGTGCAACAACGAGCAAGAGGCTGAAGCTCAGTCAAGCAGGGACAATGAAACCACGCCCCACAACAACAAGAAGAGAAGAGTACTAGTAAAGGGAGACTCTGTACTGCGTGGGATTGAAACCCAAGTATGCCGAGAAGATCCGTGGACTCGCCAGGTATGCTGTCTACCAGGAGGACGGATTAGAGATGTGATGGAAGGGTTGCCATCACTCATCAAGCCCACCGACAGGTATCCCTTTCTCCTCATCCATGTAGGAACAAATGATACTGCCAAACGGAGCTATGAAGAAATCACATCAGACTTTGAAGCTCTGGGAAGAAACTCAAGGACTTTTGGGCCCAGATAGTTTTTTCATCCATCCTTCCAGTACTTAGAAGAGGAGTAGAAAGGGAAAGAAAAATACTCCGTGTGAATGAATGGCTACGAAGGTGGCGCCGACATGAGAGATTTGGATTCTGGGACCATCCTGGAAGATGGACTGCTGACAAGTGATGGGTTGCATCTCACAAGGACTGGGAATAATTTGTTTGGCCATTGCATGGAGAAATTCATCAGCAGGGCTTTAAATTGAATCCTAAGAGGGAGGGGGACGTAAACTTGGTGGTAATGACTGATGAAGGCTTGTGCACAGTAATGGGACCAGAGAGATCAGCTCTAATAGGGCCAGTAACAGTCCTCAGAAAAATGTAGTAAGGAAGCCAAGCCATAAATCACTAAAGTCCTGGGCCCAGGGTTCTTCAACATTTTCATTAATGACTTGGACGAAGAGGTGCAGGGAATGCTTATCAAATTTGCAGATGATACTGTCATGCCAGCTTGCCAGCCTTACCCTGGCCTGCATTTAAAATGGCTAACTCCCAAAGCCTTATGGGGAATTCTTCCCCTTGACATCTTCCCTGTTAACTTGCTAGCAAGCAGTTAAATCTTTGATGTTTTTTCATTACTGTGACTTGGTGATTTTTATAACACAGCTGTACCCGCTTACAGTAAATTTGCACCTTATCAGTGGAAGGGGCCTGGTTCCGTCAAGGCCGTAAAACTCCTTGCTTTGTTATGGGAAACCAAGAGGAGGCGCCAGGTGCTGTGGGAACATCGTTTTTTCATCCCTTTGATGAAAATGTTAATTGGTTAATTGTCTCCGGCTGGGAGGGAATTTTCCTCCATAAGAGGAGGCTCAGAACTCTGGGTTTGTGTCCCACTTCGGAGCACCACCTTGCCTATGGTGATGTTCTGTTGTGGCTCCATTTACATCTTGACTTGCAACTCCCTGAGGGGAAGAAGGCTATTCAGTGAGAGATCCTATGCTCTTGTAAGTATAGCTAGGCAAACAGCTTTGTTATTTTGATTTGTGCCAAGAAACTTTCCTTTATCTTTTCTACTAAATACCTTACCCATTTGGGTGTATGGTTTTAGGATTCAATTTGCTGCTACAAATTATTTGTGTGTACCTTTTTGCTTTTTGTAACCTTTTTATGCTTTTCTTATTTTCTTTTTAATAAACTTTAATTACTTTAAACCAACGTGTGTTTATCCCAAAGAGAGGGGTCAGTTCCTAAATTCAGTCCTTGCCATTTAAGAACATAAGAACATAAGAAGAGCCTGCTGGATCAGGCCAGTGGCCCATCTAGTCCAGCATCCTGTTCTCACAGTGGCCAACCAGGTGCCTGGGGGAAGCCCGCAAGCAGGACCCGAGTGCAAGAACACTCTCCCCTCCTGAGGCTTCCGGCAACTGGTTTTCAGAAGCATGCTGCCTCTGACTAGGGTGGCAGAGCACAGCCATCATGGCTAGTAGCCATTGATAGCCCTGTCCTCCATGAATTTGTCTAATCTTCTTTTAAAGCCATCCAAGCTGGTGGCCATTACTGCATCTTGTGGGAGCAAATTCCATAGTTTCACTATGCGCTGAGTAAAGAAGTACTTCCTTTTGTCTGTCCTGAATCTTCCAACATTCAGCTCCTTTGAATGTCCACGAGTTCTAGTATTATGAGAGAGGGAGAAGAACTTTTCTCTATCCACTTTCTCAATGCCATGCATAATTTTATACACTTCTATCATGTCTCCTCTGACCCGCCTTTTCTCTAAACTAAAAAGCCCCAAATGCTGCAACCTTTCCTCGTAAGGGAGTCGCTCCATCCCCTTGATCATTCTGGTTGCCCTCTTCTGAACCTTTTCCAACTCTATAATATCCTTTCTGAGATGAGGTGACCAGAACTGTACACAGTATTCCAAATGCGGCCGCACCATAGATTTATACAACGGCATTATGATATCGGCTGTTTTATTTTCAATACCTTTCCTAATTATTGCTAGCATGGAATTTGCCTTTTTCACAGCTGCCGCACACTGGGTCGACATTTTCATTGTGCTGTCCACCACAACCCCGAGGTCTCTCTCCTGGTCAGTCACCGCCAGTTCAGACCCCATGAGCGTATATGTGAAATTCAGATTTTTTGCTCCAATATGCATAATTTTACACTTGTTTATATTGAATTGCATTTGCCATTTTTCCGCCCATTCACTCAGTTTGGAGAGGTCTTTTTGGAGCTCTTCGCAATCCCTTTTTGTTTTAACAACCCTGAACAATTTAGTGTCGTCAGCAAACTTGGCCACTTCGTTGCTCACTGCTAATTCTAGGTCATTAATGAACAAGTTGAAAAGTACAGGTCCCAATACCGATCCTTGAGGGACTCCACTTTCTACAGCCCTCCATTGGGAGAACTGTCCGTTTATTCCTACTCTCTGCTTTCTGCTTCTTAACCAATTCCTTATCCACAAGAGGACCTCTCCTCTTATTCCATGACTGCTAAGCTTCCTCAGAAGCCTTTGGTGAGGTACCTTGTCAAACGCTTTTTGAAAGTCTAAGTACACTATGTCCACTGGATCACCTCTATCTATATGCTTGTTGACACTCTCAAAGAATTCTAATAGGTTACTGAGACAGGACTTTCCCTGGCAGAAGCCATGCTGGCTCTGCTTCAGCAAGGCTTGTTCTTCTATGTGCTTAGTTAATCTAGCTTTAATCATACTTTCTACCAGTTTTCCAGGGACAGAAGTTAAGCTAACTGGCCTGTAATTTCCGGGATCCCCTCTGGATCCCTTTTTGAAGATTGGCGTTACATTTGCCACTTTCCAGTCCTCAGGCACGGAGGAGGACCCGAGGGACAAGTTACATATTTTAGTTAGCAGATCAGCAATTTCACCTTTGAGTTCTTTGAGAACTCTCGGGTGGATGCCATCCGGGCCCAGTGATTTGTCAGTTTTTATATTATCCATTAAGCTTAGAACTTCCTCTCTTGTTACCACTATTTGTCTTAGTTCCTCAGAATCCCTTCCTGCAAATGTTAGTTCAGGTTCAGGGATCTGCCCTATATCTTCCACTGTGAAGACAGATGCAAAGAATTCATTTAGCTTCTCTGCAATCTCCTTATCGTTCTTTAGTACACCTTTGACTCCCTTATCATCCAAGGGTCCAATTGTCTCCCTAGATGGTCTCCTGCTTTGAATGTATTTATAGAATTTTTTGTTGTTGGTTTTTATGTTCTTAGCAATGTGCTCCTCAAATTCTGTTTTAGCATCCCTTATTGTCTTCTTGCATTTCTTTTGCCAGAGTTTGTGTTCTTTTTTATTTTCTTCATTTGGACAAGACTTCCATTTTCTGAAGGAAGACTTTTTGCCTCTAAGAGCTTCCTTGACTTTGCTCGTTAACCATGCTGGCATCTTCTTGGCCCTGGCAGCACCTTTTCTGATCTGCGGTATGCACTCCAGTTGAGCTTCTAAGATAGTGTTTTTAAACAACTTCCAAGCATTTTGGAGTGATGTGACCCTCTGGACTTTGTTTTTCAGCTTTCTTTTTACCAATCCCCTCAGTTTTGTGAAGTTTCCTCTTTTGAAGTCAAATGTGACCGTGTTGGATTTTCTTGGCAATTGGCCAGTTACATGTATGTTTAATTTAATAGCACTGTGGTCACTGCTCCCAATCGGTTCAACAACACTTACATCTCGCACCAGGTCCCAGTCCCCACTGAGGATTAAGTCCAGGGTTGCCGTCCCTCTGGTCGGTTCCATGACCAACTGATCTAGGGAATAGTCATTTAGAATATCTAGAAACTTTGCTTCTTTGTCATGACTGGAACACATATGCAGCCAGTCTATGTCCGGGTAGTTGAAGTCACCCATTACTACCACATTTCCTAGTTTGGATGCTTCCTCAATTTCATATCTCATCTCAAGGTCTCCCTGAGCATTTTGATCAGGCGGACGATAGATCGTTCCCAGTATTAAGTCCCTCCTGGGGCATGGTATCACCACCCACAACGATTCTGTGGAGGAGTCTGCCTCTTTTGGGGTTTCGAGCTTGCTGGATTCAATGCCTTCTTTCACGTATAGAGCGACTCCGCCACCAATACGTCCTTCCCTGTCCTTCCGATATAGTTTATATCCAGGGATAACCGTATCCCACTGGTTTTCTCCATTCCACCAGGTCTCGGTTATGCTCACTATATAAATGCTCTTCTCTAAGACCAAGCACTCCAGTTCTCCCATCTTGGTTCGGAGGCTCCTAGCATTAGCGTACAGGCACTTGTAAGCAGTGTCTCTCTTCAAGTGTCTTTGGCACTTGTGGTTAGGCCTGTGGTAATTTTGACCACATTTGACCACAACTACCATGTAACAGAGAAACGTTTTTACCTAAGACTTCAGAAGGGGCCAGGAGTGTATCTAGACTCTGGTCTTGAGAGGCTCAGGTGTTGTTTAAGTGGGCTCTGGGGTTCCCTTTGCCCCAGAGTAGCTAACCAGTTGAAGGGTGGTGGCAGTACTACCTTGCAGAGTTGGTGTTGACGTGCACAACCTTGGTAAACCAGGATTTGCTGGGAACAATTCCCCAAGGCTGGGGATTGACTCCTAGGACAGTGAGAGCAGACGGGGAAGGGCTCCCCGCTTTCACTACAGATACAAAATTGGGAGGGATAGCTAATACCTTGGAAGACAGAAACAAAATTCAAAGGGATCTTGAGAGGCTGGAGCAAAGGGCTGAAAACAACAGAATGAAATTGAACAGAGATAAGTGCAAAGTTCTACACGTAGGAAAAAGAAACCAAGTGCACAGTTAGAAGATGGGGGATACTTGGCTCAGCAATACTACATGCAAGAAGGATCTTGGAATTGTTGTTGATCACAAGCTGAATATGAGCCAATAGTGCAATGTGGCTGCAAAAAAGGCAAATGCTATTTTAGGCTGCATTAACAGAAGTATAGTTTCCAGATCTCATGAAGTACTAGTGCTCCTCTATTTGGCACTGGTTAGGTCTCATCCTGAGTACTGTGTCCAGCTCTGGACACCACACTTTAAGAAAGATGCAGAGAAACTGGAACAGGTTCAGAGGAGGGCAACAAGGATGATCAGGGGACTGGAAACAAAGCCGTATGAGGCGAGACTGAAAGAACTGGGCATGTTTAGCCTTGAGAAGAGAAGACTGAGGGGAGATATGATAGCACTCTTCAAGTACATGAAATGTTGTCATACAGAGGAGGGCCGGGATCTCTTCTCGATCATCCTAGAGTGCAGGACACGGAATAATGGGCTCAAGTTGCAGGAAGCCAGATTTCGACTGGACATCAGGAAAAACTTAACTATTAGAGCCATACGACAATGGAACAAATGACCTAGGAAGGTAGTGGGCTGTCTGACACTGGAGGCCTTCAAGAGGCAGCTGGACAGCCATCTGTTGGGGATACTTTGATTTGGATTCCCGCATTGAGCAGGGGGTTGGACTTGATGGCCTTAGAGGCCCCTTCCAACTCTACTGTTCCATGATTCTATGTTTTGGGTCATCTGGTTGGCCCCTGTCAGAACAGGATGCTGGACTGGATGGGCCACTGGCCTGATCCAGGAGGCTCTTCTTATGTTCTTCCAGATTCCTGCTACCATGACAGCAGAAGAGCTGGCTTTTGAAATCTTGGACCGGAGGAAAATTGTCATGAAGGAGAAAGAGTTCTGGAGCTGCTTTGAAGTTTTACGCTTGTCATTGCGTGCAACCCCCCTTTGACCTAACCACATTTGTACCTGCCCCACACCTGACGTGGTTTGGCTAAAAGGTCCTGGCAGCCCAAATGGGGGCCTGGTGGCCCCAACCAGGCCTGCAGGGTGGAGGCTCTCCACTCCTTCAGTGAGGGGTTTCCCACGGATGCAGCATGTGAACTCGGATTCTACGAAGTTATCAACTTGGGTGGAGTGGAAAGGATGAGGAACAGACATGCTCCTACAAGAGGCAGCCAGACGGTGGGCTGCTGCCTTTCCAAAACTACATGTGCATGAGATGAGAGGGGCAGGAAATCTCTCCACTGTAGGGCTAGGCTGAGAGGAGGGGTTGAAGCCTTTCCAAGCAAGCCCAGTGTTGCAACCAGGGTGAGCGTGTGAGGGAGAGAGGGGTGTGTGCATGCATGTATTTGTGTTTATGCGTGTGCTATGCGTGTGCTATGTGTGCGCGCATGTTTATCAGGGTGTGGGGGTGAGAGACCCCCCCCTTTGACCACACACTCTGGCAGCATGTGGGCGGCCCTCAGAGGATTGGCCATTAGCTCCCCCCCCCAATGTTCTTAAAGTAGACACAACTTGAGCTTGGTATTTTGTTTCCCGAGTTAAAACTGTGAGCAACTTTGCATATCATAGTAAAGTGGGTTTTTTTTGACGTGGGGGGAGGGCTCTGTTCCTATTTGCCGGCTCTGTGTAAGAGCAAAATCCTTCGTAAAGGGATATTCAGCCCAGGAAGATGGCGTGTTTACTTTCCTTGGAGAGTTTCGAGTGTAACCCCAACAGAAGGGCATTTGATGAGGGTGGGATGGGGGGCAGCACAGAGAGTGGCTGTGCTGATCCATGGGGCCGCCACCCGCCTGGCCCCTTGATTTCTGAAAAGATGACAACCATTTTGCTTTGCAATGTCTCCCTCCTTGCTTGCAACCTTTGCCCCCCCCCCCCATATCTCGCTCCTTTGATGTTTCCACAGTTGTTTTCCGGCAAGACAATTCCCTGGCACTTTTTGCAAAACCCCAGGCTTGCCTTGACATTTGAGAAACCTCAATTTCTTGGCTTTTGTGCTAGCCATGCTGATATTTACACAGCATGGCAGTTCTTAGGTTCAGGTGGAGGGCGCTCCAAAAGGCAGAGGCCTGCTCTGCTGGGGAGAGTTTGGCTCTGGGGGGTGGAATGACACACTGAGCGAGAACAAGGGGGGGTAATGGTGAGGAACAGCATGAACTCATTTCATAATTGCTACCCTTGAAGTTGGGGGGGAGGGCGTGCACGTTTGTGTCCATGAGATGGAAGGCGCAAGTGTGGGGGCCAGGCAGTGAATGGACGAGAAGGGGGGCATCAGGTGAAGGCTGACGGTGAGCCATGCAGAAAGAGAAGCAGCCTTAGTCTGGCCTTGTCGTGGCCAGTGATTGTTGTTGCTAATCGATGTGGGGAAACCTTGAAAATCTTTATATAAAAACCCTACAAGCACACAGACAAAAGGGGGCGAGAAATCCATAGTTAGCTTGAAGGCTCTAAGCAATTATCTGCGTAAGCGTGCGCGTTTTGTGGCACTGGGTTAGGCAGATGAGAGGCACAGAGCGAAAGGTTCCTGGTCGAGTGGGAAATGGAGCTGTTTGTACAAATTAGTTTCTCTGTGACACGTTCTGACTTTGTACAGTTTCATTCTCGAAGTGGAACAAGAAGCGCCCCCGAAGAAGGAATGGATCTTAGCGCAAAGGCGAAGCTTCTGCAGGCAGGGAGGGAGAAAGGGCCAGGTGGGTGCCCACACACAGGCAAGGGGAGAGGGTCTCACTTGCTATGAGAGGTTTTCGGTGGGGATTGGCAGCTGGCAGCCCAATCCAGCCCCAAGTAGTCTCCTTAGCGATATGTGTGAACGCAGTCCAGCAGCTTAGCTATGGTTTATTCACCACGGTTAAGCAAGGTTTGGAGTTGGTTTCTAAACCTTGGTTAATATTAACCATAGCTTTTGGGTTATGTGTGAACCCAACCTTAAGGGGGTATCACTGCAAAAGAGCTATAGAGCTGCAAGTGAAGAGTGACTGTTCCTCACTTGTGTCTTGTTAAATGGGGGAAGGGGCAAACATAATAAACCAAGGTTTAAGTGATCATCTACCAGCTTGAACTATGGTTTATTAATACTAGCTATGGTTAAGGTTAACTGTGACTTAGCATTATGTGCAAACCAGGTCTCTGTCTTATCCGCAGCATGGCTCCTGCTCCTACAGACTCAGCACCCTCTTTTGCACCTCAGCTACACAGGCAAAGGGCTCCTAAACCCCTTCCTCCCTAGGCCAAACAGCAACAGGGGAAAAGGGAGTCTACCCCCCTTTTTATTACCATCAATGACTCACACCGGAGACTGACCCCAGGTGCCAGAAGGATGTGTGAACTGCTGATGTTGCATCAAGGGAGAATTCTGCCATTCAGATGAGGGAGGAAGCACTTAAAGAGCCTTTTGCCTGTCTCTCTCTGCTCATTTAGGATTGGGTCAGTGGGCAAAGCTGAAGAGTCTGGCCTCTTAAACCTTCACTCAATACAGAATATTGCCTTTGTTCAAAATTGGTTGCTCTAGTTTGCATATGTTTCTGGCACAAGATGGTATTCTGGTTTGGTTAACCTGAATCGGTTTTCAGTTTATATGTTACAGTTAAAATAGGTGATATTGCAGGGCGGAACTAGAGCAACAACCGACAGAAAGATCAGTAACTCCCAAAGAATGAAAAAGAAGCTTGAACAATAATAGGTGCTCTCTATCCTAGGCTAGGGCCAGCCCTGCACCTTCCATATGCCATCGAGGCAAATGTGGGCTTGGAGATGCATGTCACCCATGGCATGATGCAGACTCATCCTTAAGACATGTTTGACAGGGAGTCCACTGAGCTCAGCAGAACATTCTGGGATGTCCCCGGAGAGCCCCAAGAGGACCCACAGAACTGTTATTCAAGAGGGGACGTGGTGGGATCGCTTGGCAGAGGATCAGTAATATGTCTGCAGGGGAGGACAGGATTGTTGGGGAGTGTGAGAAATCCAGTGTGGTGTTCATAAGGGCCTGGAGCAACTCATTCACAGCTAGGAAGAAGCGCCTTGCCTTCTGATATCGGTTAACTCATCCCATCTGCTGCATCAACACAATTAGATTGAAAAATCAGGACAAGGGTGGGTGTTTGGTGGTGGATGTCTTTAAACCATTACCAAGATAATATTCTGGGTAATAGTCTCCCTGGTAAAAGAAAGGGATGTGTGACTTTTCTTGCAACGTTTGTGTGTGTGTATGCAAATTTTCATTCTTATGCAACTGGTGTGGAATACAAAATGGTTGGTTTGTTGATTTTGGGCTCAGCTCTGCATATGATCACCCCCCTTCCCCCAGCCTTCCTCTGTGGCATCATGAGCAACCACAATTGGAGATGTGCTGTGGATTTGCACCCCACAAGGCTTGCCTTTGCAGACTCATGCTGGGTGGGACGGATTGATGTGAAGTCAGGAAAGACGTTTTCACTGTGTGGTCACAACCAGGGATTTATTTTCTGGCTCAGACTTCCTTCTTGAGCATGGGGCTTGGCTCGCTTGTGTGAGCCACCTGGCTCCTCCTTTGTGGAGAGCATTGGCTCTTTTGCATGTTCTCATGGCCTTGTGCTGTGCAGATTGTGCTGGGCAGTGCTGGGCTGCCATGTTGTGAAGAAACAGAAGTCTAGGCTCAGTGGCCATTTTTGGTCCTTTCAAAGGGTGACTTTCTCAGCTGGCTCAAGCATGACTGAAGCCTCTGTTCACACAACCTGAAAAGCATATGCTGGTGTCTGTGCAGATGCACCGACGATCACTTAGAGGTTATGGGAAGACCCACCTTTCCTTTGCTCTACATTCGGTCACATGAACAGGTCTCGGGAAGAGACATAATTGACTCAGGCACACTAAGTGTGGGAAGAAGAGTGGAATGTGTCTGCCAGGTCTTTAGCAAGGCTTCTGAGGCATGGAGTCCAGAAACAAGCAAGAATCAAGTTCAAACAATGTAGTCTAGTGGTTAGAGTCTTGGACTAAGACCTGGGAGACCAGGCTTCAAATCCCCGCTCTCGGCCACAAAGGTCACTGGGTGACCTCTCAGCCTAACCTACCTCACAGGGTTGTTGTGAGGATAAAATGGGGAGGCGAGAGAACCTTTGAGGAAAGGTGGGACATAAATGTAATAATAAATAAATAAGATGGAAAAAAATAAGTAAACACTTCAGAGCAGCAAGAGGCAGGTGCACAGTTTTTTAAAAGGCAGAAGTCAAATTTCAGGACAGCAGGGAAGAGAAGGGACGCAGGAGTTTAGATTGAGGAGCAAGCCCCGAGGGTGGGACTTTTATTTATTTATTTATTTATTTCGTTTCATTTATAAACCGCCCATAGCTAATAGCTCTCTGGGCGGTGTACAAAACAGGATAAAATACAGGAATATTACAATAAAATCAGATAACAAATAATTAACACAATCAACAAAATACAACATAGAATATAAACATTAAAACATTAAAATGCCTGGGAGCATAACCAGGTCTTAACCTGGCGCCTAAAAGAAAGCAGCGTAGGCGCCAGGCGTATCTCTTCAGGGAGGCTATTCCACAATTCGGGGGCCACCACAGAAAAGGCCCTAGATCTAGTAACGGTCCTCCGGGCTTCACAATAAGTTGGTACACCTGGTGTGCCAGGATTGGTCCTTGAGGTCAGCTGACTAGGTAATCAGGCAGGCTGGTACTGCAGTCTAGATGGCGCTCTTGAAAGGTGGAGGTCTGTCTGTCAGACTATCAGGAGAACCCAACCTGATGCTTTAGGAGGGAACAAACTTAAGCCCAAGTGCTAGGTCTGAGCTGCGATTCAGACCATGCATAATCCACCCCCACCCCGCTGCCTTACAAAACCAGTTCTAGAGGCATAATGAGCTTGTGGATGTTGATCTGGAAAAGCTTGTTCTGTGCGCTCCTTTCAAGAGAGGTGCCCAGTTCACAGGTGGAGGATCGGGGTCAAAGGCAATGTCGGCACACATGGCAATGCGGGGTATATGGCCTGCATTATTTACTTCAGCCCCTGATCATCTTATTTGTGGACTTGTTTCCTGTCATAAATTGTACGGGGAATATAGTTGCATGAAAAGGAACCAGGCAATCAATTAGATGCAGCTTGGCTTTCCAGTAAATGCAAGAAGAAGCAGGAGGGAGATAGCGAGGAGTATGTTAAAAATGAAGAAAAGGAAAGAGAACTGAAATAAGCATAAAGGACAGAATTATTCTGGGCGCCTAGGGAAACATGGCCTGCTGTTTCTTCTGCAAGTCTTTGTCCGTGCATATATTTGCATAGCTAGCAGTCCTTCTTCTTTGCTTCCACAGGGAGATGTCTATGACCCGCTCTCTCCAAAGAGATCTTGGAGCAGGCCACAAAGGGTCAGGGGGTTGCAAAGGTCCTCAGAACTCCTAGTCCACCTTGAATTTCATAATCTCCAGCTTCATAAATGCTTGGAAATTCGGCTGGGAAGGCCTGTATGCTAACCCAAGAGAGAGAGAGGGCTTTCTTCCATATCGCACGGCAGCAGCTGCTGGCTTTAATGTCAGTGGGGCAGGGGAATCCACTCTGGGTTTTAGTTACAGCTCCTTGAAAGTTCAGATGGAAACCTGGAGTGGATTCCACTTACCCACTGACATTGGAGCCACTAGCCTCCCCTACAGGAGTTCGAAATGGGATCCAAGGCTGGTCTCAGAGAACCCTGGCTCAAACTTGCCGACCTGGGTGCCTACTGGGAGGAAGGGTGGGATATAAATCTAATAAATAAATAAACTGTAAAGGTGATTCTGTTAATTGCATGGGCTGCAAATTACAAGTACAACAAAATTAAATATGCAATAAATGTGGGAGGGAGGAGAGAAATAAAACCAAGCCCTTTTAAAAAAATGGAATTGCCAGACTTCGCAAGTATGTTATAAATGATAATACTGTAACAGTACAATATTGTATTATTAACTAATAAGTGGGTTATAAGTAATATTTCTGTCATGACGGATGTAGGTTACATAAAGGGGAAGAATGTGTGATTGTTTCACTTTTACATTAGCTGGAGCAGGCCATCAGGACTAGAGCCACATCCGTACCACACATTTAAAGCACTGTCTTACCACTTTAAACCATCATGGCTTCCTGCAAAGAATCCTGGGGACTGTAATTTGTGAAGGGTGCTGAGATTTCTGTTCCCCTGTTCCCCTCACAGAGCTCCAATTCCCAGAGTTCCCTGGGAAGAGGGATTGACAGGTAAACCACTCTGGGAACTATAGCTCCGTGAGGGGAATGTTGTTGTTGTTGTGTGCCTTCAATTGACTACGACTTATGGCGACCCTATAATCAGCGATCTGTGAGGGGAATAGCGGTCTCATAACAACTCTCAGCACCCTTCACAAACTATGGTTCCCAGGATTCTTTAAGGGAAGCTAGGACTGTTCAAAGTGGAACAAGAGTGCTTTAAATGTAAAGTGTGGATGTGGCCCAGGTGGCAAAGGTGGGTCTTGCTTGAGGAGGGATTTGAAGGAAGGGAGAGAGGTGGCATTGTACGGGTGCTCGGGGAGGTAGCAGTGCCAGTCATAAAAGACAGCAAGGGGGGAAGGAGGAATCTTTTGAGGGAGCAGGAGATCTTCAGCCTGTGGAAGACAACTGGAGCTGGAGGAGGAAAGGTGACAGGTAGGGATGGCTCCATGTCAGCGGAGCAGGGCAATCCGCTCTGAGTTTTAGTCCGAACTTTCAAGAAGCTGTCCGAGGTGCTGGATATGGAGCCACCAGCTGTCACTGATGCAAAGAGAGAGCAGAATGGGGAGACAAGACATGGAAGAGGAGGATGAGGAACTTGTGCCAAAGCCTGGCGGTCGTGGTCCCAGATGCAGAATCCTCCTACAAGAGTAGCCTTTCCCCCCACCCCCCAAGGAGATGGGTCCACTCCCCTGCCACACTTTTTAAAAATTACATTTATATCCCACTTTTCTGCCAAGGCGGTTTACAATTTTAAAATGCTAAGAGAAAGAAATGATATAAAATGTGACGTTGTTTCTGCCTTCCCACAGGGCAGATGGTGCGTGCTATCACTGTGACACGGAGGAGACAGCCTGACTGGAGCAGGCCGATGCTCCCTTTGCCTGCCGCCTTCGCCCTCTCCTTACCGCCTCTGTGAATCTGCTGGCACTGGAGGCCATGGCTACTTACACAGCAACCATTCCCCCAAGAATCCTAGGAACCGTAGTTCACCCTCACAGAGCTACAACTATCACAGTCATATGCTTTAAATGTATAAAAATGTTCTAAGTTTTTTAACTTTTATTTTTATCTTTTAAGTTCTTTTATTCTCACTCCCTCATGCACCATAGATACATGTGTGTCTGTGTATGCATAATGCATTTTAATTGTATTTTATGCATTTTAATTTACTGTGATGTTTGTGCTTTTATTGTGTATTTTATTATATATGTGTGCTATTTTATTGTGGCCACCCTGAGTGCCCTATTGTAGGGAAGAAGGGCAGGATATAAATATTTTAAATAAATAAATAAATAATATGCAAGGAGCCAGAATCTCATTCCCTGGATCTTGAGGACACACCACAGACTGGACTCCTTGGAGGATCAGAAGACCCCTGAGAGGCTTTCCTGAACTTGAACCCCACTGCCCCAAAGAAGCTAACCCTTCAACTGGCCGGATGCATCACTCAGGGGACGGCAGGACTTCCATTCTGACAACTGAGCCAAACTCTCAAGCGCTGCCAGTTGCTCCAAGAACCTGCTGAGGCAACCTGTATTCTCTGGCTCAGTGGCAGGACTGCTCTCCATGGTCCTGAACCACCAGCGCCTGGATCCTTGTCCAAGGTCCTTGCCTTCTCATCTGCTCCAGAACCCTGGGCCTAATGATCTCCACCTTTCTTATTTCTTATTTTATTTATTCATTATTTGATTTATATCCCGCCCTTCCTCCCAGCAGGAACCCATCCTTCTTGGGCCTATCACCTTCTATTTGTGGTGGCCATCAAAGCAAATAGAGGAAGGCGATGGGAAACCTCCTCTGAATACTGCTTACTATGAAAACCCTATTTGTAGGGTCGCCTTTTGTCGGGATTGACTTGAAGGCAGTCCATTTCCATTTCCAAAGCAAGTAATCCAGCGAAACACATGATAGAGGCGTATGTGTAAGATGATGCGTGGTGTGGAGAAAGTGAACAGGGGGGTGTTGTGCTCCCTCTTTCCTAGTGCTAGAGCTCAAGGGGGCCATCCAGTGAAGCGGAATAAGATTCAGGACAGACAAGAGGAAGTCCTCCTTCACACAGTGCGTGATGAAACAAGGGAATTTGCTCCCACAAGAGGCAGTGATGGCCACCGACCCAGACAGCTTTAAAAGAGGATTGGACAAATTCATGGAGGAATAAGGCTGCCAAGGGCTACTGGCCGCAATGGCTATGTTCTCCCTCCACCGTTGGAAGCAGTTTGCCTCTGAATGCCCATTGCTGGGGACTATGAATGGGCAGAGTGTTGTTGCACTATGGCCCTGCTTGAGAGCTTCCCAGAAGATGCATCTGGTTTGGCCACTGTGAGAACAGGGGCAGCCTTCAAGTTGATCCCAACTTACAGCGACCCTATGAATGGTAAGTGGTATTCAGAGGGGGTTTCCCATTGCCTCCCTCTGAGGCTAGTCCTTCCCAGCTGGCCAGGGCCTGCTCAGCTTGCCACAGCTGCACAAGCCAGCCCCTTCCTTGTCCGCAACTGCCAGCTGGGGGGCAACTGGGCTCCTTGAGACTCTGCAGCTTGCCCACGGCTGCACAGGTGGCAGGGCACATAACCCCTGAGCCACTCCCTGTGGGGGTGATCTTTAGCTGGCCCTTGACACCCTGGAAACACGAGCGGGGATTGGAACTCACAGCCTCTGGACTTCCAGCCAGGCTCTCCTCTCCACTGTGCTGCACTAGGTGCAGGATGTTGCACTAGATGAGTGCCCTTTGGCCTGATCAAGCAGGAGGGCTCTTTTTACGTTCTTATCACCATGGAGCCGGATCCCAGAGCTTACTACCACTGCCCAGTCTTGGCAGAATTTAGTTTTGGGTCTGACAAGGATCAAAAGCACCGGCTAATTCAGGGTGTAGGAAAGGAATATTAGAACTGTCTGTGGAAAGGATGAGAGTGAAGATCTGTCCAGGGTAACCTCCTGGCATGGTGTAAGAGAATAATGGCAGTGATCTCTGGCTACACCCCACACATGTCCCTGGGATGAAATGGCTGCTTTAAGCCATTTAAGAAATGGACCTTTAGTGTGGCGGCACCTACCCTGTGGAATTCCCTCCCCTTAAATATCAGACAGGCGCCATCTCTGTTATCTTTTCAGCACCTTTTGCAGACCTTCCTCTTTCAACAAGGCTTTTAAGTAGAGACCTTGTCCCAGTCTGTGCCTGTGTTGGAACTGCTTTTTAAGATTTTTTAGAGCCTTTTTTTAAAAAAATGTTTTTAACCTTTTTTAAAAAAAAATGTTTTGAAAGCTTTTTTAAAAAAAATGTTTTGAAAGATGTTTTGTTTTATGTGTTTTAAAGTCTTTTTTAATGTGTTTTAAAGCCTTTTTTTATGATGTTTTAAAGTGTTTTCAGTGCTTTTGTTTGCCGCCCCGGGCTCCTGCTGGGAGGAAGGGCGGGATAGAAATCAAATCATAAATAAATAAATAAGTTGCTGCCTGCTTCCAGGAACACACAGCAAGCGGATGGAGTGGGACCATCCATCTCGGGGTTCCCTGTGGCTGCAGCCTGTTAAAGGGCAAACTGCCGGGAAGCATTGATCTGTGGCAAGGCCGTGGGTCCTGCCAAGCACAGCCTCTCGCCCATAGGGACCAGCGCACAGGGCCAGAGCGACAACAGGCCTTTGCAGTCGGGACTGTTTCTAGGGAAGCAGATTGGCAGCAGAGCAGGGGAGAAGGCTGGTGGGCAGCACATGTGGGGTGCTCTTTCTTCTCTGCACTCCTTAATGCCTGGTCCTGCTCTGCACCCCCCCCATTCTTCTAACAATTGCTGATGTTGCTCCACTCTGAGGCCGCCGAGCCAAAAGCAAAGAAGCTTTAGAGGCATCAGGTTTTCTTTTTGAAAAAAATACTGAAATATTCTCCCTCTCCCTCATAGAGGAGGAATGATCCGTTGGCCCGTTCACTGAAGAAATGGGTCCATGCTGCAGCATGGGAGACGTCTTGACCTACAGAAACAGTTCAGCACCCGCTTTGCATACAGGCAGCCCCAATGATCCCTGCCTGGAGGTCTGGAGAGCTGCTCCCAGTCAGTGCAGGCCATCTTGGGCTAGATGCACCACTTGTGATAGGATGGGAGAACGTCCCATCCCTGCCCACACAGGAGGACAAAATGATGACTATTATGTAGGAAGCTGCCTTGGAGCTGAATATAAGGTCCAACTACCTTGGTGTTACACTGACTGGCAGCAGCTATCCAGGGCTTCAGCCAGGGGCCATTCCTAGCCCTCCTTGGAGATGTCAGGAGCTGGAGCTGGGACCTTTTGAATGCAAAGCAGATGCTCTGCCCCTGAGCTACGCCCTTCCTCTATGATTATTGTTGTTGTCGTTGCTTAACTTTACAACAGAATACAAGCAGAGCCTGCTGGATCAGGCCAGCGGCCCATCTAGTCCAGCATCCTGTTCTCACAGTGGCCAACCAGGTGCCTGGGGGAAGCCCAAAAGCAGGACCTGAGCTCAAGAGCAACTCCCTCCCCTCCTGCGGCTTCCAGCAACTGTTATACAGAAGCATACTGCATCCAGCACAGCATGCGTCAAAGTGATTTACAAACTTATTATAACAGCTAAAAATAATTTTAAAAGCAGTACAAAAAACCCTGGTTTTAAAAACTATGCAAAATGAGCATGTAAGGCAGTGACCTATTCATGCAGCTGGGAAAGCTTGTTGGAACAGCACTGCCTTCAATTGTTTTGGGAAAGTGGGTGCCTGTTGTATCTCAACAGGAATGCTGTTCCACGGTACTGAGGCTGCCCCACTGAAAGCCCTGCTCTGAGTTACTGTGGAGTGGGCTTCTGGAAAGGGTCACAGTCAGGCAATACAGTTATTACAGTCATGTTAAATGATATCATGACTTCTTTTTGATCTGGAATAATTAGGCCTTTAGAAAGCGACAGGTGACCATCCAGACTTTGGCAGGAGCCCAGGCGGAGCGAAGGCTCTGGATGCAGCTTCTCCTAGGGCTGCAGCCTAATTAAGCAGCCTCAGCCACTGAGAACCCTCTGGCAGGGGGGAGAAGACCAAAGAGATGTCTGATTGGCTGCTGGCATTATTTAACATGTAGCCTGCCATTTCTCCAAGGAGCTCAGGACAGTGTCCATGGTTAGCCCCGCATTGTCTTCACAACAACCTTGTAAGGTAGGGTAGGCTGAGAGATGCTAGTGGCTGGCCCAAGGTCAGCCAGTGAGCTTCATGGCTGAGCTGGCATTTGAACCTGGGTCTCTCCAGTTCAAGTTCAAGCACTCTAACCCAACCTTCCCCAACCTGGTGCCCTCCAGATATTTTGCAGTACAACTCCCAATAGCCCCAGCATCATAAGGCTGTGCTGGGTCCAGCTGATGGGGGTTTTAGTCCTAGACATCTGGAGGAACTGCCCTAATTTTAGCACGTGTTTTTAAATTGTTTTTAAAAGATGTGTTTTAAATTTGTATATTTGTTTTAATGTTTTTAGATACTGTAAACCGCCCAGAGAGCTTTGGCTATGGGGCGGTATATAAATAAAATAAATAATGCCTACACCATGCCAGCTCTGCAGATTTCAATTTACTTTATTTTGGGGGGCATCAGTGCCTGCATTTTGCTGGTGTTAGAATTTCACTGGAGGGTTCCATTGCTGTTCAAGGCTTGTGAGGGAACGTAATGAGGGGGTGGGAGTGGAAGCTGTGCTGAGGACAAGATAAGAAACTTCGAGGGGGGGCTGACTGGACCTACACTTGCCTCCCTTTAACATGTTCCCAGAAGTGCCGCTGTAGGATAAGGACAAATCCTCTGAAAAAAGCTCTGCTTAGTCCCAATGCTGCCTCCTTTTTAAAGCTGCAAAATGATGACTGGTTTGAGCCAACAAAACTTTGTGAGCTTTCCTTTGCCAAAGTTGCTCTTGCAACGTGCCTTGTATTGCCTCAATCAACCTTTCTCCATTGAAGCCAAACTGCCTTTGGAGAGCTGTTGAAAGTGTTTAGGTGCCTCTTGAAACCCTGGACAAGAGGCTCAAGTGGGAGAAGAAGCCACAGCAATTGTGGTGAGCCTGAAAAGGATGCTGTTTGGCTTATGAAATGCAGGCGGTTGTATCCAATGGAGGCAGGAAGCGAGGGCTGTTCAATGGCCATGGAGGGTGAATCACAGGCCTCTGAAATGGAAGAAAGAAGGCTTGAGGTCATTCGCTCTACAGTCTCTTTGCTTTTGCACTCTCCAGCACGACAGGATCTTTTGTCGCCTCCAAAGCCGGAGATTTTAATCAGGAGAGCTGTCATTCAGAGCTGCCTTGGGAGAAATAAAAAAAGCAAATGTATATGCACCGAGGGAGTTGGAGAAAAAAGGATCTTGCTGATTGCACAGCAACAGAAAGATGGCGCCCTCTGCATGGGTGTTCAGACGTAAGTTGGGAGTGAATCTGAATCTTGGGAAGATAAGGGCTTTCTTTCATCGGAGCTCTGTTCTTTGCAATGGGTTGCTTCTCTTTCAGCACAAGGGCAGGATCCAATGCCCAAGGAACAGGTCCTTCTTCTCATGCTGAAGATGAGGCCTCATGGGGGAAAACAGCAATGGTCTCATCCTTTTTAAATCCACGTAAGCCAACAGCCACCACCTTGTGTTGTGGCCCTGAATTCCCTAAGTTATTTGTTTGATTGTTTATTATTTGATTTATATCCCACCCTTCCTCCCAGTAGGAGCCCTCCCTTAAACCCAGTAGGTTTATGCACCACATGGAGGAGTTGCTTCAGGTGGCAGAGAGCCGCCTTGCACAGTGAGAGAGGGAGTGGGAACATTCTGAAGATCCCCCTTCTCAAAGCTGAGAAAAATGAAATGGACTGCCTTCAAGTCAATCCTGACTTATGGCGAAGGGTTGTCATGGTAAGCGGTATTTAGCAGTGGTTTACTATTGCCTTCCTCTGAGGCTGGGAGGCAGTGACTGGCCCAAGGTCACCAGTGAGCTTCATGGCCGTGTGGGGATCCGAATCCTGGTCTCCCAGGTCCTAGTCCAACCCTAAATCCACTACACCACTGTTCATGGTTTATAAAAGCTACTTTTAATATCCCTGCATTTGGCCCTCAGGCTTGAGGTCCCCACCTCCCACCCGGCTGTAATTATTGAATTAGTGCCATGGCTTGAAAATATTTCAGGGAGTTCACGTAGCTTTTTCCAGCAAGAAGAAGCTGTGACAGCTGTGATAACATGCAATCAAATTATTGTTAGAAACCTGGAATGTGGGTGACTAAGAAAAGCTATTTCTTCTGACAGAAATTCTAATTGTTAACAAATATTGAATTAACTTATTAAGTGACAGCTCATATAATATAGTGCAGAAATGCTAAATATAGTTGAGGTGAACAAACGGGCAATTGTATCACTTAATAAACCTTCTTAGTTCAGTTTCTTAACTATCTAGTGCTTGGAGCTTGCCAACCCAGGGTCAGGGTTGGACTTCACTGATGCACAGACCACTGCCCTGAGGCTGTGTGGCACTAGATCAGTCCATTCACAGCTTCTCCAAATAGTCTGTCTGTCTCCAGACATCTGCTCTGTTGTGCTCCTTCTGACCCATCTTCAACTCACACTTCCCCTCCCATCTTGACAGGGGCCCACAGCTCTGATGGCAGACCCAAGAAGGAGAGCTATCCACCCCCTGGTCCATTCCACGATGATCTGCAGGCACCAAAGCCTACATTTCCTCCTCAAACCCTGAAAAGACACCGATGTTATCAGCCTCTGATGACTGAGCCATAGACTCCTCAATGGCTCAGGAGAGCCCTAGAAGGATATCTGAGTAGCCTGAAACTCCAGGGCCTGAATATGTAGCCCAGGCTATAAAGACATGTCACTTGCTCCAGGATACTGCTGAGACAACTTGTATGGTTTGCCTCACCTGCAGGATCACTAACCATGGTCCTGAAACCCACACAGTGGTCCCTCTCCAAGGTGCTGATCCTCTCTTGCCTTGCCATCCAGTCTGCATGGAACCCTGGGTCTGTTGGCCTCCCCCTTGTTTGGTCTGTTGCTTGCCCATGGTGACAGGCATCCCCATGGATTAGGACACAACTCAATTGCCATGGGATTTTTGAACCCCATTCAAGGTTCCTTTTAGCGATTCTTTCCAATAGGGCTTTACAGTAGGACAAAATGGAGTGGGCTTCACAAAACAGAGTAGATTATAGGAAACCATTTTCTATACATGTATATATGCATGACGTATGTGGAAGCAGTAGCACTCTTACCTAGGGATGAATGAAGAAGTCAGTTTTGATGTAGGCTGCCCTGGGCCCCTATTGTCAAAAGGTGGTATAGAAGGAAAAAAATATACTGCCTTCAAGTCGATTCTGACTTATGGCAACCCTATGAACAGGGTTTTCATGATAAGCGGTATTCAGAGGGGGTTTACCATTGCCTCCCTCTGAGGCTGAGAGGCAGTGACTGGCCCAAGGTCAACCAGTGAGCTTCATGACTGTGTGGGGATTCAAACCCTCATCTCCCAGGTCCTAGTCCAACACACTAACCACTACGCCACACTGGCTCTCATAAATAAGATAAAATACATGTTGTTTTCTCTGAATTTCTCTCTTTTTTTTAAGTCTTCAGTGCTATTTACTCATTCCCACATCAGTTTGGAAATGTTGCCTTTGAGCAGTAGGCTACTTTCTACAAATGCTTGCACACTCCTCCCTCTCCTCCACGCTGGCAAGCCCAAGGCATTTCCATTGTTGTATGAAGCATTCCATTGTTGTTGTTGTTGTCTGAGGTTCCCAACCCCTGCCAGAGGTGTGTATGTGTTTGCAGGCAGACAGTAAATGAATAATTCTAGAACCTTCTCTCCCAGGGCTCCAAGAGTGCCCACCCTACCACGCATTTCTAGAATCTTCCCCCACAGGCCTTATCTGAGATTGCACGGCCCACTCTTGAGAAGAAAGCCTCTGGCAAAGAAAGACGGCAGAAGAGTTTAATAAAAAAGGCCAGTTCTGGCTCACTCAGGAGTTGTTCCTCCAAATTCAAGAGTGAGAGGGCAGGGGATTCCCGCTGGGTCACCCAGGCCAACCCCTGGCCTTAAGGCAGGCAGTGAGTGAATAAATTCTGACTGGCCAGGAAAAAATGCCTTGGTTTGCTCTTGAATGGCTCCTGGGTGCACAGACATCAGAGGAGGTGCCTTTTCTCTTGGTGGCACAGCATGGTGGGTGGCTCCATGCCGCTGGGGCAGTGGAATCCACTCCAGCACCTTGGACAGCTCGTGAGCACTGCCCCTCTGAGGAGGCGCCACCAGCCAGCACTGAAGTACAGGCAGGCAGAACGGCTGTGCTGGGTGAATCACTGAATGCTCTGCGACCCTCAAGGCAGCAGACCTGATCCCTTTGCATGAGCAGTTCCACGGAAGAGAATCCTGCAGCCAGGGCTGCTTTGCCAGGCAAAATGCCTTTCTGTGTGCTTTGGGCGAAACTGGAGTTTGAATTCATTTCTTCGCTTGCAAGTGACGCTCTGCCTTGTCCTCTTTCTCGGGTTAAAGCTGTGAGAACTGTCAGGACTTTCCCTCCTACCTTAAGTGGATTTATTTTAATTTTAACAAAACCCCACACTAATCTGAGCTTTCTGGCAAATTGGATTATTTACAGCTTTTACTCTCAGCTGCTGGTCAAAGATGTTGCCATCTGTTCAATACACTGCCAGATGTAGCCATGTGCAGAGAGAGAGAAACGTCTAGTGGACAGAATGATTTATAGCTCAGGTTGCATTAAAAGTAGTTGAAGAGTGCTCAGTTCCCCACAATGGGCAACCACATAACATTCTCTCTCTCTCTCTCTCTCTCTCTCTCTCTCTCTCTCTCTCTCTCTCTCACACACACACACACACACACACACACACACACACACACACACACACACACACACACAGAGGAGAGAGAGAGAGAGAGAGATACACAGAGAAAGAGACAGAGAGGGCACAGCAACCGGGAAACATAAGAATCTGCCTTACACTGAATGAGACCATGAGTCCATCTAGCTTAGCATTGCCAACACTAACTGGCAGCAGATCTCCAAGGTTTTAGGCAGCCGATTTCCCAGCACTACCTGGAGATGTCGGGGATTGTGCCAGGGCCCTTCTGCATTCAGAACAGGTACTCTACTCACTGAGCTACACCTCCTTCTTCCATTGTTTTAACACACATCCTACAGCGCTTTCCCCCAGTCTGGTATGTAGGAACCCAGGAGGCTGCCTCACAATGAATGAGACTGTGGGTCCATCTAGCTGAGTCTACACCAACTGGCAGCCGCTGCACAGGGCTTCAGGCAGACCTACCTGGAGATGCTGGGGACTCGACCTCGGACCTCCTGCATGCAAGGCAGATGCTGTACCATTCCCTTCTACCTTCTTGATTGCAACATGGCCAATGATGGGGATTTTGGCCTGGAAAAGGCTACCTGCTAAAAACTGAAGTGTGAGAACATCACCACCATCAAAAATATTTATAAAAAGAGCCCACAAGTTATTAATTAATTTATGGTTATCTAAAAGCATGTCTAAGTCTCTTAATATTTCAGATATCTCTTGCTGAATGTTAGCTGAACAGATTGCATGTACAAGGAGATGTGGCCGTGGACACACAACAGCTCTGCCCCTATGCTGGTCAAAAAACTCTGGGCTCCACCCAGGCTCCAAAGCCGGGCTCTATTCCCTGCCCCTCACCGCCCAATGCAAAGGGTTTCTCTCTCCCAAACTCAGCTCAGGTCCCAGGACGTTTGATTCAGAGCTGAACCTTCCAGCACGGAGAATGGATAAACAGCCTTAGAAGCAACATGCCGAATGGCTAGGTGTTCCAAAGTCAGCCGGAAGCCACGGAGGAAAAGCACAAATCTTACCAAAGGGTTTGTTGTAGACTCTGCAATGTAGAGGAAGGCATTAATCTTGTGCACTGGCGGAGCTAAAAGCTCACAGTGCAAGTTGGAATGGCCCTGGCCTGAATCCTGGCACAGCCAGGAGGCCTTAGGCAAGGAACGAGGCCCTGTTCATGTGACCAGACGGGACACTGAGCACGGGAGAGGCGGTGGGGCCATGGCTGCAAAACCTGCCCTCTGACTCCATATCCTCATTGGCTTTATGAGGAATAGACAGCAGACACAGGGGTAGACTAGAGCTCTGCTGAGTTGGATCCAAGATCTTGCCCCTCACAATGAGCAGATAGCTGCAGAAGGTCCCCAAACAGGGCCACTCTTGCCTTCCCGCCCTACTCTTTGGTTGCATGAAAAGGACTACATAGAAGAACATAAGAAGAGCGTGGCTGCTGGATCAGGCCAGTGGCCCACTTAGTGCAGAGTCCTGTTGTCACAGTGGTCAACCGGTTGCCTCTTCTGGGAGGCCTGGAGGCAGGATTCGTCCCTCTCTGCCTCACTGCTCACCACCATCTGAAATATATGTATACCGGCCTACATTAGAGGGTCATTGTAGGGATTGCTGAGAAAACACATGTGAAGTCATCTGTACAAGATAAAAAGCATTCTCTTTAATTCTTGATTTCAGACATGCAAGACCCATGTTCCTGTATTGTCTTGCTAGATCGGACCATTGAGCTCAGTGCTCTGACCCTCGGTAGCCACTTTGGGCCCTTAAATCACTTTTTGCATGACAACAAAAGTCCTGAAAGTGGCATGTTGGGAGGAAATGAGTTATTTATTTACTAATTAAAAATATTTACGATCTGTCCTATGTCAAACTGATCTGAGGGTAAGGTACAAGGGATCTATTTAAAACCCTTAATTCTATTAATAATCCAATAGCAGATAAAACAACACATACATGGCAGCAGAGCGGTTGATTATGACATTATTGCACTGAGAAGTTAACCATGCATAATACCTCAGAAAATAACTGTGTCTTAACATGGCACTGAGGTGAACTTCAGAGGTGAGGAGATTCCACAACTAGGGCACTGCTACAGAGAAGGTCCTTCTCCCATATTGCCCCATAATGTATGGGTCCTAAAGGTGGGATACTAAGAAGGGCCTCCCTGGAAGATCTTAGTGCCTGAGCAGAAATACCAGAAAATACCATGCTCACATTTAATGGCATCTGGAATGCCTTTTTGGAAGGCTTTGACAGTGACTACCAGAATATTGCCCTAAACTAGCAGGTTGTGGTCTACAAATCTGACTCCTTGCTCAGCTGACACACAAATACTTAACATTCCACCCTCCATTTTTTCTTGTTCCCTTCTCATCCATGACTCCTTGGCATTATCTTCTTCGTTGTTGTTGCTATATGCCTTCAAGTCAATTACGACTTATGGCGACCCTATGAATCAGCGACTTCCAAGAGCATCTGTCATGAACCACCCTGTTCAGATCTTGTAAGTTCAAGTCTGTGGCTTTCTTTATGGAATCAATCGATCTCTTGTTTGGCCTTCCTCTTTTTCTACTCCCTTCTGTTTTTCCCAGCATCATTGTCTTTTCTTGTGAATCATGTCTTCTCATGATGTGTCCAAAGTATGATAACCTCAGTTTCATCATTTTAGCTTCTAATGATAGTTCTGGTTTAATTTGTTCTAACACCCAATTATTTGGCTTTTTCACAGTCCATGGTATGCACAAAGCTCTCCTCCAGCACCACATTTCAAATGAGTTGATTTTTCTCTTATCCGCCTTTTTCACTGTCCAACTTCCACATCCATACATAGATATCAGGAATACCATGGTCTGAATGATCCTAACTTTAGTGTTCAGTGATACATCTTTGCATTTGAGGACCTTTTCTAGTTCTCTCACAGCTGCCCTCCCCAGTCCTAGCCTTCTTCTAATTTCTTGACTATTGTCTCCATTTTGGTTAATGACTGTGCCGAGGTATTGGTAATCCTTGACAAGTTCAATCTCCTCATTGTCAACTTTAAATTTACATAAATCTTCTTATTTATTGTACTAAAAATGAATTCATTTCAGAGGCTAAAGACTATAACAAGAGGGGCAGTATTTCATTATTAGGCACCTCTTTTACTCCTGTCAGTTTTTCAAAATCTTTTTGTTCTAACCTTGGTTAAAACTCTTCTGTTGCATTTCTGTTATTAGTTATTGCTATTATTAACACTTATATATTTAATTTTAAAAATACTTATATATGGCAATGTCATAAAAACATCATACAACAAACATATATACAATAAAAGCCACATAAAAACCCCAAATCACAGATCACTGGCTAAGTGTAACAGATTCCCCCCCCTTATTTGTCTGCATAAGTCTGGCAGCACTGGAAAGTTTTAGCAAACATTTATAAATTAATGCTGAACACCCCTGCTGCATCTCTTTTGGAAGAGCATTCTACACGACTGCAACAATAACACTGAAGGTTTGGTTTTGTGTCAGATGAGCCTCACCAACTCAGGGGACAACTAAAGATTCTCCTACGTTCAGATGATCTCAGTGATTGAGGTGGGATATAAGGGTTCAGGCATCCCTTAAGGTGGTTCACTGCTTTGTAAATGAATACAAAAAACCTTGAACCTGGCTCAGAAGCAGATGGGCAGCCACCTCAGGTGTTTTCCCAATGGTGTCACATGTTGTTAACTCTCTGCCCCCATCAGCATTCTTGTGCCGCTGCATTTTGCACCAGCTGGAGCTTCCAGACAAGGGCAGCCCCACATAGAGTGCATTGCAGTAATCCAACCTTGAGGTTACCAATGCATGGACTAGAGTGATCGGGCTAGCCCTGTTCTTAAAAGGAACACAGGAAACTGCCTTATACTGATTCAGACAATTTATTTTATTGGTTACCTTTATAGTCTTCCTTTCTTTTCATGATAGAAATCCAAGGCGGCTTACGTACAGTTCCCAGGTGGTCTCCCATCCATACACTGACCAGAGCTGACCCTGCTTAGCTTCACCAGGGTGCTGGCCTCATATGCCTCCAGACCATAGCCTGGACCATTAGTCTATCTAATTCAATATTGACTGCACTGACTGGCAGCAGCCCTCCAGGATTTCAAGCAAGGGGCCCTACCTAGCCCTACCTGGAGATGACATTGGGTTTGATCCTGGAACCTTCTGCATGCAAAGCTAGGCCCTTTCCCCAGAAAATTACTTTTGGGATATTCCTTTTCATTTTTCCCAGCAGCAGCCCACCAAATGCTCCCAAGAGAAGCTGGCGAGCAGGGATGAAGGAGGCAGCTGTCCCCTATCCATTCACAACTATCTTGGCTAGTGGTTTTTGGATGGCAATCACTCGTGACCGAGTAAGATTGTCTTCCAAGACAATTTGGTTGGAAGACGCCTGTGCGTGAATTTGTTTTATGTGGGGAGATCGGCGCACCACGATCAACACACAATCTTGACAGAAAAAGGCTTTGATCCAATGGCATGGGTACCACGATGATTGGAAGTCCTTTATCTGCTGCAGCCTTCATCCTCCTTCACAGCCGTTGTAATGTATACATTGTTATCCTCCACCTGTTCTGCCGTTGAGGACTTTCTTGGATCGTTCTTTGTCTGGCTCCTCTCCCTTGACCTTACCGCCATGGGTGACCCTGCTGGGAGCACATGACTCCCGACAGCATCGCTCACAGGGTTCACTGGAACACGCAAGCCCACTCACCACTACAAGGTGACGACCCAGCGAGGGGTCTTGGCTAGTAACCATATATAGACCCCTATCCTTTTGAAAAGCCACGGCTGGGGCGATTCCACTGACAGCAGCAAGGTGTGCTTGCAACGCATCCCATGCAATGTTTGTGGTGCTCTTAGAAATACAGTGCAGGAGTGGTGGCTCTGAGCCTTATAGTGAAGCGAGTCAGCTTGAACTGATTCTGTGCTGCTTGCATAGATCTTTAATGCCAAAGCTTGGCAGAAGCATCCTGTAATATGTTCTGAGGCAGGGAGGCCACAAGGATTTTGTCTTGGGGCTAGTTCTGCCCTGCTGGGTCTTTACTGTGCCTTCCAGGCAGCAGGTCTGCACATAAAACAGATTTTTATGTAGATGCTAGATGCCTCTTTGCTGCTTCTGACTCCCCTGGAAACAGAATTCTGCAGAGGTTGGCTTTTACCACACCACATTTTACAGGGATGAGAATGAGAAGACATGATTCACTAGAAAAGACAATAATGCTGGGAAAAACAGAAGGGAGTAGAAAAAGAGGAAGGCCAAACAAGAGATGGATTGATTCCATAAAGGAAGCCAGAGACCTGAACTTGCAAGATCTGAACAGGGTGGTTCATGGCAAATGCTATTGAAGGTTGCCGATTCATAGGGTCGCCATAAGTTGTGATCGACTTGGAGGCACACAACTTTACAGGGAAGGGTGAGCCAACTTGAGCTGGGATTCATCATACCTGTTTTAACATAAGAATGTAAGAAGAGTCCTGCTGGATCAGGCGAGTGGTTCACCTAGTCCAGCATCCTGTTCTCGCAGTGCCCAACCAGATGCATGCAGAAAGCTTGCAAGCAGGACCTGAGCGCAAGAACACTCTTCCTGCCTGCGCTTTCCAGCAACTGAGCATAACCATCGTGGCTAGTAGCCCCTGATAAGTATATCATGGGAAGCAGGGAGAAAGGAGCTCTCTTCATGTGCAGAGTGCATTTATTTTATTACAGTCAGTTCTCATCTGTCTGGACAGCAGACCCCCCCCCTTTAACTTTCATTTGTTCCTGAAAATTTCCTCTGTTCTCTGGTTCACCCCCTTCTGGAATAACAGCAACCAATATGCTGTTTTTAGGGCTGTGCACCGGATTTGGCTGAAGCCCAAACTGAATGAGGATGATAAGGGCATATCCAGGCTTTGACAGAGTGCGATCAAAATAGCCCTGGATTTCCTTGGGTTGGGTTGGGCTGGGCTGGGCCAGGCCACCTGGAGTGATTCAGGGCTGTCAGGAGGTGGTGTGATGGGCAGGAAGGAGTCAGCCTCTGCAAAGAGCAGTGAGGGGCTATTTGCAAGAGGGCTGTCAAACAGATGCACTTAGCACTTTGGCTGCATGTGCCTGTTCCCAGCAGGTGAACACATGCACACAGTCAAACCAAGCAGGATTGAACCCTCTGCTTTCCAGCTGGTAAGCAAAGGGCTCAATCCTGCGGGCTGCAGGATGCTGCTTTGCAAGCGTGTTCCCCCAGAGGAGGTGCTTGTGAAGCAGCACCTATCAGGACTGCAGTCTCCTCTCACCAGCTCTCACCAGTCCTGCAGGCCTTGGCAAAGGCCACCTCTTCCAGGAATGCAGAGAGTTAGGCAGAGGGAGAGAATGATGCTTTCCTCCTGGTCGTTGAGGCAAATTGGGGAAACATTAGAAAGCAGCACTGCAGATGGAGGCTAGATCAATACAAAGCTTAGAGAGCTCTTTGATGAAGTGGTTTATAAATCTACTAGCAGCAAAAGAAAATCGTAAATAAATCAGGCCTGTCCGACAAATTCTAGGGCATCTGCTTCTGGACCTAGCTGTGAGGAGGCAAGCCCTGACCTTCTCCCCAGACACTGGGGCCCATCCTGAGCAGAGAGACGGTTCCTACACCAGCGTTCCCCAACCTGTGGCCTTCTCAGTGTGGTTGGACTCCATCAGCTCCAGCCAGCATGGCCAGTGGTGAGGGATGATGAGAGCTGTGGCCCAAAATGCCTGGTGGGCAGCAGACTGGCAACCCCTGACTTATAGGGAGGGGCTAAGGGATTGGCCTGCTTTGGGGGCAGACACAGCCCAGCCCCCCTGGCATTTTGGGTGGCCCAGACTCCACTTACAGGGGTCCTGCACAGAGAGCGATGTGGCTCTGCAAAGAGTATGTGGGAAAACATTGCATGCTCCCTCCCTGAGGGCTGTGCCCTATACATGCCCTCCCTCTGTACATGCAGAGGCACACAACCCATCCTGATGAGGGGTAGGGCTGGTGGCCCCCATACTCCCCCCCCAATTAAAATGCATGCATGCAACATTTGTACAAATGAGCCAGCAAGTAGCACTCCCATCAAAGGAGATCTGGCAGAAACACCTTTGCACCCACTCTGGTCAATCACCAATGGAAGGCCTGTTTCTTTTTCCACTGTACATATATCCCCCCTCCATTCCCCCCTTGTGTTCCTTTCCTTTCCTCCACTTGCCCACCGAGAGCCCTGGCAGCATGTGCACCAGGAGGGATTCATGCTGGGCGACAACATGGCAGCCAGTGGGCCTGGAAGCTCCGGCTCGTCACCATCCAAAGGCAGCTTTCAGCTCCAATATTCTTGGAGCCAGCCTCTCCGGCATCCCGAGCAGTTCCTTGGCCAACTCACTGGCAGCCAGTGTGGGAGCCTTGCACAAGCCCCATTTCGATCGCTGCCGCCTGCCACTTTGGGCTGAATGTACCAGCTGCTCCCGGATGGGGAAGGGGAGAGAGATGAACCTCCTCCTTTTGATTTCCTGAGGGCCTTGAAGGCGGCAACAGAACCGCTCTCAGATAACAGTTTCTCTTAGACTATATTATTACCTTGCCTGCTCAACTAGGAGCTGACAACTGGCCCATTTGGGCCACACCACTCGCCTCTGACCCTGCTGGGTCTTCCTAATGGACTGCCTTCAAGTCGATTCCAACTTATGGTGACCCTACGAATAGGGTTTCATGAGGCTGAGAGGCAGGGACTGGCCCAAGGTCGCCCAGCGAGCTTCATGGCTATGTGGGGATTCGAACCCTGGTCTCCCAGGCCGTAGTCCAACACCTTAACCACTACGCCACACTGGGTCTCTGGGTCTGCTTGACCCCCCATTTTTTATGGACATTTTTTCTTCATCTTTTTCAGGTTATTTCTTCCGTTGCCTCCAGTTTCAACAGCCGCTCCATCAGCTCTGTTGAATGATCAGCTCCATTTGCTGCCGCCTCTCGCACAAACCATTTCAATTCCAGCTGTTTATTAAAAGGACTGCCATGTAACTTTAAGAAGAGATGCCCAGGGTTGCTTCTTCCCCCTCTTCCCTCCTCCTCTGCTTTTCCTTTTGTGCTGTGCCTTTTAGGTTGTAAGCTTATGGGCAGGGACTGCTTTGTTTTTATTGGACTTATGAGAGCCACTCTGGGGCCTTTTTGGCTGACGAGTGGAGTAAAAATGCTTGAAATGTCTACAGTAAAAGGCAACCATGTTACTCCTGCTGCTACAGATGTAATTAAACTGTATAAGAATAAAGGCCCCTTCAAGAGCCAGTGTGGTTGTAGTGACTAGACTGTGTCAGACGGGGACTGGGAGACCAGGGTTCAAATTCCTACTTGCCCATGAAGCTTACTGGGTGACCTTGGGCCAATCACCATATCTCTTCGTCTGACCTACTTCACAGGGTTGTTGTGAGGAAAAGATCAGGAAGGGGGGAACTATTTTTGTGTGCCACCTTGAGCTCCTTGGAAGAAAGGTGGGGGATATAAATGTAACAATAAAAATAAATAAAAAGTTGCAGCACCAGTTTAAACAGATTGTTCCTCTGTCAAGAAAGGGTTTCTTGGTTCAGGAAATGGTTCTGTGCTAAGACTTCTGTGTAAGGAGCTGGCCTATGCTCCTGCTGGGAGGAAGGGCGGGATATAAATCAAATGATAAATAAAATAAATAAGAAAGTTCTTTCCCATGTTTTCTAGCAAATTGGCTGTGAGCTCATCCTTTGCACCTGAGTAGTCTCTGGCATGCACCATTATGGTGGCCCTGCTAAGCGGATCACATACCTCTGTGGCGAGAATCACCTCCACCATGGCTCTGGAAAGATCCAGTCAACTCGCTCTCTGATTGGTCAAGGAATAGGCCTATTTTATGAAAGCGAGGTGGGTTCTTGGTGCCCTGCCCCACACCTTGATTCCCGTTGTTGATGCTGGTGACACCTGTGAAGATCCTGTTGCTGCCCGGTGGCTTAGTGAGGGTCACATGCTCTGAAGTGGTTTGTGTTAGCGTAGGCAAGTTAGCTTTGTTGTTCTGTAATTTCCCTAAAATGCAGTGTGCTGTTTTTATCCTTATGTTTTCACTGGTACGTAGGCTCATATATTACATGACTTTATTTTTCTAATACTTATTAATAACCCTACCTCTTATAGTTTGGTACTGGATGACAGTTTGGTCCTAAATCCAGTCCGGGCTGTTTGGCTAATTGGTACTGAGTAACTGTTAATGGTTTGAGGCTCCAGGGACAGAGAGCTTGGTTTTTAGCTCTTGTACCAGTGAATCTCAAGGGATATCCAGTGTACAACCTGGGAGGCCCCTGACTCAAGTTGGAGCGGACTTAGGGAGTGGTGGTAGCAGTGCTACCTTGCAGGGTTGGTTTTAGCCTTGTTGTTTTGCACCAGCTCCTCAACATAATCTGCCTCAGTTTTCTGTCTATTAAAGATGGCAACATCTTTAATGAGAACGGCAACAAAAGAGGAAGGAGGTCAAAGAGAAGTTTGTTTCATTTGACTTCCAGACAAAGCGAGGGAGAGCAATCCAGTCAAGCCAGTAAAATTCTGCGAAGGACAGGCAGGTAGACCACTGACCAGCAGGGGAGCTGTCCAGCTGTGTTGTTATCAGGGGGCGAAGTTGGGGAGATTGTCCAAGAGCAAGGGTGTGGTCATCCAGGGTCTCAGGCAGAGCTTGGAAGATTACTTTTAAAAAGTAATAAATTACAGTTACATGGCCCCCCAAAAGTAGTAGTTACCGTTACAATTACAATTGCTCTGAAAGTAACTGATTACTTTTACTCAAAAGTAATTGCTACAATTACATTTTAGTTACTTTTTTTTTTAAATTGCCTACAAGGTGCTGGCCTTGGCTGCTGCACATCTGAGTAGCCTAAAACAACATTAAAAATAAGCACACGCACACACAGAGGGTAGTAGAATAATTTTTTTATCCATAAGATTAACAGAATGGCATAACAGAATCTCACATCCCCTCACCCCACCCCCAGCAATGATGATACCCCAACACACATATTTATATATATATATATATATATATATTGCCTCCAGCTCTTTTTTCCTTCCACTCCTGTCCATTTTTAAACAATTGTTTTCTCCACCCCGTCTCGCTCTCCACCTCCTCTCTTGTTGCCTCCTAAGCACCCACAGAGCATGAAGGAAGAACAATGCTGCACAGAAGCCCAATTTGAAGCGCATGATTTTTATTCACAAATCAGAGCAGCAGAAGACTCCCCTGCTCCTCCCCAAGTAATGCGCAAAAGTAATGCTGGAAACATTCCAATTATGCCTCAACAGTAATGAAGTTACTACTAGTTCTATTACCAGCACTCGTTACTCAAAAAAGTAATAAATTACAAGTAATTCATTACTTGTAGCTAGTTACTTCCAAGCTCTGGTCTCGGGGGGTCTTAGACCCCTTACTTTTTTGGGAGCAGGGTCCCTATGTCTCCATTATCCTAAGAGCCAATCAGCATGAAAGGGGAATGTGTTAGCCATTGAGAGGAGTCTTCTTGACATGCTTCCTTGTCTTTTCCTGCTGACTGAAGCCAATCAGAATGCAAGGACATGAGTCTGCTACTGAGAAGACTCTTCTCAGTAGCTAACACTCCCCTTTCATGCTGACTGGCTCCTAGGGATGTCTGTTGTTATGGGAGAAGGCATTAACAAGGATCTCATTCTCAATCCAGCAGCAAAATAAAGAAAGAAAGAAAAGGAGGGAGGGGGCATGACTGTCATGCAGGGACCCTCCACTTCTGAATTTGCCACTTCATTACCGTCCAAGAGGCTGACAGAACAAGGGAATTGATCTGTGGCACTGTTGCACTAGCAACGTCCGGACAGTGAGTTTATACAACTAAATCCCAGTCAGAGAAGACTCACTGAAATAAGTTAATAATGTGTATTAATTTCAATTGATCTACTCTGAGTATCATCATCTGTTACCCACCCTTCATCCAAGGGTCCCAGGGTGGGTTACAACTAATTTAAAATATAACATTAAAAACCATTTAAAAACAACCTAAAATCCCAAAATAGGGTGGGTCCTAAATATATACATCTCACATGTTGAAGGGTTAGGGTAAAACACTGTGTCTTCAGCATTCACCAAAAGTTGTACAGTGAAGTTGCCACACATACCTTAGTGGGAGGGACGTCCACCACCACTGAGAGGTCACCACAGCGAAGGCCCTCTCCCGGGCCACCTTCCCTGAGCTTCTGAGGGTGTTGGAACTACCAAAAGGGCCTCCTCTGCTGATCTTGAGAGGGTCTGGAGGGAAGGAGGGAGTCTCAGATAATTGGGGCCTAAGTAGTTTAGGGCTTTAAACCCTAGCGTGAGCACCTTGAATTGGGCCCGGAAATGATCTGGCAACCAATACAGTTGTTTTAAAACAGAGGTTCCATGAGATCTAAAGGGCACTGCTGCTGCATTTTGGACCAGTTGAAGTTTCTGAGCCGTGTTCAAGGGAAAGCCCCAAGTAGAGGGTGTTGCAATAATCCATCCTGGAAGTTAACAGAGCATGGAGTATTGTGGTCATGTTTTCTCTGTCCAAAAGGGCCAAAGCTGGTGAACCAGTTGGAGCTGGACAAAGGCACTCCTGGCCACTGCAGCAACCTAAGCCTCCAGGGACAGGGCTAGATCCAAAAGTATCCCCAAGCTATGAACCTGCTCCTTCCAGGGGAGTGCAACCCCATCAAGAACAGGCCGTCTCCCCACCTTCCATACATGAGAACTCTGGACACATAATACCTCTGTCTTTTCAGGATTCAGCTACAGTTTATTGACCCACATCCAGCCCATCACCACCTCCAAGCACCAGTCCAGCATCTCAACAGCCTCTCCTGATTCAGATGGAACAGAGAGGAAGAGCTGGGTGTCATCTGCAAATTGATGAGGCCTCACTCCAAATCTCCTGATGACTGCTCCTAATGGCTTCATATAGATGTTAAATGGCATGGGGGACAAGATGGAATCTTGCAGAACACCACTGGACAGTTCCCACTGTGCTGAACACTGAACAGTAGCCTCCCATAGCTACTTTTTGGAAGCAGCTCTGAAAGTATGAGCGGACCTGCTGAAGCATAATGCCACAAACCCCACCTCCCTGAGATGCTCCAGAAAGATTCTGTGGTCAACTGTGTCGAAAGCCGCTAAGATTGATTGATTGATTGATTGATTTATCACTTCTACATCCAGCCTCTCTTCCACTATAGAACCCAAGGGGCCATCCATGTGGTTTGCAGGTGGTCCCCCATCCTGGCACTATCCAGACACAGACCTTTGATGCAGAATTTGATCGATTCGCCTTTAAATGCAAACAGAATCGAATTTCACTCCTGTTCCGGAGTGACATTGCAATGCTACGCAGATCTGCCGCATTTCATATCTGTCTTCAGCCTGCCAAGAGACACCCACGGACTGGTTTGGGATGGTGGCAAATGCATGCCTTTTTGCATGCCTCCCCACATCCCTCCCTCTGTCCCTGCCCCCTTTCCATCCCCACAACCTGCTTGTTCTGTTTTAATTTGCTCTTCAGCTGTAGAACTTTCTTCTTGTGATCGTCAAGCATCTGCAGGGCAGGCCCATTACCCTGCTGTCACTCTAGTGCCTCGGCTTTAATCATTTCCCTTCCCACCCCTCTCAATGCTGGCTTGCTGCCACAATTATTGAGGCTGCCAGAGAGGCTTGTGGCTCACACAGCCGATTTGAGGCTCAGGCACCGAGCGCCGTAATGATCCAGTGCTGACTGACTGATGTGAGCTGCAGTGCCTCTGGGACCAAAAGGGAGCCAGGGCAGATTCCATCTCTCCCCTCCCCAAGCACCTGCGGCCTGCATTTCTTGGAAGAACTGGCTGTTTGAGGAATTGTGCTAGATGGGAAGAGAGGGAACTGCTCTTGCTGATGCGGGGAGAGAACCTCCACTGCTGTGAATGAAAGCTGAGCAAGAACTCTCTCTCATCCAAAAAGGAAGGTTTGGTTGAATCCAAATTGTTCTTCCTTTCTCAGGTGGAACTGTTGGTACACTGCACGTAAAAATAAACAATACTTTATTTGCTCATGCAGGCTAAACAATTTAAAAATGAATTTTGCAAGTTGCATAAATTGTGCTAATAGACCATATTTAGACATGTCATTTTGCACCCTTATGGCATAAAAAAGCTATTTTGCATACCTTATACTGGATTTGCTAACCATGGAGAAGCGAACAAGTGATAGGAAGCACTTGCTCCCTGGAAGCCCATCTCAGTTCTCTTTTGGCTTTTGAGTTTTCGGCAGGCATTGCTCACACACATCCAAGCATATCTCATAAGCATAAGGGCTAGGAACTTTTTTTTTCTTTTTGAAATGAAAGCTGAACCCACCAAGAAGCTGCATTCTGTATCATATTCTGCCTGTTTTTTGTGCTCCTGTGCAGTCATGGGACCCACCAGCCCTGCTTGTATGCCTTAATCCTTCTCAACATCCCAGTCGTTACATGCCAGGATCTCCATTGGCTGCTCTGTTGCCCTACAAGAGGCCCAAACCTGTGTGATTCTGTTTGGGACAACAATGATGGATTGATTTTGTCAGTTTATCTACGGTTTAACTGCAATCGTCTCTAAGGTGTGTACAAGGAACACAATGAAACTGAAACAAAAAACCTGTTCAAACTATAAAATCAGAATTCAGTTAAAATGCCTGCTGGAATTTTTTTTAAAAAGTCTTCAGTAGGTGCTGGAAGTTCAACAGGTTCAGTAATCTCTGCTTGGAGGGAGTCCCATAGAATCAGGGAGGCTTCTATTGGATATGAGCCGTGCATCTGAGCCATGGGGACACAGATAGTGACTCCCCCAAAGATTTCAGTGATTGGGCAAGGTGACAAGGAATGAGATATGATAGCACTCTTCAAGTACATGAAAGGTTGCCACACAGAGGAGGGCTGGGATCTCTTCTCGATCGTCCCAGAGTGCAGGACACGGAATAATGGGCTCAAGTTGCAGGAAGCCAGATTTCGGCTGGACATCAGGAAAAACTTCCTAATTTTTAGAGCCATACCACAATGGAACCAATTACCTAGAGAGGTAGTGGGCTCTCCAACACTGGAGGCCTTCAAGAGGCAGCTGGACAGCCACCTGTTGGGAATGCTTTGATTTGGATTCCTGCATTGAGCAGGGGGTTGGACTTGACGGCCTTGTAGGCCCCTTCCAACTCTACTATTCTGTGATTCTATGAATCAGGTAAGAGGTGGTATAGCACAGTGGGGAGGAGAGCCTGGCTGGGAGTCCAGAGTCTGTGAATTCCAATCCCTGCTCATGTCTCCTGGGTGTCAAGGGCCAGCTAAAGATCACCCCACAGTGAGTGGCTCAGGGGTGACGTGCCCTGCCACCTGTGCAGCCGTGGGCAAGCTGCAGAGTTCCAAGGAGCCCAGTTGCCCCCCAGCTGGCAGTTGCGGACAAGGAAGGGGCTGGCTTGTGCAGCTGTGGCAAGCTGAGCAGGCCCTAGCCAGCTGGGGAAGACTAGCCTGAGAGGGAGGCAATGGGAAACCCTCTCTGAATACCGCTTACCATGAACACCTTATTCATAGGGTAGCCAGAAGTCAGGATCGACTTGAAGGCAGTCCATTTCCATTTTCATGAATCAGGTGAACCTTGAGTATCCTGGACCCAAGTTGCTAATTAATACAAAGACCCTGAACCTGGCCCAGTAGCATATTGGCAGCCAATGCAGGTATTTGAGCACCAGAGTGATGCGCTGGTGGTAGTTTGTTCCCATCAACAGTCTGCTGGAGCACCCAGACCAGGGCCAAGGGTAGCCCCATGGCAAGAGGCATGAGCATAAGGCCCAAGAGGGCTCATGGGGGCCACTGGCAGGCAGATCAGCAGGACGGCCTCCATAAGAAGAGCAGATGTCAGCACAGTGGGACAATGGGGTTCCTGAGGGACACATCTGGCCCACTAGCAGAGCTAAGCCATGGAGGTCATGAGTCCGGCAGGGAGGGGGAGTCTGTGCTGAAGGAGCCACCACTTCCTAAGCCCCGTTCAGCTCATGACAACCTGGTTAGAAGATGTGGGGGGGGGAGCTTTTTCCTTTCCCCTACTTTGGGGCACAAGTCTTCTTTTTCAAATTTCCCCTCCCATCAGTTTCAGTGGGAAGGAAAATAACCATACCCAGTTCAGGGTTGGCATCATTTTTCTTCCTTGTTCCAGGAACAAGAGAACTTTGGCAACTGTAGACTAGCCTTCCCAAATCTGGTGCCTTCCACATGTTTTGGTCTATAGCTCCCACCAGCCCCAGCCAGCGTGGCTGCATGATGATGATGATGGGGCTGGTGGGAATTGTGGTCCAATTCATCTAGGTCCACGGCCTCCCTGATCTATCCCAAACATGCCCAGTTTCATTCCTGACTGCCCCCAGAGCACCTAGGACTGAGGCATGATGATGGCAGAGTTTTCTGGCACCACATTGAGGTGTGTCCAGTAGTCGACCCCACCTCCCCTGCAACATCCAATGGCCCTCAGACACCCTTAGGTTAGGAATATGAAGAATCATAGAATCACAGAATAGTAGAGTTGGAAGGGGCCTACAAGGCCGTCAAGTCCAACCCCCTGCTCAATGCAGGAATCCAAATCAAAGCATTCCCAACAGGTGGCTGTCCAGCTGCCTCTTGAAGGCCTCCAGTTTTGGAGAGCCCACCACCTCCCTAGGTCATTGGTGCCATTGTTGTGCCACTCTAATAGGAAGTTTTCCCCGATGTCCAGTCAAAATCTGGCTTCCTGCAACTTGAGCCCATTATTCCGTGTCCTGCACTCTGGGACAATCGAGAAGAGATCCTGGCCCTCCTCTGTGTGGCAACCTTTCATGTACTTGAAGAGTGCTATCATATCTCCCCTCAGTCTTCTCTTCTCCAGGCTAAACATGCCCAGGTCTTTCAGTCTCTCCTCAGAGGGCTTTCTTTCCAGAAGAGCTCTGCTGTCTCAGGCGAAAGGCCCATCATACTCCAGCATCCTGTTCTCCTCGATTCCTAGGAGGTCTCCCATTCAGACCCTGAGCAGACCCTATCAAGGGGCCTACAGAAATAAAGCATCAGTCAAAAATACAATTAAAACAAGGTGCAGAACAGTCAGCATCATAACGGCCAATAAACCCATCATTAAAACAAATGCACACAATGTTTTGCCTGCCCCTCGAAAGCTCTCCAAATTTTAATCAAAGTTCATTAAAGAACATAGGTGCTTCCCCCCAACAAAAACATTGTGAGAATGAAGAGCTATTCCCCCCTTTCATGTTAGAATTGCTTTTAATATGTTTTCTTTAATAATGTTTTTAACCCTTTTTTAAAAAGATGTTTTTAACGTTGTTTTGTTTTAATGTATTTTAAGGTATTTTTATGATGTTTTAAAGTTTTTAGCATTTCTGTTTGCCACCCTGGGCTCCTGCTGGGAGGAAGGGTGGGATATAAACCAAATAATACATAAATAAACTAAATAAATGTTGCATCTTCTCATTTGAGTTTTGCATTTCATGCCCTGGTCACAACCAAGCACTTATGTTCCGTAAGTGTGAAGAAAACTCTTCCTGTTAAGAAGTCCCAATGTTTGTGAATGTGTGGGACTGTTGCTCAGTGGTAGAGCACATGCCTTGCTTTGAGAAGGTCTTAAACCCAATCCTTGGCATTTCCAATGGGAAAAGACACCCAAAGCTTATGATATGGAGACGTCGGCTTTCTGGTGACCCACTGCTAGCCAGACGCCTGGACAAATAATCTGACCTAAGAACATAAGAAGAGCCTGTTGGATGAGGCCAATGGTACATCTAGTCCAGGATCCTGTCCTAACAGAGGCTGACCTGATGCCCCAATGGGAAGCCCACAAACAGGACCGGAGCACAAGCAGTACTTTCCCCAGATGTGGTTTCCAGTAGCTGGACCTGCAAACAAGTCAGCTTCCTCTGAGTTTATGTGAAGCCTAACATCTGCATGGAAGAAGACAGTGTGGTGGGGCAGAGGTGCTCACCTGACCTCCCAGCAGGTGTGTCACTGTTGCTTACTGGGAGGGAGAGAGGCAATGTGGCAGGGAGGGTGCTGTGGTTCAAATGCTCTGGCAGGAGTGCTGGATTGGCTCGGCTGATGCATTTTCACTGTGCTGAACTCGCCACTGCTTCCCCCCCACCCAGTAGGAGGCAACGGCTCACCTGCCAGGAGGTCAGGTAAGCGCTTCTGCCTCACCACACCTTTCGCTGCTGTATCTGCATGTTGTCAAGCAAAGACTAGAGACTGCCACTCTTTCTGCTGTAGTAATTCTCCTCTCAGCCTTGACCAGCTTTTATACCGACATGTGACCCTCTTGTATGCTGAGAGGGGAGGGAGAAATGGAGAGGAAGGAAGGAAGGAAGGAAGGAAGGAAGGAAGGAAGGAAGGAAGGAAGGAAGGAGAATCCAAGGCAAATTGCATCCAAGTATTGCTCCTGCTATGATTCTCCCCACCAGCCGGCCCTATCATGAGGCAGGTGCTGGAGATCAGCAGAGACAGCTACCTGGCTGTTCCTGGAGAGTCCCCTTGCTGTCCCCTCCTCTATGTGCCACGTGGCTTGTCCTACACCTGCATCATGGTTTTGCTGCCCTCCAGTATTGAAATAAGATTCAGCTGCCAGTCTGGTCGTGGAAGGGGGAGGGGACATTTTCTCCTTCGCCTCGGGCGGCAAATGGTCTCAGGCCAGCCCTGTCACTAGGCTGTGAGGGTCTCAGTTTGTGAAGTGATGAAAAAGTTACAGAAAGAGGAAGCCACCCAGGCATCCGTGAAGGACAGATCTGTCAAAAGCTGCTGGCTGAATGGAACACATGATACGTCTCTCAGGGCCAGATGTTGGCTGGGACGCATCATTAAGGGGACTCCGGGGCAATGCTTCCAGAGGCAATACCTTCTTGGAAACAGCAAAGAGGGCTAGATCAGGCTTCTCCAGCCTGGTGCCTTCCAGTTGTTTGGGGGCTGATGGGACCTGTAGTGCAAAATATCTGGAAGGCATGAGGTCAGAGGTCCCCTACCTGGCTCTCACCCCCACAGTTTCCCTCTCCATCACCTTTGCTCGCATTTCCTTTCCTGCGATAAGCTTCCAAGTGGGGCCTCTCTCCTGGTTTTGTTTCTGTTTTGAAAAAAATCACAGCTGCATGCAGAGATGACTGCTGTGCACCCCCAGTTGAAGGCCCTGTAAATTGCCCCCTCTACCTCTCCCCCTCAGCCCACGCTGAAGCAGCAACTGCTGTTGATTGGGAACAGAGTAGATTGAACAGGACCGCTGCCATGCTCTGCCAGACTTTAAAACAGTCATTATTTCATCAGACGCCCCATTATGTTGTCAATTCCCCACACCCTTCTCCAGTTGTGTTCACCATCGCTGCTCATTGTGACAGACTCCAGATCTGCAAAGCATGAAACACAAAACTGGCTTCTCCCTCCTCATCATTCCTCCTGCTCTGTTGAATGACTGCCACATGCCGTTGGACCAAATGTTAATTTGTAAGAAGCTGGGATTGGGGTGCCCCAATGGCCATCCAGCTTTTTAGTATGTAACCAAGGCAGCTTTGCCCCAAATTGCTGGCCCAATTCTGAGACAGATGGCAAAACTGTGTCTAAGCCGGAGGTGGGCAGAACTTAGACTGGCATCTATGAGTAGATCCCTGGGTGATTTGCAGGAGATTGGAAAGGATTTCTGGGTCCCAATTAGCTCACCATATGGTGATGTGTGTGAGAGATGGACAAATCTAACTACTTTGATTTCTCTGTTTATCAGTTTTCAAATCTTAAATCCAGTTATTTATTTATTTATATTTATTTTTAAAACTTATATACCGCCCGACTAGCAATAGCTCTCTGGGCGGTGAACATAGATACAGATTTCTGCAGCAACTTGTGAATTTCTTTTCTTTGAATCGTCACAAAAATTCATTAGCGTTTTAGTCCAAATTTCTCCTAATATACACATTTTAGCATGCTGTTTTGACTGATATACACATTTTTGGCAAGCAATTTCCCATAACTTTGTATGTTATTGTCACTAATGCTTGCATTTGTGTGCACCCTTTCCCCCAATATATTTATATTTTTATTTATTTATTTATTAGACTTTTATACCGCCCGACTAGCAATAGCTCTCTGGGCGGTGAACACAGGAAATACAATAAAATCACATAGTATAATACAACAAAAACATATAAAATAAAATAATCAAAAATCAATCACAGCAGATTTTAAAATTAAGTTAACTTAAATTAGTATGCCTCGGAAAAGAGGAAGGTTTTAACTTGGCGCCGAAAGGATAACAATGTCGGCGCCAAGCGCACCTCCTCGGGAAGACTATTCCACAGTTCGGGGGCCACCACTGAGAAGGTCCTAGATCTTGTCACCACCCTCCGGGCTTCCCTATGAGTCGGAACCCGGAGGAGGGCCTTCGTAGTAGAACGTAGAGTACAGGCCGGTTCGTATCGGGAGAGGTGTTCCGACAAGTATCGTGGTACTAATATAGTATCATTGTACACATTGTTGGGTTGGAGAACTGCATTGCAAAATGTGGAGAAGTGCACATTTCTAAGGATGATTGTGTTTATTTGCTCTTCAGCTGTATTGATTCAAAAAAGTGCAAATCATGGAGCTTCTCATTAAAAAGCAAGCAAATTCAATTTTCTTCACCTTCCCTAAAGAGGGATTCCTCTGTTGTCTCCCTCCCTGCACCCTGATTTAAAAATCCCCTGCCCTTGGCAGCCTGGACAGTGAAGCCTCTGATGGGCTTCTGTTCCTGGCTCTAGTGTTAACTGGTAGCCACCAGCACAGCCGTGGTTGGTGCCTTGGGAGGCTGGTGAGGTGGAAGACAGGAAGTGGAGCCACAGCCAAGGTCTACTAATTCTAGTTTTGTCCCATCCTCCTCCCTGCTGAGTTGTGCAAGCAGTGTTGGTTGGTGGCTCCATGTCAGTGGAATCTGCACCAGGTTTCAGAACAACCATTTAAGGAGCTGTCCAAGGTGATTGCTTTTTAATATGCTTTTTAAAAAAATATATATGTTTTTTTAACCCTTTTAAAAAGATGTTTTAAAAGCCTTTTTTTAAAAATATTTTTAAAGTTGTTTTGTTTTGGTGTATTTTAGGGTCTGTTTTTATGATGTTTTGATGTGCAGACCATGGTATTTCCAATCTCTATGTATGGATGTGAAAGTTGGGCAGTGAAAAAAGTGGATAAGAGAAAAATCAACTCATTTGAAATGTGGTGCGGGAGGAGAGCTTTGTGCATACCATGGACTGCGAAAAAGACAAATAATTGGGTGTTAGAACAAACTAAACCATAACTATTACTAGAAGTTAAAATGATGAAACTGAGGTGATCATATTTTGGACACATAATGAGATGACATGATTCATTAGAAAAGATAATAATGCTGGGGAAAAGAGAAGGGAGTAGAAAAAGAGGAAGGCCAAACAAGAGATGGATTGATTCCATCAAGGAAGCCACAAACCTGAACTTACAGGATCTGAACAGGGTGGTCCATGACAGATGCGCTTAGAGGTCACTGATTCATAGGGTTGCCATAAGTCATGGTCGACTTGGAGGCACATGACAACAGCAACAAGCATGAGGAAGGAACTGGATAGAGCTGTGGGCCCATGGAGGGAGGGGCATGTTTGTCCATTTTGGCTTCTCTCAGTTTCTCATTTTTCCAGTCTTAAGTTTGCATTTCCACATCCATTTGTAATTTTTTTTAAAGTGCAAATGTCTATACTACTCACATTTTTGTCTTTTAGTGCAAATGTCTCCTAATACTCACATTTTTGTATGCAGCTTTGCTTAATATATACATTTTTGCACATTCCCCCTAACGGAATGCATTTTTGTATTACTTCTACTCATATATGCTTTTTCTTACTATTACTCGGTTGAAGAAGTGTGTTGCAAACTCTGGAAATGTGCAAATTTTGAAGGCTGGCTATGTTTCAGTTCATGAATTGTTTTGGAAAGTGCGCATTAGGTAAGTTGACATTTAAATGTGCACTGAATCCAATTTCATCCTCATCCCTCGCACCATGTGCCCTGTACGCCAAAAGCTAGCCAGCTGTCCTGAGGTGTTGTGGAGGGCAGTGTCCCGTTGCCAGTAATCTGACTTGCATTCTAACAGGGAAGGAGGAAGTTGTCTTGTATTGAGTATAACCAATGATACATCTAGCTCAGTATTGTCTTCACTTACTGGCAGAGGCTCTCCGGGGTTTCAGACAGAGTTCTCTCCCAGCGCTACCTGGAGATGCTGCTGGGGACTGACTCTGGGGCCTTCTCCATGCAAGGCAGCTGCTCTGCCACTGAGCTACAGCCCTTGATTTGTCCAAGTAAGATTCAGTAGCCAGTCTGGCCTGTCTTCGTACATGAATGTGCAGAGGCAAATTTGTGTTGCTGTCTTGTGGGGCTACCTTTTTTAGAAATAACTCCAAGAACTTCGGGTAAACTCAAACTAGAACAGCTTCATTTAAGTATCAGCTATGTATGGATGTGAGAGTTGGACAGTGAAAAAAGCGGATAAGATAAAAATCCACTCCTTTGAAATGTGGTGTTGGAGGAGAGCTTTGTGGATACCATGGACTGCGAAAAAGACAAATAATTGGGTGTTAGAACAAATTCAACCAGAACTGTCACATGAAGCTAAAATGATGAAACAGTGGTTATCATACTTTGGACACATAATGAGAAGACATGATTCACTAGAAAAAAACAATAATGCTGGGGAAAACAGAAGGAAGTAGAAAAAGAGGAAGGCCAAACAAGAGATGGATTGATTCCATAAAGGAAGCCATAGACCTGAACTTACAAGATCTGAGCAGGGTGGCTCATGACAGATGCTCTTGGAGGTCACTGATTCATAGGGTCGCCATAAGTCATGGTCGACTTGGAGGCACATAACAACAACAAAACACAGGAACTAACAACACAAAATTCTTGTCCTTAGCTTCTCACTAGCCCTGCTGGGGGTACCCAATTCTTTTACCATTACAGCATGAGACAAATATGTCATAAACAACCTCACTAAACTGTAGGAACATAGGAAGCTGCTTTGCATTCAGACCATTGGTCCATGTAGCTCAGTATTGTCTTCACTGATTGGCAGCCGCTCTCCAATTTCTATCAGGGGGTGGAGAAAAAACCATACATGGCAGCCCTGAGCTCCTTGGAGAAAGGGTGTGAAAAAATTGCCATAAATAACAATCAACAGTTAACTCAAACCTCATTAAAGTCAAGGTGTGTGGGCAGGAACTTGTGTGTGTGTGTGCATTTGTGTATTTGTGCACTGGGAAAGTGTTTAAGAGTGCTAAATGGGGGGAAGCCCCTCCTCACTTAAACACCCTTTCAAATCCACAGCCCCCTCCTTCCCTCCCATGCTCTCCTCTCCATTATTTGCCCACACATGGCTTTTCTTCTTTATGAAAATGCAGAAATGCTGTCTGCATATCAGATGTCAGAATGACTGCTCTCCTCCCAAAATGGGTTGTGTACTCAGCCTCTCCCCATTTCACATCAGGCTGGGCTTTCTAATTCCAGATCTCTCCGTTGCAAGCTTGCACACCCCAGAACATGTTCCCCCCCCAATAAAAATCTGCAATCTTCTTTCACAGACAAGTCAGACAGAATCCCAAAAGATAGAGCACAGGGAAGTTTGGGCACTAGTGGGTGACGTCTTCAAAAACAGCATTTTGAGAGAGAGAGAAAGAGCAGAGCGCAGATTTCCCAGTTATCTTTGCAAACCGAACCAGGCTGATCCTGTCCTCAGGCATCTGATGCTTTTTAATAAAGGAAGGATAGGCTGAGACATGTGTGTGTGATTGGATTACAAGAACCCAGGGGTCTTAATTTTTAGAGCCAGGCATCGGGGGCTCCATCTCTCCTTGAAATGCCACGGTCTGATTTGGATGGTCTCCTGTAATCCCTGGTTTCTGGAAAAGCTCTATAGTAGACGGAGGGACTCTCAGGCAGTGGCATCACTAGGGTTGGTGTCACCCAGTGCGGGGCCTGACGGCCGCATCGACTGGCTGCCAGGACGCCCCGATCGGCAACTTTGAGCTGGCGGCAGGCCGGCAAGGACATTCCCCCGAGCCCTGCCCAGCCCCAGCCCACCGTGGGGAGGGGCTTGCCCACCCACTCACCCGGAGCCTGCCTTTGGCCCGCCATGTCGGGCGCCGAGGGAGCCGGCGGGCAGCCATCTGCCGGGAGTGGAGCCTCCTCCTGACAGATATCCTCCTCCTCCTGGGACTGCTTCCCCTTCACATGTTCCTCACTTCCTCTCCGGTCTGGGCTCTGGGCGCCTTTGTGCAGGTTTTGCGCACTCCTGGGTTCTGCGCCAGACAGATGGGAGCCCCCACGGCGGCTCTGGGTGTCACCCCTCTCATGGTGTCACCCTGGTGCAGTCCGCACCTCCCACACCCGCCTAGTGACACCTCTGCTCTCAGGCCCTCCAGGCCTCTCTATCCGGCCCTTGGGATTGTTGGAAGTGGGGCAAGAGCAACTCATGTGTGGGTTCTTTTGTTTGTATTCCAGAAGGAAGATAGAGTTCGGGTCCTCCAGCTGGCTAGGCTGCCTACCTTTACCTGTGCTATGCTCTGACTAACTTCCTTCCATTGTAAACTGATATGCTCAGGAAGCTGACCTGCCCCTCCTTCCTTTGTCTTCTTCGAGTGTCAGAGGAGAGAGGAGACATCTCTGACTTTGCTCTCTCTCCTGAGCCATGAGGGTGTTAGGAAAGGCATACCAAGTTCTAATTGTCTATTATGTATTTCTATAAAGAAAGTAGCTTTTCTTATTTTACTAAGTCTTAAGTCTCAGTGATCTAAATGCAGGGCAAAAGCCTGCTTCTAATGTAAATACACACACTGGCAGACACAGCTCAGACCGCTGACGATCTCTGCATATATCCATAAAAGGGATCCCTCCCCAGCACTACTTCATACCCTCCTTGAGTGCTTTTGCCTGCTGGATAATGCCTCTTGGGCTGCTCATATACCATACATTTTAAGCACATTCCTATCCACTCCAAAAAATCCTAGGAGCTTTAATTTGTCATGGGTGCTGGGAATTGTAGCTCTGTAAGGAGTAACCTACAGTTCCCAGGATTCTTTGGGAGTAAAATGTGCTTTAAATGTGCCTTAAATGTATGCAGCATGAGTTGCCTGGAGGGAGGATAGAGAGGAATATGCAGAAAGTAGACTACTGGACAAAGGTAAACATTCATATTTCTTGATCTGCCCACTTTTGCCTCTGGCCCCGCCCACCACCAGCAGGTAGCCCACAGAAGGTTGTCCAGATGGGAATGCAAATGCGGTCCTTGGTCTGAGAAAAGGTCCCTTCTTCAGTAGTGAAAGCACTTTGCACTAGCTCAGGGAAACTTAATTCTTGCTTCAGCTGCAATAGGCTTGAAACCTGCACTGAACATAGATCCAAGGGCCGAGGTCTGCCCTGGCACTTGTGGCACCTCTCAGGGAACCCCGACACTCCCAGCAGCTCTGACTTTAGCTGTTCCTGCTTGTGGCTTCTTCTAGACTTGCTTTTGTTTGCAGAAGCTGAGAGCTGCCCGCCGCTCGCTGGGTTTGTCTGTCTTCATTAGGTGGACAGTGGATTTCGCTTTGTTTTTAAATAACGGAGCCCAGATTAGCACGTCTCGCTTGGCAAGCATCGCCTGCAGGGCCTCGCCTGCACCGAGCAGCCTCCGCCGGCTCCAAAAAGATCAGCAGCTGCTGCCAAATCCACGGGTGATGAAAGTAATTTCTTTCCTCTTCTTCATGTTTTTTTTAAGGAAAATGCCAACTTGAAAGTGGTTTGTTGGGGGGGGGGAAGCTGCAAGAGGCCCAGCATGGGCTCTCGTGTGGTGGTGGAGGAAGAGGGTCGGCTGGGGTCACAGGAGTGGACTCAACATTTAGCGGCAGAGCAGATCTCCCGTCCGATTCTGGTACCTCAATTAGAAGGGATGGATAATTGCCATTCATTCGTTTGCTCCTTCATTCACCTATTTATTCATTCTGTTGTCCCCTGTAGCCATAAAGCCAAATAAAACGACAAGATCAGTATCAAGTTAGTTGTGGACTTTGACGGGTTGCCAGGATGTTTTTATAGTTTTGATTTGTTAGGTTGTTGTGTTTTTAAAATCTTTTTTAAAAAGAAAGTTGGCTACAGGCTATTTTTGTAGAAACGACTCATAAATGTAATAAATAACAAGTGATTAAAATAAAAAAGCAACCTTAACATCTTAAAAACAGCTTAAAGTGGCATAGTGATGGCAAATTTAAAAAACACAAGCAAAAGTATTAAATGCAGCAGTTTTATCTCTCAGATCCTTGATTGGGGGGGTGTTAGTCAGTTTCCCACAAGGGAAAACAGGGTGCCACTACTGAAGAGAACCTGCTTCTTGTCCCTGTCAATCTAATAGTGAAGCAGTTCAGAGCAACCCCCCTTGCACCAGGGTTAGAGTGGGCTCTTATCGACTGAGAGGGAAAGACCTCTCCACTGGAGAGCTGCTGTCAGTCAGAGCAGAGAGTACTGGGCCAATGGTCCTGAGCTGAAATTTTGGAAGGGCAAAGAGGTATGCCTAGAGAGGAGGGTCTTGTGGAGAGGACAAGGTGGAGAGGACAATACACACAGCCCTGATTTCAAAACTGTCACTCTAAAGCAACAGGGGCTCACTTTCTCTTGGCCCAAGGGTTGCATTTAACTTTGGCTAACACTTCAGGGGTCTCATACCAGTGGTGGTATCATCATCATTATCATCATCATCATCATGCCAGGGAGGCCCCAGGGTAGGTTACAACAATTTAAAAATAAAATATTAAAATCAGTTAAAACCATTCATAAATATAACAGGATGGATCCTAAAATATATCTCTCATGTGGGAGGCCAGGATAAAGAGGTGAGTCTTCACTGTATGATGAAAACTCTGCAATGAAGCTACCAGACTCATCTCTACCATTTACACTTCTCTGCCCATCCCAATGCTATGTCTAGTTATTTTTTTTTCTTTTTAACACTGCTGCCAACATTGATGGGGCTTTGAGTTGCAGGCAGAAAAATGTGCTTGGTGGTACACATCAGGTCCATGGGCTGGGCACTGACCTCTCCTGCTCTAAAGAACGGTTGTTACATAACCCTTCAACCCTCATCACCACTACCTCTGCCACCACCAGCGGCATCAATAAATTCTTTTTAAAAAACCGAACGATTTAATGAGGGAGAAAAGTCATTCTTCCCACAGGCTCACTCTGGATTGGTTGCTGTCAATGCAGCATCCCATTGGGAGGTTTCCATGGCTACCTGGGAGACCTTGACAACCAGAACCTGTTGAGGATGAGCATGCAACAGGCCTCCATGTGCACACAGCACATGTTTCATAACACTTCGAACCCACCCACTGGGTGCTGTGCTTCCATTAATCCCCCTTTTACCTTCCTGTTGAGATGAAGGGACAGAGAACTGGAAAAAATCTCAGCAGATCGTTTCTTCCACTCAGGCTGGACATCATGTACCTGTCAGTATCTGCAACAGGTGGCTCTGCTTTTCTCTCTTTCTTTCTCTCCTTCCTTCCTTCAGCTTCCCTGCATCTATGAAAGGCTTCCCCAGGCTGATGCCCTCTAGATGTTTTGACCTACAACTCCTGACAGCCCCCAGGGGAAGGGCTGCTTTGGGCAATCTTTTCCACTCCAAGAATGATTCTTCCAGGAGCAATTCTACCTGCTGTTTCTCCTCAGTCTATATCTTGTGAGCCAGTCTAGCATACAGGATCTTAGGAGTTGACCTTAGAGACCAGAAAGATGTGGGTTCAAGGCTTCACGAAACCCACTCGGTGGCCCTGGGTTTTGTCGGCCAAACTTTGTTGTGAGGGTAAAATGAGATAAATCCATTTATGCTACTCATTTGAAATGTGGTGTTGGAGGAGAGCTTTGCGGATACCATGGACCGCAAAAGGGACAAATAATTGGGAGTCAGAACAAATTAAACCAGAACTGTCACTAGAAGCTAAAAGGATGAAACTGAGGTTATCATACTTTGGACACATCATGAGAAGAGATGATTCACTAGAAAAGATAATAATGCTGGAAAAAACAGAAGGGAGTAGAAAAAGAGGAAGGCCAAACAAGAGATGGATTGAGTCCATAAAGGAAGCCACAGACTTGAACTTACAAGATCTGAACAGGGTGGTTCACGACAGATGCTCTTGGAGGTCACTGATTCACAGGGTCGCCATAAGTCGTAGTCGACCTGGAGGCACAGATCAACAACAACATGCTACCTTCAGCTCCTTGCTGGAATATTAGAATGTGGTAAACTATAAGGACGTTAAGAACATAAGAAGAGCCTGCTGGACCAGGCCAGTGGCCCATCTAGTCCAGCATCCTGTTCTCACAGCGGCCAACCAGATGCCCCAAAGGGAAGCCCACAAGCAGGACCTGAGTGCAAGAGCACTCTCCCCTCCTGCAGCTTCCGGCAACTGGTATTTGGAACCATACTCTCTCCAATGGTGGAGGGAGAACATGCCCACCGTGGCTAGTAGTAGCCATTGACAGCCTTTTCCTCTATGAATTTGTCTAATCCTCATTTAAAGCCATCCAAGTCGCTGGCCATCGCTGCCTCTTGGGGAAGCAAATTCCATAGTTTAACTTTCTGCTGTGTGAAGGACCTTTGTCTGTTCTGAATAGTTTATATATTATTTATTTAGAGCATTTGTACCCTGCTCTTCAGCCAAAAAGGCTCCCAGAATAAGAACATAAGAAGAGCCTACTGGATCAGGCTAATAGCCTCTCCAGTCCAGCATCCTATTCTAACAGTGGTCAGCCAAACGCCTGTGGGAACATGCAAGCAGGAGCTGAGGGCAAGAGCACTGCCCCCCCCTGCAGTTTCCAATAACTGATATGTGGAGGCAGAGCATAGCCATAGGGCAAGTAGCCACTGATAGCCTTTTCCTCCATGGATTTGTCTAATCCTCTTTTAAAGACATCCACGTTGGCGGCCATCGCTGCCTCTTCTGGGAGCGAAGTCCATAGGTTAACTTTGCACTGTGTGAAGAAGTCCTTTCTTTTGCCGGTCCTGAGTCTCCAGCATTCAGCGTCATTGGATGCCCACCAGTTCTAGTGTCATGAGGCAGAAAAACTTTTCTCTATCTGCTTTCTCCATGCCATGCATAATTTTATACACTTCTATCATGTCACCTCTGACTCACGTTTTCTCTAAACTAAAAAGCCCCAAATGCTGCAACCTTTCCTCACAGGGGAGTCGCTCCATCCCCTTGATCATTTTGGTTGCCCTTTTCTGAACCTTTCCCAGCCGTGCAATATCCTTCTTGAGGAACACTGGTATCTTTGCCACTGGTCCTAGGCTATGGTCTGAAGGCACATGAGGCCAGCTCCCTGCTGAAGCTTAAGCAGGGTCAGGTCTGGTCAGTGCCTGGATGGGAGACCGCCAAGGAACCATATGTAAGCCGCCTTGGGTTTCTCTCATGGAAAGAAAGGCGGGGTATAAATGGAACCAATAAATAAACAAAACAAATCTTTAGAACTATTGGCTCTGAACATACTGTCACCCCTCTCCATTGGGCTCTTCTTCTTTTTGTCTCGGCTAGAAGAAGTTGATTGTCCCTGTGCAAGCCCCAAAGCATACCGCCATCCCTTTTGTCTTCCTCTAGCCCCCCCTCCTACATCAGAAGGGCTCCAGTGATTGGGCAGATGAATACTGCAGAGGCAAGGTGACTTCTGTCACTGAGGCACCCCAGCTGTGGAGTTTGCTTGCCAGGCCTCTCTGCCCAAGGCCGCAATTGTCATCTTTAAGGTGCCAAGTTGGAAGGCTCAGCAGAACAGAAGAGCCTGGCTGGTGGATAAGACCAATCCCCCATCTAGTAGAGCTCATGCCAGCCAACCAGGTGCTAGGGGGATGTTTGGAGGAGAAATTCAATTCAGTTTGCCTTTAAAGGAGAATTGATGAAATCTGCACTTTCTGAAACAATATGAAAACCAAAACACAGCCATCCTTCAGATGTTGTGATGCAGTTCTCCAACCACACAATTTTTACAAAAAACCATAGGTTAGGGGAAAGTGTGCATTAAAACGAATGTATTAGTGGAAATGGCACACAAACATATAATAGATCAGGAGAAGTTGCCAAGCTAAGCCCATTCGGATATTTTTGAGCTCAGTCGGGTCAGGTTCAGACAGCCATGGAAAGCTACAGGTCAGACTGGATGACCCAGAATGACCTAGGGCTGTCAGGGTGGGGCATCAGGCAGGAAGAAGAGGCAGCAATGGCTCTCCTTCTTGCCTGAGCACCACCCCAAAGGACTACTCTGTCCGCTCATTGAGCTGAGGGAGTGATCCTGGGGAGTTCAGGGGTGTTTTGCAAGGGGCTTTCCTGCAGAAAAGCCCCTTGCAAACCAGAATTGTGCAGGATTGCTCCCTTTGCTCAACAGCGGTCCTGCACAGAGTTGACCCTGCTCTCGGTTGGGGCAGGGGAGGATTTGCAACATCACCCCCCTCCTGGATGTGTTTAATTAGGTTTGTTTAACCGTTATGAAACATTCCTACCCCCGAACTTAGTCAAGAGTGGCTCTGAACCAGGGTGGCTGATCCCTAGATCAATCCAGAGTGGGTGGGCCTGATTCCTGCCCCGGACTGGAGCCATGAGGCGGATCGGAGGGCAGCCGTGCACAGCCCTAATCACTATTTCTAGTGGGAGCAAATTCACAGTTTAACTCTGCGCTGTGTGAAGTAGTACATTTCCTCCCAAGCTTTTGGTGGTAAATAATATTGACTTGTTTCATTACTTTTAATTGCTGCTTCTTCCTGCTCTCTCATTTGTTCTGTTTAGGTTGTACTCTCTCAGTGTTCACTCTGTTGTGTGGTCCTATTCACACAGGGTTGTTTTATTTTTATTTTAACATCGTGAGATTCTTAGATTGTTTTGAACTAAATTGTCAGTTGCCTTGAAAATGTTCTGTATTATAATGTTCTGTATTGCCAGAAGGCATGGAGGAGAAATTTTGTTTGAGCCACATTTTTTACCTGATTCACCCCTCTTGGACTAATACATGGACTGGAATATAATTATCCCTCGGAGTTCACACTTCTCCGAATCTCAGCCCCAAAAATGTACCAATATGCAATTATTTATTTACTAATCACCTTCCGCACACAATGTACAAAACATAATAAGAAGAACAGATCTATTTAAAAACCAAACTACACCAACACCCATGGCAGAGACTCATTCATCCAGCCAGGAAAAAACAAAAATATCTCCAGTTGTTTCTGGACAGTGCAGATAGTGGGCACCTACCTTATCTCGACAGGAATGCTGTTCCACAGAACAGGGGCAGCCACACTGAAAGCCTGCTCTGGGTTCCTCTGGAGTGGGCTTCTGATGTCTTTGGAATGTGCAGGAGAAGCTCTCTTGCAGACTATAGTGACCTAGCTGGTATGTAAGGGATAAGGAGGCCTCTCGGGTAACCTGGTCCTGAGCTGTATAGGGCCTTATAGGTTATGTAACTTATAGATTATGTATGTTCAGTGTGTCACTGAACACTAAAGTCAGGATCATTCAGACCATGGTATTTCCGATCTCTATGTATGGATGTGAAAGTTGGACAGTGAAAAAGCCAGATAAGAGAAAAATCAACGCATTTGAAATGTGGTGCTGTAGGAGAGCTTTGCACATACCATGGACTGCGAAAAAGACAAATAATTGGGGGTTAGAACAAACTAAACCAGAACTGTCACTAGAAGCTAAAATGATGAAACTGAGGTTATCATACTTTGGACACATCATGAGAAGACATTATTCACTAGAAAAGATAATAATGCTGGGAAAAACAGAAGGAAGTAGAAAAAGAGGAAGGCCAAACAAGAGATGGATTGATTCCCTAAAGGAAGCCACAGACCTGAACTTACAAGACCTGAACAGGGTGGTTCATGACAGATGTGCTTAGAGGTCAGTGATTCATAGGGTTGCCATAAGTCATAATCAACTTGAAGGCACATAACAACAACAGGTTAGTACAACACCTTGAACTTGGCCTGATGGCAGATTGGCAGCCAGTGTGAATCCTGCAAGCAAGGTATTATATGCTGGCGCTGTGTTCTGCCCCAGCTGCAGCTTCCAGACCAACCTCAAGGGTAGCCTCACAAAGAGTACATTATAGTTATCTAACTGTGAGGTTACCAATGCATGGACAACCAATGCATGGTCAAGCTGTTGGCCATAGCTGCCTAACCAACCAAAGCTGGTAAAAAGTGACACTCTTAGGCACCAAAGTTACCTGCGCCTCCAGTGACAGGACTAGTGCCAAGAGCACATCCAAGCTATATAGCTGCTCCTTCAGGGGGAGTGTGACTCCATCCAGAGCAGGCAGCTCACCGACTCCCTGGATCCAAGAACCACTCGCCCACAGAGCCTCGTTCTTGCCAGGATTCAGACTCAGTTTATTATCCCTCATCCAGTGCCCCCCTGCATATATATGTATATTTAAGGATAAAATATGCTTAAAAATACGTACATTGAGATTAAATACATCTTTCAATACACATATTGTAATGAACTACATATGTAAGTTCACATTTAAATGAACTTTTCATACAGATCCCTCACACCTCCATTGCAGATTAATGTGGAAGTGGAAGAGAATTGACAGATGAATCAACATCGGCAAGACTGGCAGGAATTGGAACTAGGCTGATTGATCCATTCCTATCGCAGAGAACTCTGCTTGTCCACCCTCTGTGGTGGGCTTTAATCACCAGGGATGGCCTGACACCACTCAACTGAAAGAGTTCCTTCAGCAATATATCCCAAAGCAGCTGCATGAAATCCAAGAGGAGCATCCAAAGATCCTCTACAGAATTGTGAAGGAAGCTAAGGTGGAAGTTAAAGTGTGTGGCACGCAAAGGTTTTGTGTGATGTCATGGGGAGGGCCCAAGTGATGTCACAGGGGCAGGCCCAAGTGATGTCATTAAGCATGATACATTAAGCATCAACCACTATTATTTGACACATACAATTCAAACAAAGACATTTCTCTGATTGGAAATTAAGATAGAAATCTTAGCTAAAAGATGGAGCCTGGGTAGGGAACATTTACTCTAGGATCCTAGTGTTGTGGAGATGTTAGATAGAAGAACTCAGGAGTAAAGATGGATGCCCCTGAAGGCTGCAATTCTAAACACATTTACTAAGCCCCATAGAACTCAACAGGACTTACTTCTGAGTAGATATAGTTTGAATTGTGCTGTTGGTAAAGCTTGACTAGGGATTCTCTGCAAAGATATCCATATCCAAGTAGGGGTGGAACCACCTGCCTGGAATACCCTGCCCCTACATTTTAACATGGCTGCTCCAAGTTTCTTTACAGACTTGACCCTTCACTTCAGAAAGGGGTCTGAGAAATGAGTAAGAGTATGAAGATTTTCTACTCTTTCCTGCCTACCCTGTGGGCTGCTATAAACTCACACTGATAGCCAACCCAATTCAAGTGAATAATATTTGAAAGAGAGAAAACACACTTGGTTTGGTTTACCTTCACAAGCAGCAGGTTGGAAACAACAACAATTGCAGCCATGCTGCCCAGTATGTGAATTCTCTTTTACCACTACTGGTCAAGAAACAAATTATCATGCAACCAACAAGGTGCATCATCAGTGGGTTTAAGGGGGTTCAGCTGAGTGCATGGAACCACTGTCGTCGTTTCTAAGGATGAAAGGGAGTGAGGATAAAGGTAAATGAAATAGGAGGCTGGGCTTGGCAACCAAGAGGTCTTTTGTATCTTTAAAAGTTGTGCAGGGGCAAGGGAGAATTCCACCTTGTGGTTTTTCCCATTATAGTGTTGCAAGAACACCTGCACTTGGCTGACTTTCTCTTCTCCTAAAGATACAGGATCAGTCTCAGGCCATGAACCTGGCAACCCTAAGAATGTATCAAGGCACAATACAACATGTAAAAATAAAATCAGTAAAAACAACCATAAAAACATCATTAAAAACACCAAATATCAATAAATACAAATTGGTTTTAAAAAATCAAATTCCAAAGGCCTGTATACACCACCGTGAGCTCCCTTTTGGGGAGGGGGTTATCAATTTAATAATAATAATAATAATAATACTTTCCTAAGGATGTCTGAAAGAAGAGAGAGATGGCTCCTGCCAAATCTCTACAGGTCAGAAGTTCTACAGGAAAGGCCCTGCCACACTAAAAACCTGGTCCCTGGTGAAGGCAAACAGCTTCTCAGGGCTACGTGGGGAACCACCAAAAGTGCCCCATCAGAAGATCTTAGCGTTTGTGGTGGAGCTCAAGGAGTCAACCAGTCCTTCAGGTACTTTGGGCCCAAGTTGTTTAGGGCTTGAAGAAGATACTGCCTCCGTGCATAAGCAGAGCACATTTTGCTCCCCAAAGTGAAGCAAACCTACACACATCCTGGTTTGGTGGACATTGCTTCCAGATCAGAGCAGCTGCTTCAAGATCACCTCTTTTTTTTTCTTTTTAAAAAGGAATTAACGCTCTAGATAGTGTGGATGTGTCCAAGCAGTAGGAGACTTCCTCCACATGCCTGCGATCTTCTTTAAAACCCTGTAGCTCTTTTGCAGAAACCTACTCTTCATCTTCCCCACCGTTCTTCCCTTCCCTCCCCCTCCCCAGTTTGCTGTGCTTATAGATGTGAGCAAAACAACCCCAGCATGGCAGGAGGGAGGCAGTCAGAGAGGGGCAGGCAGTGAGAACACCATGCTGAGTTCCTCGCAGGAGGGATGCTGCTCCATCCATCTTTTCCATTAGGCACAGGAATGATGAGGCTCAGACCGAGAGGAGCTAGGGCTCTGCCCAAGGCAAGGCCAGCCAGCAACCCAGAGTCTTCCCAGAGAAAGTCTCAGGGCTTTGGGGGATTGCGTCCCAGGAAGACGCAAAATAGGACTGGTCCAAGGCTGCCTCCAGCTGACCTGCTCACTCAGCACCCATCCTGATTTGCTTGCACATCACTTGCACGGAGGTTATTTATTTATTTATTACTGGATTTATATCCCGCCCTTCCTCCCGGCAGGAGCCCAGGGCGCCAAACGCTAAAAACACTTTAAAACACCATAAAAACAAACTTTAAAATACATTAAAACAAAACAACGTTAAACACAGACTATATCAGGTCTTTATTGAGCATTTGCTCTGATTTGTTTGCAAGGCGGTGAGATGACAGCAATGAGCACTAATCCTGATATCCTTGAGCAAAGCTTAAGTGCAAGTTAAGAACATAAGAACATAAGAACATAAGAAGGATCAGGCCAGTGGCCCATCTAGTCCAGCATCCTGTTCTCACAGTGGCCAACCAGGGGCCTGGGGGAAGCCCGCAAGCAGGACCCGAGTGCAAGAACACTCTCCCCTCCTGAGGCTTCCGGCAACTGGTTTTCAGAAGCATGCTGCCTCTGACTAGGGTGGCAGAGCACAGCCATCACAGCTAGTAGCCATTGATAGCCCTGTCCTCCATGAATTTGTCTAATCTTCTTTTAAAGCCGTCCAAGCTGGTGGCCATTACTGCATCTTGTGGAAGCAAATTCCATAGTTTAACTATGCGCTGAGTAAAGAAGTACTTCCTTTTGTCTGTCCTGAATCTTCCAACATTCAGCTTCTTTGAATGTCCATGAGTTCTAGTATTATGAGAGAGGGAGAAGAACTTTTCTCTATCCACTTTCTCAATGCCATGCATAATTTTATACACTTCTATCACGTCTCCTCTGACCCGCCTTTTCTCTAAACTAAAAAGCCCCAAATGCTGCAACCTTTCCTCGTAAGGGAGTCGCTCCATCCCCTTGATCATTCTGGTTGCCCTCTTCTGAACCTTTTCCAACTCTATAATATCCTTTTTGAGATGAGGCGACCAGAACTGTACACAGTATTCCAAATGCGGCCACACCATAGATTTATACAACGGCATTATGATATCGGCTGTTTTATTTTCAATACCTTTCCTAATTATTGCTAGCATGGAATTTGCCTTTTTCACAGCTACCGCACACTGGGTCGACATTTTCATTGTGCTGTCCACTACAACCCCGAGGTCTCTCTCCTGGTCGGTCACCGCCAGTTCAGACCCCATGAGCATATATGTGAAATTAAGATTTTTTGCTCCAATATGCATAATTTTACACTTGTTTATAATTGCATTTGCCATTTTTCCGCCCATTCACTCAGTTTGGAGAGGTCTTTTTGGAGCTCTTCGCAATCCCTTTTTGTTTTAACAACCCTGAACAATTTAGTGTCGTCAGCAAACTTGGCCACTTCACTGCTCACTCCTAATTCTAGGTCATTAATGAACAAGTTGAAAAGTACAGGTCCCAATACCGATCCTTGAGGGACTCCACTTTCTACAGCCCTCCATTGGGAGAACTGTCCGTTTATTCCTACTCTCTGCTTTCTGCTTCTTAACCAATTTCTTATCCACAAGAGGACCTCTCCTCTTATTCCATGACTGCTAAGCTTCCTCAGAAGCCTTTGGTGAGGTACCTTGTCAAAAGCTTTTTGAAAGTCTAAGTACACTATGTCCACTGGATCACCTCTATCTATATGCTTGTTGACACTCTCAAAGAATTCTAATAGGTTACTGAGACAGGACTTTCCCTTGCAGAAGCCATGCTGGCTCTGCTTCAGCAAGGCTTGTTCTTCTATGTGCTTAGTTAATCTAGCTTTAATCATACTTTCTACCAGTTTTCCAGGGACAGAAGTTAAGCTAACTGGCCTGTAATTTCCGGGATCCCCTCTGGATCCGTTTTTGAAGATTGGTGTTACATTTGCCACTTTCCAGTCCTCAGGCACGGAGGAGGACCCGAGGGACAAGTTACATATTTTAGTTAGCAGATCAGCAATTTCACATTTGAGTTCTTTGAGAACTCTCGGGTGGATGCCATCCGGGCCCAGTGATTTGTCAGTTTTTATATTGTCCATTAAGCTTAGAACTTCCTCTCTCGTTACCACTATTTGTCTCAGTTCCTCAGAATCCCTTCCTGCAAATGTTAGTTCAGGTTCAGGGATCTGCCCTATATCTTCCACTGTGAAGACAGATGCAAAGAATTCATTTAGCTTCTCTGCAATCTCCTTATCGTTCTTTAGTACACCTTTGACTCCCTTATCATCCAAGGGTCCAATTGTCTCCCTAGATGGTCTCCTGCTTTGAATGTATTTATAGAATTTTTTGTTGTTGGTTTTTATGTTCTTAGCAATTGCTCCTTAAATTCTGTTTTAGCATCCCTTATTGTCTTCTTGCATTTCTTTTGCCAGAGTTTGTGTTCTTTTTTATTTTCTTCATTTGGACAAGACTTCCATTTTCTGAAGGAAGACTTTTTGCCTCTAAGAGCTTCCTTGACTTTGCTCGTTAACCATGCTGGCATCTTCTTGGCCCTGGCGGTACCTTTTCTGATCTGCGGTATGCACTCCAGTTGAGCTTCTAATATAGTGTTTTTAAACAACTTCCAAGCATTTTCGAGTGATGTGACCCTCTGGACTTTGTTTTTCAGCTTTCTTTTTACCAATCCCCTCAGTTTCGTGAAGTTTCCTCTTTTGAAGTCAAATGTGACCGTGTTGGATTTTCTTGGCAATTGGCCAGGTACACATATGTTTAATTTAATAGCACTGTGGTCACTGCTCCCAATCGGTTCAACAACACTTACATCTTGCACCAGGTCCCGGTCCCCACTGAGGATTAAGTCCAGGGTTGCCGGCCCTCTGGTCAGTTCCATGACCAACTGGTCTAGGGAATAGTCATTTAGAATATCTAGAAACTCTGCTTCTTTGTCATGACTGGAACACATATGCAGCCAGTCTATGTCCGGGTAGTTGAAGTCACCCATTACTACCACATTTCCTAGTTTGGATGCTTCCTCAATTTCATATCTCATCTCCAGGTCTCCCTGAGCATTTTGATCAGGGGGACGATAGATCGTTCCCAGTATTAAGTCCCTCCTGGGGCATGGTATCACCACCCACAACGATTCTGTGGAGGAGTCTGCCTTTTTTGGGTTTTTGAGCTTGCTGGATTCAATGCCTTCTTTCACGTATAGAGCGACTCCACCACCAATACGTCCTTCCCTGTCCTTCCGATATAGTTTATATCCAGGGATAACCGTATCCCACTGGTTTTCTCCATTCCACCAGGTCTCCGTTATGCTCACTATATCAATGCTCTCCTCTAAGACCAAGCACTCCAGTTCTCCCATCTTGGTTCGCAGGCTCCTAGCATTGGCGTACAGGCACTTGTAAGCAGTGTCTCTCTTCAAGTGTCTTTGGCACTTGTGGTTAGGCCTGTGGTAATTTTGCTCTTCTGAATTTATATCCTGTGCCCCTGCTCTCACAATGCCTACTTCTAGGCCTACCCCTTTTAAAAGTTCATCATTTCTGTGGTTTTTATCCCAGGGGGGAGGTTTATTCCGAACCGGACCTTTCTCAGCTCCTGTCGGGTTTCCCCCCTCAGTCAGTTTAAAAGCTGCTCTGCCACCTTTTTAATTTTAAGTGCCAGCAGTCTGGTTCCATTCTGGTTCAAGTGGAGCCCGTCCCTTTTGTACAGGCCCGGCATGTCCCAAAATGTTCCCCAGTGCCTAACAAATCCAAACCCTTCCACCCGACAGCATCGTCTCATCCACGCATTGAGACTGCGAAGCTGGGCCTGTCTAGCTGGTCCTGCACGTGGAACCGGTAGCATTTCAGAGAAAGCCACCTTGGAGGTCCTGGCTTTCAGCATCCTACCTAGCAACCTAAATTTTGCTTCCAGGACCTCACGGCTGCATTTCCCCATGTCGTTGGTGCCAACGTGCACCACGACCACTGACTCCTTCCCAGCACTGTCTACCAAACTATCTAAACGACGGGCGATATCCGCAACCTTCGCCCCAGGCAGGCAAAACACCTTGCGGTCTACACGCCCATCACACACCCCACTGTCTATGTTCCTAATGATCGAATCACCCACTACAAGGATCCCTCCACCCCCTGGAGATATATCCTCGGCACGAGAGGATAGCTGCTCATCCCCCAAGGAATGGGTCCCTTCTAAGGGATCGTTTCCCTCTTCCTCAGCTGGATGCTCTCCTTCCCCGAGACCATCGTTCTCCATGATAGCAGGAGAGCTATCATCGTTGGAGTGGGACACAGCTATAACGTCCCTGAAGGCCTCCTCCACACACCTCTTTGCCTCTCTCAGCTTTTCCAGGTCCGCCACCTTGGCCTCAAGGAAATGAAGTCGTTCCCGGAGAGCCAGGAGCTCATTGCACCGAGAGCATACCCACGACTTCTGTCCAACAGGCAGATAGTCGTACATGCTGCAGGCAGTGCAAAACACTGGAAAGCCCCCACACCCCTGCTGGCTTCTTACCTGCATAGTTTTGTTTAAGGTTTATTACGTCAATGGGTTGGAGACTGCGGTTTAGTCGAGGTCAGGGAACAGACGGGCAGAGTGGGGGGCCCTGGCCTCCTCGCCCTGCTGCCGAACTCGCCCTGCTGCCGAACTCACTCTGCTGCTCAACTCGCCTTGACGCTTCGTCAGCTGGGGCTCCCTCTAGCTCGTGGAGCAGGCTCCCTCGCTAGGGTGCTCTGACTTTATATGTGTGGCTGGTTCCTCCCAGCTACTGCTGCCAGCCAATGATGTGTTACTTGAGGCTGATGGCTATCAGCTGGGGCTTAACTCTTTAGTATTCTCTCAGGCTTTCTTCCTTCCTGAGCGAGGGGCGGGGCTGTATAAGCTTTTGGCTGCTTTTAATCTCAGCAAGGGGCTGCGCCTTCCAGGCAAGTCTTTTGTGTTTGTTGTTTTCCCACCTAGAACAGCCTGACCTTTCTTTAACCTAGGGAAACAGAGCTTGTGGTTGTGTTTCAGGAAGGCTGAAGCTGCCCTTTTTAGCAAGGACTGAGCTGACTCTCTCCCTGTATGTGTCGGTGGAGTTTCCTTTTCCCCCTTCTCTCTGACTGGAATTTAGCCTTGTTTACAGTGTCCCCTGAAGCTTTCCTGCTAGGGTGGTGTTGAAAACTAGCTTTCTATGGGCTTCCTTCTCCTAGGATCTGTCTCCTCAGATATAGGTTCTTTCAGCATTTGGCTCCTAGCTCAGGGTGACCTTGGGCTGCCCTTATTACTTATTGCTCTGAGCTGTTTTACTTCAATTTAATAATGGAATAAATGGGAGCTACTTACCCTCTTTTCGCTCTGCTGCTTAACTCGCCTTGACGCTTTGTCAGCTGGGGCCTTGACGCTTCGTCAGCTGGGGCTCCCTCTAGCTCGTGGAGCAGAAATATGGTGTAAGACTGTGATTCTTTTAGGCTTGATGTAAAACTGCATCAGAAATAAGTTGTAGAGCCAGTAAAGTGGGATACGCGCTAAGTTAAAAACACACCACCGACAATAGCGACCTCCGTGTCCCACCAACCCTGCCGTCTTGGGGTCCTTTTATAGGTGGAGATGCCGGCGGGGATCAATCCTCCACTTTTAGAAGGTAGATTCCACCTCGGAAGCATTGTTCTACGTGATGCTACCTCCTCCTCTCCTCCTTTGTTTTAATGTTTTTGATTGCTGTAAACCGCCGAGAGAGCTTCGGCTATGGGGCTGTATACAAGTGCAATAAATAAATAAATAAATAATAAATAAATTCAATCTGGAAGATATGGAAGGTTTAGCAGTGCAGAGGTAGACCCTTTCAGTATCAACCTGTCAGCTCTTGCAACTTCTAGGGTGTTTAATTGCAACTTTAAAGCATTCTGGCCAGTGGAGACTTGTGGCTCCGATGTCACTTGGACAGCTCCTTAAAATTCGGACTAAAACCAGGAGCGGAATAAATGCCCCACAGACATCGGAGCCACCAGCCTCCGCTGATTCTGGCCCACTGAGCAAGTTAGAACTTCAAGATTATGGAACTGTCATTGTGAGCAGAGTTGAAATGCAGGGAAGTCCAACCCAGGCAGACTTGAACGCTTCAAAATTAGCAGGATTGCAAATTGTTTTATTTTTATTTTCTCTCTCTCTCCTTCGCTTGCTTGCTGTCCAAGAAGACAAAAAGCACAAATTGACAGGACGCTGCGGCATCAATTAAAGGTGAAGAAGGCAGTAATGGATTGGCTGGAATCCATGCCAGCCAGCGAACAGGCCTTTTGTGAGGAGCTGATCAGCCAGCGCATTACATGGGAGCCTTGCAGATAAAGCATCTTGTTTTTGAAGAAAGAGACGTGAGTACTTAGTGGAATGAGGGCTCTGGACTGAAAGTCCAGAAAACCTCAAATGAACAGGGAAAGACATCTCACTTTCTACTGCTCACAGGCTTCTTGTAGCTGGCACCAGACGTGAAGATGCCAGCCTATGGAGAGATGGCCACATGGATCCACAGAATTGTACTTTTGGGGGGGGGGAGCCAGTACACAACCAACTCTCCATGAGTTGCCCCCCTCCACATGCTGGCTATTTTACCCACACAGCCACCATGCACATTATGGTGATGGGTGTGAACTGGCCCGTTTAAAACTCTAGCGATGATGTGGTGCTGGACAGAAAAGAAACTCAGACGCAACCAGGGTTTCGTTGGTGCAATTTTCAGAAGCAAGCCTGCCACTTAAGCAGGGGTGGGGAACCTTTGCCACCCCCAGACGTTGCTGAACTACAATGCCCATCAGCTCCAGCAAGCATGGCCAAAGGCCAGGGATGATGGGAGTTGTAGTTCAGCAATATCTAGAGGGCCAAAAGTCACACCTGCCCTAAAGGAGTGTCCAAAGTTAACTTTATATGGTTTGGAGCATATGAAGCTGCCTCAGACTGAGTCAGACCATAGCTCCATCCAGCTCAGTATTCTGTGTACTAACTGGAAGTTGCTCTCCAGAGTTTCAGACAGAGGACATTTCCAGTCCTACCTGGAGATGCTGGGGATTGAACCTGGGAGATGCAAGACAGATGCTCTCCTGCTCAGGTCCGGCACCAGACATGGCTGGGCCCTTGGGCACCAGCCTGCCCCAGGCCTGTGGAGCTGTAGTCCAGGCTCCCCCTACAGGCGGCGCAGGGCTAATAAGCCCACGCATGCATCCCATCAACCTCTCCCATCCCTGTGAATGACGTGCGTGCTGCATGCACAAGTATACCATCAACCAAAATGGCCGTGGGGGCATTAGCCCCTTAGGAAGCCTCACCACCATCTTGGTTGATGGCAGGCATGAGCGTGCAGTGCGCACATCATTCATAAGGATGGGAGAAGTAGGTGGGGCATGCGGGCGAGATGACTGAAGCCCATGCTGACTGTATTGGGGGGGTGCCTGGGAGCTCCCTCTCCACAATCTGTGGCAGGGTTGCGAGCCGATGCTGCCGCAGATTACGGAATGGGAGTGCTACCCTCCTACCTTAAGGAGGGTCCTTTCAGGGGACCCTCTGGGCCACGGGGCCCTCAGCCAGGGCCTGACCTGGCCACCCTCTGGAGCTGGCCCCCACTGAATTGTGGCCCTTCCCGTACAGGTTGGTCTGTCTGGGTCTTTTGCCACAGAGTCTGTCTTCTGTAATGTGGACATCTTGAATACTATGCACTACGCCACTAGCAAACTGGTGAAGGATTGACTCGGGGGAAGTGACTGTGGGGGGCAAATGAGGGCATGGCTTCCCCAGATAATAATTCTGACCCCCCCCAATGAAATTTTCCTTCAGACCCCAAATTTCTAGCATTGCAATAACCTAAAACTTCAGCCGAGCTTTTAGAAATACAGTTTAGGCATCCAAAGAGAGAGGCAGGGCAAAGTTACCCAGGGGATACAAATACAGCAAATATAAGAGTTAAGAGTGTGAATGAAGTGAACGTAAGTCTTGATGGATGCAGGAGAGAGTTGGCAATCCTAAGGCTTTGCAGCTGAAGGACTGAAGGGCAGAAAGGGCTGCATTGTTATGTGCTGCAGAGCATCTCTCCCTCACCTGTAGTGCTCAGCCACCTGGTGGTGGTTGTTAGTGCAACTGGTGGGCAGGGCCGCTCTGCCCTGGGCCCTGCCACATGCATGCATGCCCCACCTACCAGTGGGGGGTCAAGCAAGCGAGTGAGCAAGCAAGCAAGTGGGGGAGGGGGAGCGAGGGAGCCGGCGGGGTGGAGGGAGAGCAAGGGAAGAAGCAGGCGGGCATGGGGGAAGAGCGAGGGAGCGGGCACGGGTGGGCAGGGGAGCGGATGGGCAGCTCCCTCCCTGCGATCTGCAGCAGGGAGCCTGCCGCGGAAGGGGAGCGCTACTCCTCCACCATAATGAGGGGCCCTCAGGACGGTGGGTGAGCAAGCGAGCGGGTGGGGGATGGGACAGCAGGAGAGCGAACAAGCAGGGGAGAAGGTGAGCAAGCGAGCAGGTGGGGGAAGAGCGAGCAAACAGGTGGGGAAAGGGTGAGTAAGCAAGCAGGCAGGGTAGGGCAAGCAAGGGGGCGAGCATGCATGGGTGGGCCAGCAAGAGGGTGGGCAGCTCCCTCCCTGTGATCTATGGCCTCCCACAGAAGGGGAGAACTACTCCCCCACCATAACAAGGGGCCCACGGGATGGCGGGTGAGCGAGCGAGTGAGCAGGCAGGGGGGCGGGACAGCAGGTGAGTGGGGGGAGAGGGTGAACGAGGGAGCTCGCGGGGGCAGGGTGCGAGCAAGGGAGGGAGTGAGCAGGTGGGCAGGGGGAGCGAGTGGGCTGGCAAGCGGACGGGAAGCTCCCCCCCGCGATCCGTGGCAGGCTCAGGGAATGCTGCCCCCCACCATAACGAGGAGCCCTTCAGGGGCCCCTGTGGGCCGCAGGGTCCTCAGCCAGGGCCCCACCTGGCCACCCTTTGGAGCCGGCTCTGTATCCCACCATTCCTCCCAGTAGGAGCCCAGGCAATGGGGAGCTGGAATATAAAGAGCGTGCGCACGTGTGTGTGTGTGTGTGTGCGTGCATGCGGCTGTGTGTGTGTGTCTGGGAGGCATTTCTTTCCTACTTTGTTTTAAAAGTTGAAAAATATATCCTTTCAGTCCTTTCAAACTGGTTCCATTTCAAAATAGATTTGAAGAGTATAATGTGGCTACAGCCTTAGTTACAAAAGTGTTAGACCTCCATCCAACTGTGCAGATGATCACTTTCTCATGCGAAATCTCATGTGTGAGATTTACTGAGAGAGCCATCATAAGCAGCGTTAGTTGGCTGGCCCACAGCCTTTCTACGGAACAGAGATTGCGTGCTTGCACAGTTAATTCTAGCACATGTAGTTTAGAGAGACGTATAGTCTCTGTGTGACATGCTGTTAAGCATTTCCTTGTAAAAGTGATGTTTATAGGTATTACTTTATTTTTTGAAGTGAAACTTCTCTTAATTGCTTTCCTGGCATAGCAAAGGAGACCAGGATAGCTCCAGGAAGCAGCTGCCTCAGGAGAACTGAACTTAGTCCATGAGCTGACTAAAACATTGTACCTGTACAAGGAAGCCTTTCCACGCATGTACACTTTGCAAGCTGCAGGATTCGCCTTTGTGTGTGAAAATTCATTCTTAACTTTGACACATCTGCTGACGCTATAAAGGTATTGAATGCTTCATCCGAGAAAAGCAGACTTAGTAATCTTGGCCTTTGAAAGTAACGTACTGTATTTGAAGGAATTTCAAGTGAACAGTTCCTTTGGAAGTTTGCAGAGAAATCACAGAGCACTAGACTTTGTTAACAGTTCAGATCATTATGATAGGATGACTTGCATAATATACATCTACTACCTTGTCACTGTTATTTAGTTAGTTGTTGTTGTTACATGCCTTCAAGTCAATTGTGACTTATGGCAACCCTATGAATCAGCGACCTCCAATAGCATCTGTCGTGTACCACCCTCTTCAGCTCTTGCAAGTTCAGGTCTGTGGCTTCCTTTATGGAATGAATCCATTTAATTTGTTCTAACACTCAATTATTTGTCTTTTTCACAGTCCATGATATCTGCAAAGCTCTCCTCCAACACCACATTTCAAAGGAGTTGAATTTTCTCTTATCCGCCTTTTTCACTGTCCACCTTTCCATGGAGATACCATGGTCTGAACGATCCTGACTTTAGTGATACTTCTTGACATTTGAGGACCTTTTCTACTTCTCTCATAGCGGCCCTCCCCCGTCCTAGCCTTCTTTTGATTTCTTGACTATTGTCTCCATTTTGGTTAACAACTGTGCCAAGGTACTGATAATCCTTGACAAGTACAATGTCCTCGTTGTCAACTTTAAAGTTACATAAATCTTCTGTTGTCATTACTTTAGTCTTCTTGACGTTCAGCTGCACTCCTGCTTTTGTGCTTTCCTCTTTAACTTTTATCAGCATTCGTTTCAAATCATTACTGGTTTCTGCTAATAGTATGGTATCGTCTGCATATCTTAAATTATTGATGTTTCTCCCTCCAATTTTCACACCTCCTTCATCTTGGTCCAATCCTGCTTTCCGCATGATATGTTCTGCGTACAGATTAAACAAATAGGGTGATAAAATACACCCCTGTCTCACACCCTTTCCGATGGGGAACCAACCGGTTTCTCCATAGTCTGTCCTTACAGTAGCCTCTTGTCCAGAGTATAGGTTGCGCATCAGGACAATCAGATGCTGTGGCACCCCCATTTCTTTTAAAGCATTCCATAGTTTTTCATGATCTATACAGTCAAAGGCTTTGCTGTAATCTATAAAGCACAGGGTGATTTTCTTCTGAACTTCCTTGCTCCGTTCCATTATCCAACGCATGTTTGCGATATGATCTCTGGTGCCTCTTCCCTTTCTAAATCCAGCTGGAGCATCTGGCACTTCTTGCTCCATATATGGTAAGAGCCTTTGTTGTAGAATCTTTATTTATGTTGTACACCGCCCAGAGAGCCGTTGGCTGTGGGCGGTATAGAAATAAAATAAAATAAATAAAATAAATAAATTTATTTATTTATTACATTTATATAGTGCCCCATAGCATTCAAAGCATTCCCCACAGATGGCTGTCCAGCTGCCTCTTGAATGCCTCCAGTGTCGGAGAGCCCACTACCTACCTTTCCTTCTTTCTTTAACCGTTTTAAGAGTTTCTTCAGTCATCCATTGAGGTCTTTCTCTCTTTTTAACTAGAGGTTTGTTTGTTTTTTGCATTCTTCCCTGATAATGTGTCTGACTTCAATCCTTAGTTCTGCTGGTTCTCTGTCACCTACGTTTAAAGCCTCAAATCTGTTCCTTATTTGATCTTTATATTCTTCTGGGATGTTATTTAAATTGTGTTTTGTCATTATGATTGCTTTGTTCTTCTTCTTTAGCTTTACCCTGATTTTCTATATTACCAGTTCATGATCTGTATCACAGTCTGGTCTTGTTTTTGCAGAAAGAATGGAACTTCTCCATCTGCTGCTACCAATTATACAATCAATTTGATTCTTGTATTGACAATTTGGTGATGTCCATGTGCACAGTTGTCTTTTCAGTTGCTCAAAAAACGTTTTTGCAAGAAACAAATTATTGGCTTCACAGAATTCAATAAGTCTTTCTTCTGTTTCATTTCTATCTCCTAAGCCCCATTCCCCCACAATTCCTAATTCTTCTCTGTTCCCTACTTTTGCATTCCAATCCCCCATGATTATCAGCACATCTTGTTTTGGTGTGTGATCAATTTCTTCCTGTACTTCTGAGTGAAATCTCTCCAATTCTGCATTTGCCGTTGAAGCGTAGACTTGGATGATGGTTATGTTAATAGGTTTCCCATTTAATCTCATTGATATCACTCGCTCAGACCTTGCGTTATAGCTCATAATTGTTTTTCCTACATCTCACTATTAAAGCAACCCCGTTTCTTCTTGATTTCTCATTTCCTGCATAAAATATTTTGTAGTTGCCTGATTGAAAATGTCCCATTCCCGTCCATTTTAATTCACTCACACCAAGTATTGTAATGTTGATACATTCCATTTCTTGCTTGACAATTTCTAACTTTCCCTGGTTCATCCTTCTCACATTCCATGTTCCTATTGTGTGCGTCATACAACTCCAGACTCTCCTTTCGCATCTGTGCGCATCAGCCTCTGGGCTTCCTTTGAACTTTGACCCAGCTGCGTCACTAGTCACAGCGTTACTCATACTTGTCCTTTGTTCTTCCCCAGTAGCTCGGTGAGTGCCTTCTGACCTGGGGGACTCATCTTCCAGCACTATCTCGTGTTGCATTTTGGATACTCTGTTCATAGGGTTTTCGTGGTAAGAGATACTCAGAGGTGGTTTACCATTGCCTTCCTCTGAGTTTGGATGCATCTTAGCCTGGTGTCTCAGCTTTGACCATTCCGCCTTGGGTGCCCCTGCTAGGAGTCTGGCCTCTTGGTCTAGACTCCTGACGGCATTGCTCTCAGCTTCTTCAACACTCTCAAACCCCCTCACCATGTTAAGGTGTGAATCCTAGAGGAGGTTATTTAGCTTACACAACTATTTTGCATGTGGAAAATTATTGTATTTTAAATACAATTATCTCCCCCCATATGTTGGAGCTCTACCATTTGCATACCAGTCAGAAGCCAATAACCATGGACTATAACTTGGAGAGAGCTACCAGCAGGGCAACTAAAAAATTTACAGTTATTTAGTTTACACAACTATTTTGCATGTGGAAAATAATTGTATTTTAAATTGATTTACTTTTTTGTGAACTTTACAAATCATAGTTCCCAATTAAAATGTAGAAATCGGGCTTTATTTTTGTCCTTACCTATGAAAATTCCCCCCCCCCAGAAACCTATTTTATAGTGACCGTTGCTCCAACCCTTCTGCCCCCCCACCCAATTTTTGTCTCTGCCCACTAAGTGAAAATTGTCTCGCCCACTCCTGGATTGACTCCACTTCTTCTTCCTTGACCAGCAGGCTCACCACTCTAAATTCTCTCCAGCCTGTGAAGACCTTGTGTGCAGCCTGTGTGGGCTGAATGACAGACAAAGGGGGACCTTCTCTTGCCCCTGGGGCAAGGCACAAGGAAATTCCTCCCATCTGAGCATGCAGAGGCATCTCTCACACACAGCCAAGGGTCCTGTCCCCCTGGAAACCTGACCTTTCAAGGAAGGTACATTGCTCTCTTGCTGAGTGAAGCACGTTTGACTTGGCTGTCATTCAGCTGAAGGGGGTCTGTCATCCGGCGGGACCCCCATCACTGGGGGTGATGCCCTTTGCATCTTGAATGCTGGTAGCGACATGTTCAGAGAATGATCACATTGTGCTTTCTAGATAAGAAAAGGATTTGGGGCAGCAACATTTCCCAGAGTGCTACAAAGCTGCACAGTCAGGAGCTACAAGTGCCTCCCCCAACCTGGTGCCTTCCAGAGGTTTGGGGCTACAACTCACATCAGCCCCATCTGAAGGGCGCCAGGCCAGGTAAGACTCCTCTACAGGCCCTGGTGGGAGGCGATGGCTGGGCACAAAGTGCCTACGAGAGAAGGCCCTGAAACCAGATCAGCAGGAGATATTGAACACCGTTTATTGGGAGGAAATGAGAGATCTGCACATGTTGGTTCTCTCAGTTCCTCAGTTTTCCACACTTAAAATCTGTTCTCCACAACGGTTTGTGATTTTTTTCCCTTCTAGAGCAGCCTTTCCCAACCAGTGTGCCTCCAGATGCTGTTGGACCACAACTCCCATCAGCCTCAGCCAGCATTGCCAATGGTCAGGAAAGATGGGGATTGTGGTCCAACAACATCTGGAGGCACACTGGTTGGGAAAGGCTGCTCTAGATCCTCTTGAAAAAAGCACCAGGATTTTTGTGCAAATTTCTAATATACAGATTTTTGTTTGAATTTTTGCCTAATATACACATTTTTGCAAAGCAATTTTATGCACACTTTCCCTAGTATGTGCATTTTGGTACACACTACCTGGCTGGAGAACAGCATCACAGACTTTGGAGAATCACACAGTTTGAAGGATGGCTGCATTTCAGTTCACAGATTGTTTTGGAAAGTGTGAATCGGGCAGGTTTGCCTTTGCATGCAAACTGAATCAAATTTCTCCCCCATTCCTAGCCAGGGGTATTTTGGTACAGGGGGAATTTCATAATGGGACAGGGACAGGGTGTTTTGCTCAGTGGCAGGCAGGGCAGTCGCTTTGCCTGCAAAAGACCTCACGTTCCATGCCTAGCATCTCCAGATGTGGGTCAGGCAGCAGATGATGGAGAAGGCCTGAGACCCTGCCTGCAGAGCTGCTGCCAGTCAGAGCAGGAGAGGGAGATGGGCAGGTTTTTAATGTTTGGTTTTCCCCAGGGCAGTGGCAAAGCAATATAGCTCCGTGATCTTTTCCTAGTTTGATCATCCAGCTTGGGTCACTTCCAGACCGTTAGTATTTTAGAGAAGGGATTCAAGTGCATGCGCAATTAAAGTGGATTAGAGTGCTTGGTCACCCTTGCACAGCAAATCTACTTAAAAAAATAACAACAACCTGACTTTAGAAAAATTAGGGAAATGACAGGGAGGTGTACTGAAACGTGTGTGATGAGCAAATGATTAAAGAGGAGAGGCAGGCAAATCAGAATGTGAATTAAAAACAGGATATAGTCTAACAGGATAAACTCCACCGATACATACAGGGAGAGAGTCAGCTCAGTCCTTGCTATAAAGGGCAGCTTCAGCCTTCCTGAAACACAACCACAAGCTGTTTCCCTAGGTTAAAGAAAGGTCAGGCTGTTCTAGGTGGGAAAACAACAAACACAAAAGACTTGCCTGGAAGGCGCAGCCCCTTGCTGAGATTAAAAGCAGCCAAAAGCTTAAACAGCCCCGCCCCTCGCTCAGGAAGGAAGAAAGCCTGAGAGAATACTAAAGAGTTAAGCCCCAGCTGATAGCCATCAGCCTCAAGTAACACATCATTGGCTGGCAGCAGTAGCTGGGAGGAACCAGCCACACATATAAAGTCAGAGCACCCTAGCGAGGGAGCCTGCTCCACGAGCTAGAGGGAGCCCCAGCTGACAAAGCGTCAAGGCGAGTTAAGCAGCAGAGCGAGTTCGGCAGCAGGGCAAGGAGGCCAGGGCCCCCCACTCTGCCCGTCTGTTCCCTGACCTCAACTAAACCGCAGTCTCCAACCCATTGACGTAATAAACCTTAAACAAAACTATGCAGGTAAGAAGCCAGCAGGGGTGTGGGGGCTTTCCAGTGTTTTGCACTGCCTGCAGCATGTACGACTATCTGCCTGTTGGACAGAAGTCGTGGGTGTGCTCTTGGTGCAATGAGCTCCTGGCTCTCCGGACACGACTTCATTTCCTTGAGGCCAAGGTGGTGGACCTGGAAAAGGTGAGAGAGGCAGAGAGGTGTGTGGAGGAGGCCTTCAGGGACGTTATAGCTGTGTCCCACTCCAACGATGATAGCTCTCCTGCTATCATGGAGAACGATGGTCTTGGGGAAGGAGAGCATCCAGCTGAGGAAGAGGGAAACGATCCCTTAGAAGGGACCCATTCCTTGGGGGATGAGCAGCTATCCTCTCGTGCCGAGGATATATCTCCAGGGGGTGGAGGGATCCTTGTAGTGGGTGATTCGATCATTAGGAACATAGACAGTGGGGTGTGTGATGGGGTGTGTGATGGGCGTGTAGACCGCAAGGTGTTTTGCCTGCCTGGTGCGAAGGTTGCGGATATCGCCCGTCGTTTAGATAGTTTGGTAGACAGTGCTGGGAAGGAGTCAGTGGTCGTGGTGCACGTTGGCACCAACGACATGGGGAAATGCAGCCGTGAGGTCCTGGAAGCAAAATTTAGGTTGCTAGGTAGGATGCTGAAAGCCAGGACCTCCAAGGTGGCTTTCTCTGAAATGCTACCGGTTCCACGCGCAGGACCAGCCAGACAGGCCCAGCTTTGCAGTCTCAATGCATGGATGAGACGATGGTGTCGGGTGGAAGGGTTTTGATTTGTTAGGCACTGGGGAACATTTTGGGACAAGCTGGGCCTGTACAAAAGGGACGGGCTCCACTTGAACCAGAATGGAACCAGACTGCTGGCACTTAAAATTAAAAAGGTGGCAGAGCAGCTTTTAAACTGACTGAGGGGGGAAACCCGACAGGAGCTGAGAAAGGTCCGGTTCAGAATAAACCTCCCCCCTGGGATAAAAACCAAAGAAATGATGAACTTTTAAAAGGGGTAGGCCTAGAAGTAGGCATTGTGAGAGCAGGGGCACAGGATATAAATTCAGAAGAGCAAAATTACCACAGGCCTAACCACAAGTGCCAAAGACACTTGAAGAGAGACACTGCTTACAAGTGCCTGTACGCCAATGCTAGGAGCCTGCGAACCAAGATGGGAGAACTGGAGTGCTTGGTCTTAGAGGAGAGCATTGATATAGTGAGCATAACGGAGACCTGGTGGAATGGAGAAAACCAGTGGGATACGGTTATCCCTGGATATAAACTATATCGGAAGGACAGGGAAGGACGTATTGGTGGCGGAGTCGCTCTATACGTGAAAGAAGGCATTGAATCCAGCAAGCTCGAAACCCCAAAAGAGGCAGACTCCTCCACAGAATCGTTGTGGGTGGTGACACCATGCCCCAGGAGGGACTTAATACTGGGAACGATCTATCGTCCCCCTGATCAAAATGCTCAGGGAGACCTTGAGATGAGATATGAAATTGAGGAAGCATCCAAACTAGGAAATGTGGTAGTAATGGGTGACTTCAACTACCCGGACATAGACTGGCCGCATATGTGTTCCAGTCATGACAAAGAAGCAAAGTTTCTAGATATTCTAAATGACTATTCCCTAGACCAGTTGGTCATGGAACCGACCAGAGGGACGGCAACCCTGGACTTAATCCTCAGTGTTGTTGAACCGATTGGGAGCAGTGACCACAGTGCTATTAAATTAAACATACATGTAACTGGCCAATTGCCAAGAAAATCCAACACGGTCACATTTGACTTCAAAAGAGGAAACTTCACAAAACTGAGGGGATTGGTAAAAAGAAAGCTGAAAAACAAAGTCCAGAGGGTCACATCACTCGAAAATGCTTGGAAGTTCTTTAAAAACACTATATTAGAAGCTCAACTGGAGTGCATACCGCAGATCAGAAAAGGTACCGCCAGGGCCAAGAAGATGCCAGCATGGTTAACGAGCAAAGTCAAGGAAGCTCTTAGAGGCAAAAAGTCTTCCTTCAGAAAATGGAAGTCTTGTCCGAATGAAGAAAACAAAAAAGAACACAAACTCTGGCAAAAGAAATGCAAGAAGACAATAAGGGATGCTAAAAAAGAATTTGAGGAGCACATTGCTAAGAACATAAAAACCAACAACAAAAAATTCTATAAATACATTCAAAGCAGGAGACCATCTAGGGAGACAATTGGACCCTTGGATGATAAGGGAGTCAAAGGTGTACTAAAGAACGATAAGGAGATTGCAGAGAAGCTAAATGAATTCTTTGCATCTGTCTTCACAGTGGAAGATATAGGGCAGATCCCTGAACCTGAACTAACATTTGCAGGAAGGGATTCTGAGGAACTGAGACAAATAGTGGTAACGAGAGAGGAAGTTCTAAGCTTAATGGACAATATAAAAACTGACAAATCACCGGGCCCGGATGGCATCCACCCGAGAGTTCTCAAAGAACTCAAAGGTGAAATTGCTGATCTGCTAACTAAAATATGTAACTTGTCCCTCGGGTCCTCCTCCGTGCCTGAGGACTGGAAAGTGGCAAATGTAACGCCAATCTTCAAAAAGGGATCCAGAGGGGATCCCAGAAATTACAGGCCAGTTAGCTTAACTTCTGTCCCTGGAAAACTGGTAGAAAGTATGATTAAAGCTAGATTAACTAAGCACATAGAAGAACAAGCCTTGCTGAAGCAGAGCCAGCATGGCTTCTGCAAGGGAAAGTCCTGTCTCAGTAACCTATTAGAATTCTTTGAGAGTGTCAACAAGCATATAGATAGAGGTGATCCAGTGGACATAGTGTACTTAGACTTTCAAAAAGCATTTGACAAGGTACCTCACCAAAGGCTTCTGAGGAAGCTTAGCAGTCATGGAATAAGAGGAGAGGTCCTCTTGTGGATAAGGAATTGGTTAAGAAGCAGAAAGCAGAGAGTAGGAATAAACGGACAGTTCTCCCAATGGAGGGCTGTAGAAAGTGGAGTCCCTCAAGGATTGGTATTGGGACCTGTACTTTTCAACTTGTTCATTAATGACCTAGAATTAGCAGTGAGCAGTGAAGTGGCCAAGTTTGCTGACGACACTAAATTGTTCAGGGTTGTTAAAACAAAAAGGGATTGCGAAGAGCTCCAAAAAGACCTCTCCAAACTGAGTGAATGGGCGGAAAAATGGCAAATGCAATTCAATATAAACAAGTGTAAAATTATGCATATTGGAGCAAAAAATCTGAATTTCACATATACGCTCATGGGGTCTGAACTGGCGGTGACCGACCAGGAGAGAGACCTCGGGGTTGTAGTGGACAGCACGATGAAAATGTCGACCCAGTGTGCGGCAGCTGTGAAAAAGGCAAATTCCATGCTAGCAATAATTAGGAAAGGTATTGAAAATAAAACAGCCGATATCATAATGCCGTTGTATAAATCTATGGTGTGGCCGCATTTGGAATACTGTGTACAGTTCTGGTCGCCTCATCTCAAAAAGGATATTATAGAGTTGGAAAAGGTTCAGAAGAGGGCAACCAGAATGATCAAGGGGATGGAGCGACTCCCTTACGAGGAAAGGTTGCAGCATTTGGGGCTTTTTAGTTTAGAGAAAAGGCGGGTCAGAGGAGACATGATAGCGTGTATAAAATTATGCATGGCATTGAGAAAGTGGATAGAGAAAAGTTCTTCTCCCTCTCTCATAATATTAGAACTCGTGGACATTCAAAGAAGCTGAATGTTGGAAGATTCAGGACAGACAAAAGGAAGTACTTCTTTACTCAGCGCATAGTTAAACTATGGAATTTGCTCCCACAAGATGCAGTAATGGCCACCAGCTTGGATGGCTTGAAAAGAAGATTAGACAAATTCATGGAGGACAGGGCTATCAATGGCTACTAGCCATGATGGCTGTGCTGTGCCACCCTAGTCAGAGGCAGCATGCTTCTGAAAACCAGTTGCCGGAAGCCTCAGGAGGGGAGAGTGTTCTTGCACTCGGGTCCTGCTTGCGGGCTTCCCCCAGGCACCTGGTTGGCCACTGTGAGAACAGGATGCTGGACTAGATGGGCCACTGGCCTGATCCAGCAGGCTCTTCTTATGTTCTTATGTTCTTATGTACAATTTAAAACACATATTTTAAAAACAATTTAAAACACAATTTTAAAATTTAAAACAATATAAAAACAATTTCAAACATATGCTAAAATGCCTGGGAGAAGAGGAAAGTCTTGACCTGGTGCCGAAAAGATAACAGTGTTGGTGCCAGGCGCACCTCGTCAGAAACATCATTCCATAATTTGGGGGCCACCACTGAGAAGGCCCTCTCCCTTGTTGCCAGCCTCCAAGCTTCCCTCCAAGTAGGCACCCGGAGGAGGACCTTTGATCTTGAACGGAGTGTAGAAGATTAGAAAACAATTTGTTATACAAGTAAGCCCTATTTATAAAGGTAAGTGTCGGGAGGATGAGCTGGGCTCCTGGGGGGTTGTCAGAAGAGGATTCAAATGGCTGGCAGAGGGAGGAGGGAGGAACTTACCCTCTGTGGAGCGAAGCCGAAACAGAGGACATGCCAGAGATAGGGTCGCCTAGCAACGGGGAGCCTGAGAGCCTTGAAGTTTTAGAATCCCCCCCAGACATTCCCAGGCCCTCCCTTCTCCGCAGCTCAGAGCAAGAGGGAGGGCTGATCACAGCAGAAAGGCGGAGAGATGGTTTACCCTCAGCTCCTCCTTTATCACCCATAGGGGAATCGGACACTTCAGAAGAGGAGGAGGTGATGCCTCCCCCCTCACCACGCACACGCAGACGGTTGAAAAGACAGGAGAGAAGGGGGGGAAGGCGGGCAGTACCTGAGGGGGAGTTAAGGAGGAGCGAAAGGTTGCGCGCCCGTTTAGCCCCTTCTTAAAGAACAGGCGGGAAGCAGCCCCTTGCTCTGTCAACTTTCTCCCAAGGTCGCAGGACCTGTATCCCTGTATTGCTTCATGAGAAAGCGCAGTCTTTGTTGGACATTACTCTAATAAAACACAAATTAACTACAACCTCTGGTCTGGTTCCTGAGTCGCATCCTGGGCCTGACAGTAAGTGAGCCAGGAGTGGGTGACATACCCAAACTGATTGGATCTTTTCAATTGATTGGATTTAGTATTAATTTGTGCTCCTCGATGCCTTTGCAAGCCATTTTTGTGCAAAACCGCCCAACAATTTTCTTCTCTCTGTACACAGTGTATATCGGCTTTCTCCAACTAGGCACACTCCAGATATTTTGGATTCCATCAGCTCTAGTCAGCACAGATGGGAGTTGTGGTCCAAAGCATCTGGAGGCACCTGGCTGGGGAACGCTGTCATGTATAATGGGTGGTGGTGCAAAAGATCTGGACGGATCTCAAACCAATAACCCAAGCAGGGAGGCTTCAGACAGAGTTTGGACTTGCCTGAGTTGAAGTGGGATCTTTCTGAAGTGCCCTGAACTAAAGTGGGGAGGTCCAAAGCATTTCAGGTGCTTCAGATACTCTGATTGTTTTTCTTCTGTTCAAAGCTACAGTGCGCCAGCAAAAGTGGAAATATTTCTCTCCAAGCTTGCCATATAAGAGGGAGGGGACGGCTCTTTTTACCAGGGCTCTCCAATCATAGTGCTTTGAGGAAGGGATGTTGAAGTAAAGTATCTCTTTATTCTTGTCTGTTCTGTGCTCTCTGCTAGTTCTGCTAGTGCTGCTTGCTTGGGAAATGGTCGATTCTGAAGTCCTTCTGCCTCTGTGCCACACACACCCTCACATCCATGTCTGTCAAATCAGCTTTGCACATAGTTTGTGTGACATTTGGTGCCAACTGAGCATACCACAAGACTGAAGCTGGGTTTTTTTCATTCATCATAACTCCCTAGACTCTGCCCCCATTTTGCAGGTTACGTTGCTAGGCACCTCGACGATGTTTGCCATTTTAATAATAAAACCATTGCCCACAAAAACACAGTGAGGGAAGCAAATCCCTTTTAGTCCTCCCACCCCCCATCAACCTTAAAGGTGCCTAACACAACATTCCCTGGAGGCATTTATCTCTTATTTGGCAGTTTCCTTAACTAAAGGCACCTCTCTAGGCTGTTTTCATACAAATTGCCCATAAAACAATAGGGGAGAATTAATGAATCCTTTGTAAGCCATCCCAAAACTGCCTTTCCAGATATCTTTATGACCTTTATGAAATTCAGTAGGATTCGCCCCTCAGAACAGGCCAGAAAGCCTGCAAATTTCATCCAGTTCTTCCAAATTATAAAAAAAGTTATAGACAATTCCTTTTGGGTGTTGGGGTGTCCATTTTAAAGGTACCTAGCACAAAATCTCCTAGACCTATTCGTCAGTAATTTGGCAGTTATTATTAAACAATGGATGGGCTAATATGCGTGCAAATTTCACCCAACTCAGTTAAAATGGGGAAAAGGTTATAGCCATTAAAACAAAAATCCACAAGAGTTAATGGAGAGAGCACAATGCTTTGCTGTTCTGAATTTGGGTTTGAATTTGGACCTGGAGCTGAAGTGAACAGCCTTTGAAGTGCCTTGGACTGAATATTGCTCTTTTTTTAAAAAAAAGTTTTTTATTATTTTAAAGTATTTCTCTTCCATTCATCAAGAATAATGGCTTTACATAACCATCAGAACATCATTGTGAATAAATAACAAGAAACAGATAAACACGTAACATTAACAAAAATAAACAAGCATCACACTTTCGGTGTGTGTTTCACTTTTGGGGGAGAGAACATAGTAAAAATAATAACTCATAAAGACCACGAGGTATAGTATTAGATTGAAAATGAAAATAAACCTATAGAAAAACTTATAGCCTATTGGTTTCTTGTTCATTTTTGTTGCCAAATCTGCCAAGCTTATATAGACGGTCTCTTCGTAAAATTGCCTTTTGAAGTAAAGTCAGTGAATTTATGCCATATCATATAGAAGGTATCAGGTTTGTTGTGACCTTGTCGGAGCTTCAGCTGGTGTGTGATTTCCCCCCCACAATTGCAATGTTCCACGGTGATTGGTACCAGTGGTCAATTGATTATTCTGAGGTTGATTTCCGGTTTGCGGCAATAACTAATTTTGCTGCTAAGGCCATGTAAATTATAAGTTCTTTCGATATTACGTTCAAGTGTTCATCTTCAAAAATATTTAACAGCAACAATTTAGGATCAAATAATACATTTTCTTGTGAAATAAGTAACATTTCTTCGTAAGCCAAAGCGAAAAAGTTCTTAACAAAATCACATGACTACCATAAATCAAAATAGGTCCCAGTTTTATTACAACTTCTCCAACATAACGGTGAAATAGATGAGAACATACGGAGAATCTTCTGGTTGGTGCCAACATCTACTGTATGTGTACCTACACACTTAGGCAGAAGTGGGGAACCTTTCTCAGCTCAAGGGCCGCATTCTTTTCTGGGAAACCTTCTGAGGGCCACATGCTAGCGGTGGGAAGAGCCAGAGGCAAAAGTAGGTAGACTAACAAATGCAAAATTTACCTTTGTACAGTAGGCTGGTTTCTACACACACTCCCAACTCCCCTCTCATTCCTCCATCCAAGTAACTGAGTCACTGTCAGAGTTCAAGGCAAGGACCCATTCCGGTCAAGCGAAAACACCTGAGGTACAAAGTGGAGCCAGTGAGGAGTGTGGCTTGGGAAACATTTCAAGGGCCAGATTGAAAGGCCTGGAGGGCCAGATTCGGCCTTTGGGTCTGAGGTTCCCCACCCCTTCACTTAGGAGACAACTTCCTGCATCTAACAAATCAGTTAGTGGCCCACAAAAAATTCTGCTAGTCTCTGTTTCTTACTTGTTAAGGTGGCAACAGGCCAAGTCGTTTTTGCTGAAACGGATCAAGGCCAAGACCTATGCATGCTTACCTGGATCCAATGGGACTGGCTTCTGAGTAGACATGCACAGGGTTGCAGTTGAAGGCAGTATTCCTATGTATGCTTATTAGGGGCTTTTGACATGGGCAGTGACATGAGCGAGCAAACCTATCATAGTCCATCACACATTCATTTTATGACCCCTGTTTATTCCTGTGTCCCTCTTTGGGAAGGGCTGCAGCTCAGTGGCAGAGCATCAAACAAAAGGTCCCTGGTTTGATCGCTGGCACTTTCAGACAGGGCTGCGAGAGCATCTGCCAGTCAGTGCAAGCAATATTGAGCTAGATGGACCAAGAGTCTGACTCTGTGTGCAGCATCTTGCTTTGTTCCTATGTACATAAAGAAAAAGTACACTACACCTGATAGTGTGGAAAGTCAATTGCAATTTTGCTTGTTCTTTACAACTGAAGACTAAGAACTGGGTAGCCCAGGAGCCACCAGCCTGGGCGAGGATGGAAGGATCTGCCCATTCTAGTTCTCCCATTTTCTCATTTTTCCAATCTTAAACTCAGTTCTGCAAATTTCTGCAACAATTGCAATTTATTTTTAATTTTTTTTAAAAAAATCCTCTTAAAAATATCAGTGTTCAAGTTGCAAATTTATCCTAACACATTTTGCATACATCTTTTACTGATGTACACATTTTTCCTAGCAATTTCCCATAATATATGCATATTTGTAAACATTGTGTGGTTGGTCCCACAAGATGCAGTAATGGCCACCAGCTTGGATGGCTTGAAAAGAAGATTAGACAAATTCATGGAGGACAGGGCTATCAATGGCTACTAGCCATGATGGCTGTGCTCTGCCACCCTAGTCAGAGGCAGCATGCTTCTGAAAACCAGCTGCCGGAAGCCTCAGGAGGGGAGAGTGTCCTTGCACTCGGGTCCTGCTTGCGGGCTTCCCCCAGGCACCTGGTTGACCACTGTGAGAACAGGATGCTGGACTAGATGGGCCACTGGCCTGATCCAGCAGGCTCTTCTTATGTTCTTATGTTCTTATGGAGAACTGCACTGAAAAATTCAGATACGTGAATTTCGAAGGATGGCTGTGTTTTGGTTCTCATAGTTTTGGAAAGTGCGAATTTGATAGAGTTGCCTTTAAATGTTAACTGAATTTAATTTCTCACCCCATCCCTATGTGGAAACAGACTTTGGTGAGGGATGCTGTCAATACCTTTTAAAAATAGCACATCTTACTATGACCAAAATGAGGGTTATACTGTATTACTTTACCCCAATTGTTATTGAAATATTTTTTACTAAATGAAAACTCAGCTGAAGAACAAGAAAAAACAAAAGCAAAGATATCAACATATTATTTTAGGCTGCATTTCCAAATCATGTGAAGTATTGGTTCCAATTTATTCGGCACTGGTTAGGCATCTTGAGCACTGGGTCCAGTTCTGGTCTCCGCACTTCAAGAAGGAGGCAGACAAACTGGAACAGGTTCAGAGGAAGGCAACGAGGGTGATCAGGGGACTGGAAACAAAGCCTTGTGAGGAGAGACTGAAAGAACTGGGCCTGTTTAGCCTGGAGAAGAGAAGACTGAGGGGAGATATGATAGCACTCTTCAAGTACATGAAAGGTTGTCACTCAGAGGAGGGTCAGGATCTCTTCTCAATCGTCCCAGAGTGCAGGACACAGAATAATGGGCTCAAGTTGCAGGAAACCAGATTTTGACTGGACATCAGGAAAAACTTCCTAACTGTTACAGCCATATGACGATGGAACCAATGACCTAGGGAGGTGGTGGGCTCTCCGACACTGGAGACCTTCAAGAGGCATCTGGACAGCGATCTGTCGGGAATGCTTTGACTTGGATTCCTGCATTGAGCAGGGGGTTGGACTCAATGGCCTTGTAGGCCCCTTCCAACTCTACTATTCTATGATTCTACCATATTTTTTCTCTTTCCTCCTTGCCCTTATTAACTACAAGCAAGGGGCTCAAAGAAGGGCATATCCTGGATTTCTTTTTTCAGCTTCAGAAAAGTTGCTATAAATTTAAAGGAGAGTGTTCTTTTTTGAAAAAAGTCCTACTCTGGGTTGCATTTCCTTTGTCAGCCTGAAGAGGGCAGGCAGAAGCACTCATTGCCTTCACTGCAGTCTGTGTGTTTTTAATGTGCACATTTTTAGAGATGTTTTTAATTAAGTCTTTTACTTACAAAAAGCTTTAACAATATGGAAGGAAAGTGCTGTGGGCCCAAAGAGTGCTAAATGTAATGTTTCAATAACAGCAATAAGGCTACTCTTCATGGACATGTCGTCGCACATGGTACAGGGGATGGAAATATTGATAAGAAAGGGGCGAGCAGATAGCAGGACATCTCCCAAAGGGGAGGGTAGGAGGATTTTATCCTTTTCAGTGTGTCTGGGGGCCTGTGGAGCGGTGACTTACCAGGAATAACTCGATGGATCAAACTCTGCAAGGGGAAGGACCATTTTGCATGATTTTCATGCAAAAAATTCCAGGATCAATTCTCAATGGCAGGCAGGACTGGAAAACACTCCCTGCCTGAAATTCCAGAGAGAGGTGCTGCTAGTCAGTGTAGACCAGAGACGGGGAACCTCTGGTCCCCCGGGCAAATTTGGCTTGGCACAGGTCCCAATATGGCCCACAAAGCTGTTTCCCCCAAACCATGCCCCCCTGCCCCACACCAAACGTCAGATGGGACATCAGGAGTGAGTCAGGTAGAGCTGTGGCTGGATCAGTTGTGTGGCTGAGTTCCCCAGGAGAAACATGGTCATGCAGCTGATCCACGCAGAAAGCAGGGTGGAAGGCTGCCCATTAGTTACTAAAGTAAGTCCAATGTGCTGGTTCTGGTGTATAAAGCCCTATATAGTTTGGGACCAGGATACCTGAAAGATTGTCTCACCCCTTATATACCCAGCCAATCACTTCATTCTGCAGGGCAGGGCCTCTTACGGATGTCATCTTACAAAGTGGTCCACTCAGTAGGACGTAGGAAGCGGACCTTTAGTATTGTGGCACTGACCCTTTGTAATTCCGTCCCCTTAAATATTAGACAGGCGCCATCTCTGTTATCTTTTCAGTACCTACTGGAGACCTTCCTCTTTCAACAAGCCTTTTAAGTAGAGGCCTTATCCCAGTCTGCGTCTGTTGTTAAGATGTTTTGTTTTCAAGATGTTTTATTTTTAAGATGTTTTGTTTTTAAGATGTTTTAAAGAATTAGAATTTTTGGCTCTGCCTGCCATTGGATTTGGCCCTGCCAACTGTTGGGATCCCTGCCTTCTACCCCACCATTCCCAATGGGCAGCAGCCTCCACTGGATTTGAACCCTGGTCTCCCAGATCCTACTCCAGCACTCTAACTGCTACACACTGGTTGTAGTCCATGAGATCTGGAGAGCACCACATTGGCTACCTCTGGCTTAAACTGACAGGGCTTCTGAACTTTTAAAAAAGTCAGTTCAGAAATGGGAACTATGATCAATTTACAATAGCCTGAGGGGTAGGGAGAGAGTGAAAAGGATAAAACTATTGCCAGAGGGATAGGGGTGTTGGTCTCTTGCAGAAAAAAGAACGAAGAGTCTTCTGGCACCATCTAACTTATCTGTTTCTTCTTCTTTTTTGTAAGCTGCTCTGAGTACTTATTGTAGAAGAGTAGGATATAAATATGAAATAAAAAATCACATGTTAAAAACTAACACATTTATCATGGCATTAGGTTCTGTGGACTACATACCACTTCATCAGATGCATGAAGTGTTTATCCTGGGTTGCAGGCACATATCTACACAGTTTGTGGGGGCAGAGGGAGGCAAAGGGAATTGTAAACAGTGAGACTAGAAAGATATGAAATGCAGAAAAGTGATAATTACATATTTAATAGTGGCCACACACACACACAATACCTGTAGTAGGATAAAGTCTCCATTGTGCCAATTCAATCCTGCGCTCTGCAGGTGAGGGCCTCCTGCAGATACCATCTTATCAGGAGGTCTGTTCCGAACAACATAGGAAATGCACCTTTAGTGTAGTGGTACCTACTCTGTGGAATTCCCTCACCTTAAATAATAAACAGGTGCCATCTCTGTTATCTTTCTGGCACCTTTTGAAGACTTTCCTCTTTCAACAAGCCTTTAAAGTTGAGACCTTGTCCCAGTCTGCATCTGTGTTGGAATTGCTTTTAATATGTTTTTTTTTAAAAAAAAAACAGTATGTTTTTTAATCCTTTTAAAAAGATTTTTGAAAGCTTTTTTTAAAAAATGTTTTTAAAGTTGTTTTGTTTTGGCGTATTTTAGGGTCTGTTTTTATGATGTTTTGATGTGTTTTTAGTGCTTCTGTTTGCTGCCCTGGGCTCCTGCTAGGAGGAAGTGCGGGATATAAATCAAATAAATAAATAAATCCAGAAGCGATAGCATTAAACCTACTGCAGTCTAACAATAGAACATAAGGAGAGTCCTGTAGCTGGATCAGGCCGAAGGGGGCCCATCTAGTCCAGGACCCTGTTCTCACAGTGGCCAACCAGATGTCCCAGGGAGAAGCCTGCAAGCAGGGCCTGAGGGCAACAGCAGCAACTCTCCTCTTCTGTGGTTTCCAGCAACTCGTATTCAAAGGCATACTGTCTCCAACCGTGGAGGGACAGCACAATGGACAGCCATCATGGCTACTCTCCCCTTGAAGATCCTTATTCAGTGATGGCTACCTTAATTAAAGACTGCAACGGAAGGTCCTGGGAGGCTGCAATGTTCCCCCTGCTTATTCAAACAGGAAGAAGTGTTATTTATTTATTTATTTATTTATTTATTATTTGATTTATATCCCGCCTTCCTCCCAGCAGGAGCCCAGGGTGGCAAACAAAAGCACTAAAAACACTTTAAAACATCATAAAAACAGACTTTAAAATACAAAAACAAAACATCTTTAAAACATTTTTTAAAAAAAGCTTTGAAGACATTTTAAAAAAAGGTTAAAAACATTAAAAAAAAAGGTTTAAAAACATCTTAAAAAGCAATTCCAGTACAGACGCAGACTGGGATAAGGTCTCAACTTAAAAGGCTTGTTGAAAGAGGAAGGTCTTCAATAGGCGCCAAAAAGATAACAGAGGTGGTGCCTGCCTAACATTTAAATACTAAATAAATACAGTGTACACACATCTCCTGTGGAACTCATTCATGAGGGGAAGCTGTGTCAGTTTGTCACAGCAAAAATAACACAATGGGCCATGTGGCACCTTAAAGATTAACCAGATTTATTGCGCCTTTTGTGTACTAGACGCCATTTCCCTAGAAGTGTAGTTTAATCCTCAACTGACAGAAAGATTATTCAAATACAGACACATATGGATGCAAAAGGAAAAGGCAGCGATAGGCCTTCAGGACAGAAAAGGACACAAGTCAAAAGCAGAAATCCATGCACAATCACAACAGCAGCAGTACTTGCCCGGAAAGTCGCTAATGGTCACTAGGCCAGCACAAGTGGTTACTTATTTACTTCATTAATGAATTGTTTCTTATGAAGCATCTTCAAGTGACTTTGCAATACACGAAAGCAGATAAAAACATTTATAAAACAAAACAATTGCACATATATGAATAACATGAAATCCAGTGCAGGTACTGACTGTGATAAAATCTCCACTTAGGCTGTGCACACACTCCCTTTTACTCTTAAGGACATAACATAAGAACACAAGAAGAGCCTGCTGGATCAGGCCAGTGGCCCATCTCTTCTCACAGTGGCCAGCCGGATGCTCATAGGAAGCCTGCAAGCAGGACCTGAGCGCAAGAGCACTCTCTCCTCCTGTGGTTTCCGGCCACAGATATTCAGAAGCATAGCGCCTCCTACCATGTACCGAGTTCATTGCTACCACAGTTTTGTTCGCACTGTTTGTACAAATGACGTTAGCCACAATCCATATCTATCCAGTCATTTCTTACGAAATGCTGAGTTTTGATGCATTTTTCTCCAAACCAGCCTCAATCCATATTGATACAATAAACAACCTGACTGAGCTGTAAGCCACTAATGCGTATGCAGCCTTAGAAGGCTTGTTGAAAAAGAAAAGTCTTCAACAGGTGCTGAAAACACAACAGAGATGGTTTCTGTCTGATATGTAATGGGAGGGAATTCCAAAGGGTTGGTGCTCTGACACTAAAAGGACCAATTTCAACATGGATCGCCTGATATGGTGCTATCTGTGAAGCGGACCTCCTGATGAGATAGTATCTGCAGGAGGACCTCTCTTATTTATTTATTTATTTAATTTAATTTATATACCGCCCTAAGCCCGAAGGCTCTCTGGGCGGTGTACATAAAAGTTATGAGTGGCAGAGCACAGCGATCGATTTGGTATATAAGGGGTGAGATGACCTTTTTAAGAAGGATGAGACAAATGTATGGGTGATGGGCCTGTGGTGGGCAGGAATAGAGCCTCCATTTATTTCCATGCAACTACCCAGATATTTGGGATTACGAGCCAAGGGTACCTCTCATGTCATGTCAGGTTTGGAAAGGTTTTATTTGCATCTTCCTGGGCCATGTAGAGAACAGAAAGCTGGATGAAGTGGAACAATTGGTTACACCCAGCATGGAGGTTCTTGGAGGAGCTCGTTGCAGTTCACAGTTGGTGCAGCACAAAGTCATTGAAGTTTAATTCAACAGCAAGGCGGGGGGGACCATCCAGAGGGACAGGGCAGGTCTCTCCCTGCTGAAATTCCAGCCAAAAGGGTGGGGGGAGTGGGTAAGTGAAAGAAAGATCGGAAGTGCCTTATACTGAGTCAGACCATTGGCCCATCTCGCTCAGTATTGTCTACACTGACTGGCAGCAGTTCTCCAGGATTTCAGACAGGGGACATTCCCAGCTCTACCTGGCGATGCTGCCAATGACTGAACCTGGGACCTTCTGCATGCCAGGCAGATGCTTTGCCACTGAGCTGCAGTCCTTCCCTGTGGTCTTGGGCTGTGCTTAGTAACCCTTATACCCCAGCTCAATCCCTGAGAGCATCCAGAGCAGTGCTGTTGTTTCCCACATTACAGCTGCTCAGCTGGCCTCCGCTAGAAGTCAAGCTTTTAGTATCACTGGCCCCAGGCTGTGGACCACTCTGAACACTAAAGTCAGGATCATTCAGACCATGGTATTCCCGATCTCTATGTAGGGATGTGAAAGTTGGACAGTGAAAAAAGCGGATAAGAGAAAAATCAACTCATTTGAAATGTGGTGTTGGAGGAGAGCTTTACGCATGCCATGGACTGCGAAAAAGACAAATAATTGGGTGTTAGAACAAATTAAACCAGAACTATCACTAGAAGCCAAAATGAAGAAACTGAGGTTATCATCCTTTGGACACATCATGAGAAGACATGATTCACTAGAAAAGACAATGATGCTGGGAAAAACAGCAGGGAGTAGAAAAAGAGTAAGGCCAAACAAGAGATGGATTGATTCCATAAAGGAAGCCACAGACATGAACTTACAAGAGCGGAACAGGGTGGTTCACAACAGATGCTGATTCATAGCGTCACCAAAAGTCGTAGTCAACTTGAAGGCACATAACAACAACGATGCTGAGGACCGCTCTTCCAGCGTAGATTTGGCAGGCATCCTCTCTTTTGATCTTCAGGCACCTCCTGATTCCTTTGTATGCAAATAGGCCTATGTAACTGTTTAAATGTTCCGATTGCCCAGTTATGTCAACTGTGATTTTTTCTTAGTACTTTTATGGTGTTTTATATTTTATTGCATATATCTGTTGCACACTACCCTATTAGTTAGTATGAATTGGTGGTATATAAATACTTCCATAAATAAATCAAAGAAATAGAATTTTGACAAATTAAGTTGGATTCCTGCATTGAGCAGGGGGCTGGACTCAATGGCCTTACAGGCCCCTTGTAACTGTACTATTCCATGATTCTATGTAATAAATAACTATCTGAGCAATACAGAAATAACGGGGGTTTTATTTCCCTGTTCCCGTTCAGCTCTTGAAGATTGCAGTTGACTCGAGGCCTTAACTGTGGAATTCTGCAAGAGGACATGGAATGTCTTCCCTTGACATCCAGGCTTTGTCATCATTTCTGCACATAAGCAGATTTCTCTGGTATGTGAGCTCAGTGAGGGAAAGTTTCCAGCCTTTAAAGTTCTTGTTATCTCCATTTATGCCCCACCTTTCCTCCAAGGAGCTTAACACAGAGTATATGGTTGTCCTGACCCCATTTTATGCACACAGCAACCGTGTGAGGTGGGTTAGGCTGAGAGGTAGTGACTGGCCTACGGTCACCCAGTGAGCTTCATGGCTGAGTGGGGATTCAAATCCTGGTCTCCCAGGTCTTAGCCGACACTCTAACCACTACACCACACTGGCTCCTAGACCCAGAATCCATTCCAGCTTTAGGATGTTGACTTTGGTAGAGATTTGGAGAACAAGGCCTCCACAATCATCATGTGGGGCCTGCAACAGCTCTCATGCCTTGCTTGTGGGCTTTCCCGAGGCATCTGGTTGGGATGGATGCTGTTATCCATTTCCTAACACTTAGTGTGGGATCTTAACTTAAGCAAAGAGGAAGGATTTCTAGGGTTGCTATTGGAGACGTCCTGTTTGCCGGCATTGCAGAGACAGTAATGTAGGTTGGCTTTTCCTGGGGAGAAACAGATGCGAACACTGACCATTTGGACACTAGTTTTCTTTTGCCTTAGATTGTCAAATTAAATAAACAGCTTACCCCAGTGAGAGTGTATGTCTCCCTCATTGATCCTTGGACAAATCAATTCACCGCAGTATAACGTTCCAGCACTAATTACTGTAGAGATTTCCAATTGGAGCCAAACAAAAAGTGGAATTGCTGTGCAAGGGATGTTCCTCCTGCCCCACAGTCCCCAGGAGAAGCCAGAGAGCACAGGAGGAGGCTGTGGGTAAAAGCTGCTTCCAGGAAATTAATTAATTAGACAAAACTGCTAAGCCAATTAAGGAAACAATCTGGAGCTGGTGGACAGCACAAAGGAGGTTTGAGCAAAGGTGCGTTTGTCCCCTATGTGCAGAACACCAGGTCAAGGGAAAACAATCAAGACTCTGATCCATGCAGGGCTTCCTTTGGCCTAGAACTCACCAGGGCTCAGCTGCAGAATCTTATTTTGAATCTCAGCCCTGGGATGGGTGAAGTAAAGTTACTCCTCCTCCTCCTCCTCCTCCTCGAAGATTTGGGAAGATTCAGGCATACCACACTTTATTCTAGTTTTTATCTTCTTCTGGAAGGAAGTGTAGGAAAGTGTCCATGCACACGCACCCCCCACTCTGTATCCTAGCCAATCTATTTCCAACAGTTAATCTTTTGTAGCAAATTGGAGCTTCAGTTCTTATTCCACTTTGATGAATCTTTAGTTCCCTTCTTCCTTCCTTCCTTTGCTCAACTAATTAGAATCGCCTCCTCCCTCTCCCCACCCAAGCCTCCGCAGCTCCACATCCCAAACTGCTAAGTGGTCTGTGCCCCATAATCACTTCTCCTTTAATTTTCCTGATTATGGCGATTGATGCAGCTTTGACCAGCTGCAGCTGACTCACCCAGTCCAAACATGGCAGCCATATCAGCAAACATCAATCATTCTACCAGGCTCCCCTTGCTGGCTTCCGGAGCAAGGTGGGGGTTGCATGATGGGCCTGGGAATGCATAGTGCAGCCTGACGCCTGCTCTCTCCCTGCGGAGTGCGGGAAATGGTGTCTAACATGAATGTAATTAGATTGCACAAATTTTTAAGGGTGCGTTTACATAATCTATTTTTTACACAGCAGCAGCATTACAACAAGGTGACATTTCCCTGCGAGGAAACTGATTCTTCTAAGTGTGGATCTGTGTGGCGAAAGAAATCAGAGGGCAACCCAATGGAATCTGCATGCCAGCACAAATGCCCTGTCCTTACCTATAAAGCCTTTCTATAAAGGCACAATCCCTTAATTAGAGATGGAAGAATCTGTCTCTCAGTTTCTCAGTTTCACAGTCTTAAATTCAGTTCTTCACATTTCTGCAGCAATTTGCATTTTTTGGCATTTTTAAAATAAATTCTCATCAACATTCATGCAAATTTCACCTAATAAACACACGTTTGTGTGCAGTTTTGACTAATGTACACTTTTTTCCAAGCAGTTTTCCCTAATATAATGCATATTTGTGTGTTATTCTCACTAAGATACTCATTCTGCTGTGCACTTTCTCCCTAATATATGCATTTTGTAAACATTGTTCGGTTGGAGAACTGCGTTGCAAAATTCAGATAAGTGTGAATTTTGAAGGATGGCTGTGTTGCAGTTTGCTTATTGGTTTGGAAAATGCAAATTTCATAGGTTTGGCTTTAAATGTAAACAGGGGAAAAAAAATCTTCCCTCATGCCTACCCTTGACCCTCACCCCTGACTGAAATTAAGCTTCAAACTGGGTGTAGCTGATTTTGCTGGTGCTGAGGAGAAGCTGGATGGACTCCAGCTTGCTGAAAGAGCATCTGGTTTGCCTGCAGTAGGTTTTAGGTTCAATCTCCAACAACTCCACGCAGGGCAGGGAATGTCCCATTCTGAAAACCTGCCCAGCTTCTGCCTGTCAGGAAAGACTCAGGGTAGCCAATGCAGCCAGCGTCCTACCTTACTGGACGCCACAGCCTGGATCCTAGTGCAACTGAGAGCCAGGAACAGGTGGAGCCTCCAGCTCCTATATACAAGCCTCCAGGCTAGGCTGCTTCATTGCTGGAGCAACAGCTCTCCGCCCCAAGTGGTCTGCTATGCAGCAAGACCAGGCCCACGTTCAGGCCCAGGGAAACACATAGCTCCAAAGTTACTCTAGCAAGCAACAAACTGGAACTGAGTCTTTGTGCTCATGATCATGGCAATTAACTGTGTGTCTGGTGCCACTTGCATCCCCTTGTAATTTGCATGGTTCACATGACATTGAAGGTAAGCAGAAGCTATAACACAGTTTCCCCCTTTAAAACCGTATCAATCCAATCCGCTGATAATGCAAAAAGGAAAATAAAAACCGTTTCAGCTTCGCTGCGCTCCTCCTTGTATGTGCTTTGCTTTGATGTTTTCTTAGTGGGAGGGCTCTCTTATGCCCCATCGCCCGCTCCCTCTCTCTGCCACCCGCAAAAGCTGCCACAGCTGCTACCTACTTTACCATTTCACTCATTCCCCCTTGAGGCTGGGACAATGGAGAAGGGTTTTTTTTTGGTCAGTTTCATTTTTCTTGTCAATTGCACACCAAGGCCTCTCCCTGCTTCAGCCTTGAACCTGAGGGAGTAAACATGTAAAATTGGAGGGCAGGGCCACAAGAAAACAGCCACACTGATCCTTCCCAGAGGAATGCCTACTTGCGTGAATGGAAAACAGCGGACTGGAAGCTACCATTGAGCAAGAAGCGTGGACCTTGAAAATCTATTATGATTGTGAAAGCAGCGTCTTTAGTACGAAGCTAGGCTCCCGTGCGGATAAGCCACAAGATGCAGTAATGGCCTCCAGCTTGGACGGCTTTTAAAGAAGATTAGACAAATTCATGGAGGACGGGGCTATCAATGGCTACTAGCCATGATGGCTGTGCTCTGCCACCCTAGTCAGAGGCAGCATGCTTCTGAAAACCAGTTGCCGGAAGCCTCAGGAGGGGAGAGTGTTCTTGCACTCGGGTCCTGCTTGCGGGCTTCCCCCAGGCACCTGGCTGGCCACTGTGAGAACAGGATGCTGGACTAGATGGGCCACTGGCCTGATCCAGCAGGCTCTTCTTATGTTCTTATGTTCTAAGCCCTTTATGTAGTAGGACCAGGTGCAGCTGCAGCCTGATGGTTAGCGCCACCTGTGCTGCAAGGTGCTGCTCTACTTAAGGGGGCCCGGCCTTCTCCAGTAGTCTCCTACTGTGATGGAGTCTTCCTGGGTCTTCTGCAGTGGAGTCCTCTGAGCCAGTGGATGGCAGTGCCACATCCTCAGGCTGGGGGGCGGGCTGTCCCCATCCCTGGCCTTTCGTCTGACAGCACTTCCAGGGCTGGCCCTGCATGCCTTTCACCTTCTGCTTCAGAGTCCTCACCGTCATCCAGCTCCAGGGTCATGACACCAACCTTCAACTTTCCTGAGATGGGGCAATGGGCAGAAGGTATGGCCACCCTGTTCATCAATCCAGCTGGGTCCAGATGCCTCCTGGGGAAAAAAGTGGGTCATGCCAAACCTTGAGATGGAGAGGGCAAGATGGATCCCTGCAGAGATCTTGCACTTAGCTCAGTCATTTGGTCTGTGCTGCTCATGGCAAGGTGCTTATGGCCTCCTACCAGCCTGCGATTTTGCTGTGATTTCCTCACTAAACTGTCAAAAGAACCTCTTCATTAGCAGCTCCCTCTGAGGGCTCCAAAGCCACATCCCCTCTTGCCTCAGAGAGTTCCCGAAGTGCTAATTAGCTGTGGAGGGGAAGGAAAGCACCGGGCTCAGCAAGTGTTTTAGGTGCTGCTGGCAAGAACAGCCCCCAAACAATGAGTGTTAGCCATAATGTCCCCATTTACCTTCAGAGCTGTGAGGCAACCTGGGGACACCCAGGTGGTGGTTCCCTGCCCGCTGTACCACTGGGACTGCTGGCCAGCAGAGACACAGGGGTGTAGTTCAGGTGCAGAGCACTTGTCTTGCATGCAGAAGGTCCCAGGTTCAGTCTCCAGCAGCATCTCCAGCTACTGTTGGGAAAGACTCCCTGCCCTGAGCCCTAGACAGCTGCTGCCAGTCAGTGTAGACAATACTGAACTAGATGGACCAAGGGTCTGACTCCGTATAGCACTCCTAAGTTCCTAACTGCAGGCACCTGAAGCCAGAATGCACGCACCAAGGACCAGAATCCACCAAGGGCCATAATCCATCACGCAGTGTCATGGTGTAGCTGATCAGAGTGAGGGAAGCGTTTCCTGCCCTTGCTCTAGGACAGCCTTTGCCAACTTGGTGCCTTCCAGATGTTTTGGACCACAACTCCCTCCAGCCCCAGCCAGCACAACAAAATGGGAGTTGTAGCCCCAAACATCTGGAGGTTACTCCAGGGTCTCCTGGCAGATGGTGGCTGCCTTTTTTGTTTACCCATCATTGCCCCTGGAGAGAGCACAGGACATGTTCCTCCCCATGCCTCCTGTGGCGTATTTCCCCGGCACCACCTGTGAAGCTCTCACTTGTGGCTACCAGCAGACAGGAACGTCAGGTTTTCTTGTTACCCTTTACAGCTCTAGCACAGTTCTCAGAAGATCCCCCTGCTAGGCCTTACTTCCCAACACTCTGTATCTCTTATAACCTTTAGACTGTGCCTTAGTCTCTGCCAGGCTATCTCGATACCTTGTGTCTATGGGTATAGGTAATTCCCAACCCCCCCTGCAGCCTCTTGCACTGAAGCTTACAGCCCTGGGTTTCTCTGTGGTACTGGATACAATATCTTTTCCTCCGACGCTGCCACCATTCGATACAATTACTGTTCAGCCTTGGTTACTCTGCTATCCCCCCTGGATTGTGTATCCCAGCTGAAGAATCAGGCTTTTTGTAAACCAAGAAATATTTATTAAGCATTAGAAATAACAAGATTACTTAATTACTTTGTTGACAAGCTTATGGTTTCATATATGTTCTGACATGTACTTTACTTCTCATTAATTGCCTCAGAACTCCGACTCACTCTCAACAACAATACCAACCTCCAAACACCACCAAAACCTCTCTTTCACCTCTCTCAACCTCCAACATCCACCACCCTGATTCAAGTGTCATTCTTCCATTTATACTCCCAGCCATTCAAACGCTCAGCCAATCATCCAGCATTCTACTGCTCATGTACTCCCCCCTCCTCTTTCACTTCACTTACCATATGTCTTCTATATAACCAGCACTTACCATATTTATAATATAAGCAGGAACATCACACCTCCCCCATTAGAAGAAAAATGTCCCCATCTCAACTTCACACGCTACAGGAGGAAGCAAAATCTGAGTCAAGCGCTATGTACAGAATTTGGATATAAAGAGAGGAAACAGTGGAGATTTATTTATTTATTTATTAGATTTATATCCAGCCCTTCCTTCCAGAAGGAGCCCAGCGTGACAAACAAAAACACTAAAAACACTCTAAAACATCTTAAAAACAGACTTTAAAAAATATTAAAACAAAACATCTTTAAAAACATATTTTTTAAAAAAGGTTTAGAAACATCTTAAAAAGCAATTCCAACACAGACACAGACTGGGATAACGTCTCTACATAAAAGACTTGATGAAAGAGGAAGGTCTTCAGTAGGCATTGAAAAGATAACAGAGATGGCACCTGTCTAATATTTAAGGGGAGGGAGTTCCACAGAGTAGGTGCCGCCACACTAAAGGTCCGTTTCCTCTGTTGTGCAGAACAGAGCTCCTGATAAGATGGTATCTGCAGGAAGCCCTCACCTGCAGAGCGCAGCGGTTTACTGGGTATATGGTATATTTGCATTTCCAAATGATTTGGTTCCAGCTTCAGAAAGGTTGGGTTTCTTCAGAATTGTAGATTCCAGGGAGAAGTTCAGTGGAAGAGATTTTGGGGAGTGTCCCAATTGGGGAAAAACTAAAATTACATGAGCTATGTCAGAATATTATAGTTATTGTTGTGGCAGAATGTTATGTTATTGCTCCCCTTTCAAAGCCTTCTGGTTAATGGTTTAATTACTCTTTCACTCATGCCCATAGAACTGGCGGCTAGTACTCTCTCTCTCTCTCTCTCATGGCTTCAGGCCCACATTTCCAAGTGATGTCTGCTGATCTAGTCTCATCTGAACCTAATGTGCAATGATAAATGTACCCTCCATTAAATGGTATTATTGGATGGATGCTTCTAAGACATATTTGGAGTTGTAGTTAGAAACATCTGGAGGTTGAGAAAGGCTCCTTTAGACAAAAAGGTGCTTTTGTGAGTCCTTCCAGATTATGGGGACCTCAACATCAAGATGTACAACTGACAAATGAAATAACGCCAGCCTTTCCACTTGAAGTAGGCCCCCAGAATGCTGCCCAGACAGGAGTGCAGCCCTAAGGGTGAAAAGGGCTCCCTAGCCCTGCTGTAGAGAGATAAGGTGTAATATTGCTGCCCAACAACATTATTTTACACAGAAAACCCTCCAAACCCCATCAGGCTCTTCCCCCAGCAATGCCAGCGGCACGTCTCTCAGACTAGCAAATGCCAGATGGTTTTAACTGTTCTAATTTTATTTTTACTTTTCAATGAAATGATAACTTAGTAGCCTTAACTTGTGACTCTACCTCATCATTCCTCCAGGATAACACCTTTTCCCAAACCCCTGACTGATAGAATATAATTGCATTTTCTTTGGTGGTGTTTATATCATAGAGAGCTGTTTTGCCTCTCGGATTAGGGACATCCACGTGGGTTTTGATCTGATTAACAGATCACAATTTATCATACAATCCAAGCATGACATTGCAGTCTCCAAAATGAAAGGATTTGTGAAAACAAAGATGCAGAGATTTTGTGAGGATCATCGTAGACAGAACGGGTGCAGCCAAATTGTCTGGACAGCCTAAAGAGGGACAAAATAAAATAAGGGTCTACCCATTTCCCCCCTCTTCTAGGATGCACACCTTAACATGGTGAGGGATTGGAGAGTGTTGAAGAAGCTGAGAGCAATGCCGTCAGGAGTCTAGACCAAGAGGCTAGACTCCTAGCAGGGGCACCCAAGGCGGAATGGTCAAAGCTGAGACACCAGACTAAGATGCATCCAGACTCAGAGGAAGGCAATGGTAAACCACCTCTGAATACCTCTTACCACAAAAACCCTATGAACAGAGTATCCAAAATGCAACACGAGATAGTGCTAGAAGATGAGACCCCCCAGGTCAGAAGGCACTCACCGAGCTACTGGAGAAGATCAAAGTACAAGTACAAGCAGAGCTGTGGCCAATCACGCAACTTACTTAAAGCCGAAAGGAAACCTAGAGGCCAATGCACACAGATGTGAAAAGAGAATATGGAGTTGTACGATCTACACAATAGGAACATGGAATGTGAAAAGCATGAACCAGGGAAAGTTAGAAATTATCAAGCAAGAAATGGAAACCATCAACACTACATGCTCTTGGAGGTTGCTGATTCATAGGGTCGCCATAAGTCGAAATTGACTTGAAGGCACATAATAACAAACCCATTTTTCCTGCTATATCAGCAAAGAGAAACATCAAAAGCAAAAATGGCAGGGATAAAGTGTTGAGGGCAGACATCCAATCTACATCCTTTTTCTAAATTTGTGTGGATTTTCATCTGTGTAGAAGCTCCTCGTGATAGAATGAAGATATGAGTGAGAAATCAAATTAAAGCACAGAATGTGTAGATCTGCAGGATACAGCTCTTATTTGTGTTTGCTGAAAGAAAAAAACCCAACCAAAAAGGAAGGCACAGCTTTAAGTGAAGAGAGGCCAGTTATTATATATTGGTATTGAAGCACTTATTGGCCATTGGTTGAGTTGCTGTGATGTCACAAAACTTATGGGGCGATGGAGTAGAAGAAGGCAAAAGGGTCTGCAGGATGAGGAAAAGGACCTGAAACATGTGGGCACGTTTGGATTTTTGAGCAATTGCTGTGGGCACCATCTTCTGGTTCCTGCCCCTCCCTCCATTCTGGCTGAGGCTGATGGGATTTACAGTCCAAAACATCTGGAGGGCACTATGTTGGGGAAGACTGTCTAGGCAAGGCTGAATTTTGAAGAAAAGTGCATATGCCTTGAGGGGTGCTTTAACTCCTGAGCTTTTAGACCTGATAAAAAATCCAGATATAAATCAGTCCAGATAATTTAAATAAAGGAATTAACATTGAACGCTGCAGTTAGAATGGCAGAAGCTGGAGACTAGATTTCTGGGAACACAAGGAATATTGTCCTTACTCAAGGCAGGATGTGAAATTAATCACATTTTGATGAGCTAAAGCATCATTTAATGACATAATAGCCTTTTTTGGGGTGCCACACATTTAAGTGTAAGCAGTTTGGTATTAGCTCTTTTCCCAAGATATTTCAAAGAATAATTGCACTGTTTTGCAACGTTACAAGGTGATGAATGTGTAATGCATAAGTCTTTACTCTGGACTAGGGACCTAAGGAGAGAGGGGTAGGGGAAGAGGTCAAACCATCCGCGCCAAGTATCTTACTTTGGCTTCTATTCTAGCCAGGCTTTTCAGGGCAGAGTTTCTGCCATAATAGCTGCATTTGGGTTCAATAGAGGCCCCTTCTGCTGGGTGTAAAACACTGAGTCACAAATGGCCACAACTGAATGAAAGGAACAGCTATAGATGACTTTCCCACAGAACAAAGTAAAGCCACCAAGATTTCTTGGCCTGGCAAAAGGGATGGAATAATCTGTCAGTTCTGGCTCTCTCAGTTTCCCATTCTGGGCTCCTGCTGGGAGGAAGGGTGGGATATAAAGCAAATAATAATAATAATAAACTTTTCTAATTTTAAATTCGGTGCTCCACAATTCTGCAGCAATTCAATTATAGAAAAATTCTTCAACATTTTAATGTGAATTTCTCCTAATACATTTTTGTATGCAGTTTTGACTAAAGTATACATTTTTGCAAGCCATTTCTCCTAATGTAATACACTTTGTATCTTATTTTTGTTATGGAAATATGCAGATTAATTCATCGTCTGAGTTGCGCATGTGCCAGTGTGTGCATTTACCGAAGTGGCAGGCTTTTACCCTGCATTGAGATATCTGAGACTTAAGACTTAGTAAAATAAGAAAAGCTGCTTTATTTATAGAAATACATAGTAGATAGGAAAGGCATGCCTAGTTCTAACTAACTAACCAAGTTGGAGGCACAATGCCCAGACTTGGGTATTCCTCTCATGGCTCAGGAGAGAGAACAAAGACAGAGATGTCTCCTCTGTTGAAGAAGACGACAAAGGAAGGAGGGGCAGGTCAGCTTCCCTGAGCATATCAGGCTACAATGGAAAGAAGTTAGGCAGAGAATAGCACAGGTAAAGGTAGGCAAGCCTAGCCAGTTGGAGGACCCTAACTCTATCTTCCTTCTGGAATGCAAACAAAAGAACCCAAACAGGAGTTGCTCTTGCCCCACTTCCAACACCCCTTCTCAACGAGTGTTTGATTCAGCCCACAAGGTTCATCTTGTCTCACAGCATGCAGTAGCTGACTTTGCCCAATGCCTTTGTAAGTCATGTCTTCTGTTGTACAATACTCCATCTTGAGTAGTCCTCTGCGGTAGGTATCTCTAATGAAATGGTGCTTCACGTCTACGTGCTTGGTTCGTGACTTCATGAGTCTGATGCATCCTTGGTTGTCTTCATGCATCACCACAGGCCTGGGTATAGAGATGCCTAAATCTTTGAACTTTGGACACATAAAGAGAAAACCCAATTCACTAGAAAGGACAATAATGCTGGGAAAAACAGAAGGGAGTAGAAAAAGAGGAAGGCCAAACAAGAGATGGATTGATTCCATAAAGGAAGCCACAGACCTGAACTTACAAGATCTGAACAGGGTGGTTCATGACAAATGCTCTTGGAGCTCGCTGATTCATAGGGTCGCCATAAGTCGTAATCGACTTGAAGGCACAGAACAACAACAACAAATCTATGAACAGTTCAAATAGCCATGTCAGCTCTCTGCTTGCTTCAGCAGCTGACACATACTCTGTTTCTGTGGAAGAGAGTGCTACAGTGTCTTGTTTCTTACTTGCCCAGCTGATCACTGAATCTGCATAGTAGAAGATGTTTCCACTGGTGGAATTTTGATCTGTAGTGTCTTCAGCCCAGTCAGCCTCTGCGTATTGGGCTGAGTGGCCATCTGAGTGGCGTCAGCAGGTTTCTGCAAGGGAACCAGAAGGCGGCAGCAAGAGTGCAGAGGACGAGCTGCTGGTGTTTAATTTCAAGAACTGTCGCAGAGCTATTGGTGGAGGGGCAGCCATGCCACCCTTACTTTTGAAAGCCCAGAAGCCACCAAGCTCTGCTGCCCACCTCAGCCTCCACATCTTCCGTGTCTTTCTTGTCTTCCTCGTCGCCTCCCACTGGGCCTCTTGTCGTTGCTAAGAGTTGGTAGGAGACACCCTATTCCCCTCACAGAGTTACAGTCACTAGAATTCTCTGGGAAGAGGGGCTGACTGTTAAAGCACTCTGGTCCCTGGAGCTCTGTTACAGGAATAAGAGTATCCTAACAACTCTCAGGACCCTTCACAAATTACACTTCCCAGGATTCTTTGGGGGAAGCCATTACTGTTCAAAGTGGAATCAATGTCTGGCGTGGGTATGTCCACCTAATTAGCCAAACCCAACAGCTGTGAGTCTGGCTCTTAGAACACTGACAGTTGGTTCTTACTGAGCATGCCTGCACTATCGTAGACTCCAATGTTAACTTTCTTAAATTAATTAAAAACCAGTCATGCATTTTATTAACTTTTAAACTGCAGAAGATGAAGGTCAGAGTATGGGGCAAGGTCAGTAATAGGATTACAGGTACTCTGTGAACATGGCTGAATTTTAATTAATTTCAACAACACTGACAAAAAAAAGTCCAACATAGGTTTGGATTATTTTACTTGTGTATTAAAATCTGGATTCTCTCTGAGTGTTTTGTGTATCACCATGGAAACTTAAGAGGGTTGTTAAGCAAGCATGTCTGAGTTCAGGATTATATATTTTCTAAGATTTTGTTTTGTAATGAGCTTATGGGAAGCAGCAGAATGGCATGGGGGGTATTTTCAATTTAACATGGCGGAATGTGAAAAATCCATGCTGGCAATAGTATACAGCCACTCTCATGGCTGCATAATTACAAAGGATAAGTTGATGAAACTATTTTGTTTAGGTTATGTAGACACTTGCAGTTATGCTGGCTCCAACGCGTCTCCACCTCTGTTATGTGCATCCGGGTGCACACTACGTCAGGCATGCTCCACCCCTTTCTTCTCCAGAAACTCAGAATTTTGCATTTTGATGCATTTCCCCTCCAAGCCAGCTTCACTCAGAATTGAACTCTGTTTGATCGATCCAGCATTGCCACTCCAAGGTATGCACAATGGGAATGCTTTGCTGGGGGTCATCCTAAATCTCTGATGTCAGCATGGTGTGTGTGTTAAGCCGGAAGAGAAGGTACAGATGGCAACATTCAGAGAAAGGAATTTCTAGAGAGGCTCCTGTAGTGGTTAGTTGCTGTTAGGTTTAATGGAATTGCGAGGCTTCATTACCCCAAGGGTGCTATCGTCTGCGTTTGTGCTAATCTTGCAGTTGTAGGAAATTGGGGAACCCGCCCAATGACCAAAACAGCAGCCCTCAGTACACCACCAACAGCGTCTTTACTGTTTCTTCTTAATGGCAACATCCACAGGCAGCAATTCCTAGAGAGACTCCCATTGGCATGAAGTGGTGAGGGGAAGTGGAGCTTTTGGAAGCCAGCAAGTGCGGGGGTGGAGTTGGAAGGATGAATGCTTCACCAAAACGAGGTGAGGTGGATGGAGTAGTGGGGAACCTGGGGACAGACAACGGGCTCATGGAAATGCATCTATTCTAGGCACAGTGATGCGTACCAGGATTTGCAAAATCTGATTGAAATACAGCGAGAAAAAACATCCTTGCTGTGTTTTCAGCCTGTAATGTGTACGTAGCCTTAGACTAAATGTTAGGAAGAACTTTTTGATCAGCTCTCCTTTGTTAACCTCTTAAAGTAGAGGCTGGATGGCTGCCTATTGGGATGCTGCAGATTTTCTGCATTGGCTGTGGCTTGGACTAGATGGCCTTTAAGGTGCCTTCCAGCTCTATGATTCTAAGTCTCCCATGGTTTCTCCCACCACCAAAGAAAGCCAACCCTGTAAAGGCTGCCTGAATGAACCTACTTGGGAGAGGGGAAAAGAAGGCTTTTCAAAGATATTCCTTTGCCTCACACAGCACATAATTCAAGGGGTGTGTATGTATCACATGATCTTTTGGTGAAGTCAGTGGCATCTCTTGGATGTGGTGCAGCTGTTTCTTCCTAGCATCCTCTGTGACATCGCAAGACATCCCAGGGCGGACCTCCTGCTTTGCACACAGTTTTGTTGATGTCCCTAAAGGGATTGCCACAGATAGCATTTGAGTATGTGTTACTTGTGCAGTTTGGCTGGCCTGGCAGAGTGCAAAACACTCACAGGGCTGCTCACTTTTTGCCATCCCTCTTCCAATCTGAAAACCAGTCATGATATTGGGCTGGGAAAATGGGGGCATCAAAGATGGGCAACTCCTCTCCAGAGCAGGTGGACTCCAGGGCAGGTCTGGTCTGACCCAGCATAGCCAGTTGGGTCTGAAGGTGAATCTTCTATTAATCTTCTATAAATTGTTGATTCCAATGGCGGTTGGTGGCGCCATGTCAGTATAACAGTGGAATCCACTCCAGGTTTTAGTCCAAACTTTCAAGGAGCTGTCTAAGGTCAATCAGCATATTTATTTATATATTGAATTTATATCTCGCCCTTCCTCCTGAAGGAGCCCAGGACCTTGGACAGCTCTTTGAAAGTTCAGACTAAAACCTGGAGTGGGTTCCACTGTACCACTGACATGGAGCCACCAGCCGCTACTGGTTGATTCCATTAATGAAGACTGATCTACCAGGGTTCATAGTATCATAGAATAGTAGAATAGTAGAGTTGGAAGGGGCCTACGAGGCCATCCAGTCCAACCCCCTGCGCAATGCAGGAATCCAACTTAAAGCATCCCCGACAGGTGGCTGTCCAGCTGCCTCTTGAAGGCCTCAAGTGTCGGAGAGCCCACTACCTCCCTAGGTCATTGGTTCCATTGTCGTATGGCTCTAAAAGGAAGTTTTTCCCAATGTTCAGATGAAATCTGGCTTCCTTCTAAGAAGGACTCTTCTTATACCTTTATGGTATCTGACAGAGGTTTCTTCCAGTCTTATATCAGGTCCATTTAGGCTAGTATTAGCTGCTTTGATTGGCCCTAGTTCTCCAGGACCTTAGGCAGAGAGAGGCCTTTCCCTTACCCTGATACCTGAGATCCTTTTGACTGGAGATGAAATGGGTTGAACCTAAAACCTTCTCCATGCAGTGACAAGATTACCTGTTTATTGAGCATTCTTCCTGATTTATTTACACAAAGTTTGTCAGGAGGCCAAGCGACATTGGCTGTTTATTGAACATTCACTCTGCACTGTTTGCAGGGAGGTGATATGGTATTGCATCAATAACTGTCACCCCCACACTTTCCAGTGTTTTTCCTAGTTACTTTCCTTACCACAAAAATCCAAACCTTTTTGGAAGTGGGTTGCAAGAGTGGCAAATTCACTTTAACTGCACAACGTAAATGTGCCAGTTTATGATTGGACCACCCACAAAACAGCCACAGTCTTGAAGCACCCGTAATCAGGTGACATTCCTTGAATCCTTAGACAGGCTTCCTTCTGGTCTATATAACCAGAACATCTGCACTTACCTTGTCCTGAACAGCGCAATGAGAAACCATTTCATTGTGAAATGCCAGCAAAGCCTAAAAATAGAATAAACCAATAGCTCAACTAACTGACAGAGGTGAGCAAGTCTTTGGCCACAAGTCTTTGGTTGTCTCGCACAAGGCCCACCAAAATGTGTGGGAACTGTGCATGCAAGGCCAATACTGTGCTTAGTTTCCTGGGAATAAGGTTCTTCCTTCTGACCAGAGATTCGACTTGTAAAACAAATTGAGCTTTAATAAATGATTTTCCACCAACTGAAATGCAGCCTTCAGCTCTTAATTAGAAATGCAAACAATCTTGCAAAGAAGTACTACCATTTACAACTGCTAGAATGCAGTAGGAACCACATCAGAAAGAAACAGGCTTCCCAAGTGGGCAGGGTGCTCAGGTCCTGCTTGTGGGCTTCCCATAGGCATCTGGTTGGCCACTGTAAGAACAGGATGCTGGACTAGAAAGGCCTTTGGGCTGATGGGAGTTGTAGTTCCAAACATCTGGCGAAGACTGCTGTAGTCTACACCAGAACTGACTCCCATTAAGGACCCTTTTGATTCCTAATGCTCTCCCTTGATCACTGGGATCCTCTGATGGGACACTTTCAGAGGTTCCCCAAACAGCCCCAGAGGTTTGGCTGGGCTTCACCAGGGACCGAGTCTTTCTTGTGGCAGGCCTGTCCTGTGGAACTCACTACCAGTAGAGGTTTGGCAAGAACCATCCTTCTCTTCTTTCAGACGTATTTTGGAAACTATATTGTTTGTTTTTTAATTTTACTTATTTATTTATTATTTGATTTATATCCCGCCCTTCCTCCCAGCAGGAGCCCAGGGCGGCAAACAGAAACGCTAAAAACACTTTAAACATCATAAAAGACCTTAAAATACATTAAAACAAAATAACGTTTAAAACATTTTTAAACATTTAAAACATTTATTAATAAATTTATATCCTGCCCTTCTTCCCAAAGGGAGCCCAGGGCAGTTTATACAAGCCTTTGCAATTTGAATGTTCTCTTTTTAATCAATTTGTACTTATTGATGTTACATAACAACAAAAAATGAGGTTTTAATGGTTGCTCTTTGCTGATTTTATTTTTATATGTCAAATATCACACAAACACACACACACATATATGAAAGTGAGGATTATAAATATATATATAAAAACAAATCAGGTCAATGACTTTTGTGGGGCTTTAAAAGGAATTGTTGCTGAGCTTCCAAATTCTCAAGATTCAGGTCAAAACACATATATTTATATTTATTATTTATTTGACACAGGAGATTTGTGATCAGACCTCCTTTACTTCAAAGAAGTTCTAGTTTCAATTAGAGTAGTGGTCTGGGAGGGGGTGCTAATCCTCCCAGCCTTATACCATGCCCATATCCTCACCCCAAATGCAGATTTATTTATTCAAGCATCTCTACTACAATGCATACCAGCAGCTCCAGAGGAGCCGTTTAGACCTGGAAAACACCTAACAGACCGATTTAGGGGGCCCAGGAGTGGCCATGTAGCAACAAAGGTGAATGGCCCAAGGGTTCTGGAAGCACTTCTGAGGGCTGCTGTTGCTGCTGCCACCCACACACCTGCCACCTGAGGCAGTTGCCTCATTCTGTGTAATGGTAGGGCTGGCTCTTGCCAGCAGATCTGATCACAGATCTCTTTTGTCATGTTTGGGTTGACACTCAGACTGCTTCTGCTCAGACGGTGACAGCAGAAACTCCCAACTGGCTGTCCAGTTTCAGGTCTACTTCAGTCATGAGCCAGGGTTTCTTTACCAAAGTTTTCTTCTATTCTGCTCCAAGGCTTCTAGGGCCATCACCTTCACCAACCACACAGATGTTCCCCCAGACTTAACACTACGTGCCTGATTTTCTTCTTCTCTACCACCCATATTTAATAGGTGAATGTCCCATGTGAGAGACATATAGCCAAGGAGAAGCTGCAGCAAAGCTCTGGCCTGCTGCCCTCTCTAAGCCTCCGAGCAAGTGGATATATTGAAAATAGTCTTAATTGTAATGGCTGTTGACATATTCCATGCCCTTTGAAGGCCTCCTTTTGTGCCTCTCCAGATTGCAGCTGCAGCTGGTGCCTGAACAATTACACAGCTGGGTTTTCAGAGATCAGCGGAATAGGGATGAGCCCGTTGACGGAGCATACTGTTTTCTAAGGATAACCTAGAAAACAAGCAGGTCAGCATGGGATTCAATCCAAATGATGATGATTTAGGTTCCACAGGATCAAAGCCGAAAGGAAGCCCAGAGGCTGATGCACACAGATGCGAGTCCGGAGTTGTATGCCACAGACCTGAACTTACAAGATCTGAACAGGGTGGTTCATTACAGATGCTGTTGGAGGTCGCTGATTCATAGGGTCGCCAGAAGTCGCAGTTGACTTGGAGGCACATAACAACAACAAAGAATCATAAGCAGGGCCAGCCCCAAACATGCCAGGGCCCTTGGACACAAGCCTGCCACAGGCTCCAGCACTCCCCCTCCATGCTTTGTGGCAGGATTGCTCCTGTGGATCACACACCCCACTATTCCCTTCCTTAATCTACCTTTCTCAGCTGTTCTGCGGTTGCACACACAGCGCTGCCCTTAACAAAGATGGTGGCCGAGGTTTCCCTAAGGGGCTGAAGCCTTTGCTGCCATCTTGGCTCATGGCAGGGATGTGCGTGCTCAGCACGCATGTATGCCATCAGCCAAGATGGCACCAGAGGCTTCAGCCCCTTAGGGAAACCTTATCTGCCATCTTTGTTAAGGGCAGCACTGCGTGCGCAACTGTGAAACAAGGTAGGTTAAGCAAGGGAATGGTGGAGCCCCAAAGCTCTCGCCGTGCCACCCGCAACAGTGATTCTGCTGTGAATTGCAGAAGGGGAGCAGAGGGGCCCCTCAGGGGCCTCTGTAGCCCCAGGGGCCCTCGGCCAGTGCCCCACCTGGCCGCCCTTTGGAACTGGTCTTGCCTATAAGGCCATTGAGTCCAACCCCCTGCTCAATGCAGGAATTCAACTTAAAGTCTCCCTGACAGGTGGCCGTCCAGCTGCCTCTTGAAGGCCTTCATTGTTGGAGAGCCCACCACCTCCCTTACCTACCCTTCACCATAAGTTCCCAAGGTGGGTTACAGCAATGTAAAAATACAATATTAAAATCAGTTAAAGCAATTTACAAACAGAAGAACAGAATGGCTCCTAAAACGATACACCTCATATCAGGGGTAGGATGCCAGGGTAAAAAGGTGCACCTTCAACTTACTATAAAAGCTATACAATGAAGGTACCAAATGCAGCTCTCTTCCCACAAGAGGCAGTGATGGCCACCAACTTGGAGGGATTTAAAAGAGGATTAGAAGAATTTATGTAAGAAACGACTATCAATGGCTGCTAGCCACAATGGCTATGCTTATCCTGCAAAGTCAGAGGCAATATGTTTCTGAACACCAGTTGCCATAAGCCACAGGAGGGGAGAGTGCCCTTGTGCTTAGGTCCTGCTTGGGGGCTTCCCATAATGGGCATCTGGTTGGCCACTGTGAGAACAGGATGCTGGACTAGGTGGGCCGTTGGTCTGATCCAGCAGGCTCAACTTATGGAAGGGAATTCCACAGCTTAGGGGCTGCCACAGAGAAAGGCCTCTCATGGGCCACCCCCTCAACTTCTGAGGGTGGTCAAGCAAGCAAGGGTTGGGGAGCTCTTGAAGGCCTCCAGTGATGGAGAGCCCACTGCCTCCCTAGGTCATTGGTTCCATTGTCATACTGCTGTGTTAGGAAGTTTTTCCTGATGTTCGGTTGAAATTTGACTTCCTTCTGCTGATCTTAACACCCGAGAAGGTCTGTGGGGGCTTTAAGGGTAGAAACACATTCCGTGTTCTGCTGGCCCCAGTGCATCTCCACCTCTCTCTTCTGAAAATGGGGCCCACAACAACCCCTGCCCCTTTTTACTGTAAAACCTGATAGGAGCAAGTTGAGTGCATTTTTTAAAATTCATCCTCAAAGAGATTTCGCAGCTGAGGGACAGATCAACCCATTCCCCCTCCAGGTGTGGCTCATGGAAACGTTTGTTCTGGTGACTAGTGTGTTGACAGCCTAAGATTTCCAAGAGAATGTGAAAAGTCTCCTTCAAAACCCTGAAAGCACCCAATGCATTTTCTGTTGCTTCAGAGGGAAGGATCAACGCTCAGTTTAGTGATTCTTTATATATTCTTTATTAAATTTTTGTCCTGTCCTTCATCCCAAAAGGAGCCCAACTTATAATAAAAAAAAGGATCTAGAGTAACTTTGGAAAGAACTTCCTGAAGGTATGATGAGCTGCTTGACAATGGGACAGTTTGCCATGCAAGGTGGTGGGCATGCCTTTGTTGTTGGTTTTTTAAACAGAGGCTGGATGGCCACTTAGCAGGGATGCTCTGGTGGTGGATTCCTGCAATTGGTAGGGAGCTGGGCTAGATGACCACTCATCACACAGTGCCCCTCATCACAGTGGCGCCTGGTAGGGAGAGGCTGGCATGTTGATCAAATCAAGTCATGGGGGGGGAATACCACAATTAAATAAAGAAGCAAGAAGAGTCTGAAAATATATTGTGTCATCCTTGGAAGGATACTGAGATGACCCATTGACCTGTCAAGGCCCAGCTGTTTTAAGGACATGCATCCTCCTTGCCAAGCATGCTGTAAGTGCCCGGATCCCTCCTTATCGTAGCAAGTTGTAGCTTCCCCCCCCCCAGTGTTGCCTAGATCCTTTCCTCCCTCCACCCCATTTGCCCCCCTCCAACTGAGCCACCTCTCTCCCACATTCTCTGACCCGATTGTTAGGCTCCCCCCATTCCTTACTGGCTGCCAGCAAAAAACGGATTAACATACACAGCAACTCCTTTCCCTCCCCATTGTAAGGATGTGGGAAAAAAACCCTGCACGAATTAAATTACCAACATGCACCCAGCTAATAATAGCTAGAACGATTTCAGCAGCGGAACAGCAGCCCCCAGATCGACCGTCTCGCTCATTAGCCTGATCAGCCATTCTTGGCCCAGCCGGGCTCGGGGCCTGCAGGATGGAGCTCCGGAGGCCGGAGGCCAGGGGCCTGGGCTGGGAGGGGGGGTGCCTTGCGGGGGTGATGTGAGTGAGGATGGTGAGAGGATTGCTGCAAGGCCCGTGGCGTCGGCAGGAGGGCAGGAGCACTGCTTTAAATGGAAAGGAGGGAGCGACACATTCGCAAGAAGTCCCCCCAGCAGAACTGTGGAACAGCGAATGAGGCGGGGGAAATTTGCCAGTGCCGGAGTGTGAGAAGATGGAACTGGTGTAATGTAGCAAGTCTGCGTCTGCCTGTGTACTTTGGCTCTGGTTTGCAACTGCTGTAAATAAACCAACTGCTAAGATGCCCCAGTTGGGAACGAGGATTCTTTGTGCACACAATCTTGCAGCTGCATCAACGCACGCACGCACACACACACGCACAGTCTACAGCACGGGTGGGGAGCCTAGGCCCATGCGGCCCTCCAGGCCTCTCCATGTGGCCCCTGGGACTTGCCCTGTGGCGCGCCCTCTTCCCCGGCCACGCCCCTCGCTGGCCGTGCTCTGCACCTTCCCTGAGCGCTTCAGCCTGGCTGGAAGAGACTGTGGCAACGTCTCTTGCTTGGATGGATGAAAAGGGACGTGTGTGTGCAGAAACCTCGGATTCAGGGGAGGCTGGAATGGAGGGTACCCGGCAAAGGTAGGAGACACGCCCATTGCTCCTCGCAGTTCTGGCATGTGGACCCTGGAAGGTTACCCATGAGGGACTGTGGCCCTCGGCATGAAAAAGGCCCCCGAGCCTTGCTCTCTTCTCGTTAAACAAAGCCTTTCCCCGGAGCTGCTCAAGTCATTCAAACCCAAATCTGAAAAGAGCAGTTCTTTTTCTCCTGTCAGGGTCAGGGCAGGGGCCAACCTAGCCCACCCACAATCAGTCGTGGCTGATTTCTGGCATAAAAAAACGAGGTGCTGGAGCAAAGGTTTGTCCTCATCCTCCCCAACTCCACCAAGCACCCCCCTGGAATCCCCAAATCCCAGATATGTGGGGAGGAGGGGAGGGGAGGCTTGGCCTCTGCGCCTCCGCGAAAAGCATTCTGTACACTCTCAGAGGTGCCCCCCTTCTGTATTGTCGTTCCAGAGATTCCGGGGTTCATGTCCTGGGGCTAAACTCCAGTTAATCCTTGCACCTTAACCTGATGGCCTCTGCAGCACCCCTGAGCCAGCGGTCGACAGCTTGAGGGTGTGCGTGTTCTATACCATTCCCATACAAAAAAGTGCATGCATCTAAAACAAACCAGGATGGGTTAATGAGCAAGAGCCAGCCTTTCCCCACCGCCTCCCTCTGGCACAGGTGGCAACCCCCGGCTACCCCCCACTTGCCTACAACCCCCCTACTTTGCAGCAGCACCGCGAGCTGCCACAAAACTGATCGGCAGGTTGGGCTAAGGTTGCTTCTCGCTGGCTTGTTCACGCACCGCACATCCATTCTCTCTCTCTCTCTCCCCCCCCCTCCCTCCCTCCCTCTCCCCTCCCTCCCCCCCCGCATGCTTCAGCAACCTGCATTAGGCTCTGTTACAGCATCAGCCTTCAGAGCACAGAAAGAGCGAGTCTCTCGCGGCTCCATTCGGCTGGGGCGCCTGCGAGCGGCAGCTGCGTCGGCCGGCCGGGCGCCGGGACACCCTCCTCTGGCCACCGGGCGGGCGCAGCCTCTGCCAGCCGTCCTCTCCTTCTGGCGGGGCTGGCGAAAGGATGAGGAGCCATGGGCCAGGCTTGCGGCCACTCCATCCTCTGCCGGAGCCAGCAGTACCAGCCGGCGGCGTCTGACCTGTGAGTAGCCCGCCTTCCCTCGGCGTCCCTGGCCGCCGCCAGGAGTTCATAGACTTGTGGGGAATTTGCGGGGGGAGGGAAGGAGGGAGAGGGGGGCGGACAGACTCGGAGCCGGAGCCGCCTGGCAGGGCGGGGGAGGCGGAACCGAGCGAGCGAGCGAGAGAGTTGGAAGGAAGCAGCAGTTCGGGAAGAGCAGCGCGGAAGAACAAAAGGCTGGGGGGGGGGGCTGGCTCGCCTCTGCGCTCGGAAGAGTGAATGAAGCTGGATGGGAAGGAGAGGGAGGGAGGGAGCAGAGATGGGGAGGGGGAAAGGTGGGATGCCAACGGCGACAGAGAAGGAGGAAGGGCTCGGGGGGCCCGGGAAAAGTTCTCCCTCCGCTGCAGGGAAAGCCTGGAGCGCCGGCAGAGCCCGGACGGGCCGAGGGCTTTGCTCGCCTCCGGGCTGGTGTCTCCGGCGGGGACCTGTCCGAGGTGGGCGGAGGCCGGTCGCTGGCAGCCCCCAAGCCGTGGTTGCCGGGGCGACGCCGAGGGATGCTTGCCGCTGCCTGCCTCGAGCATCCCGGCGAGCCCACGCGGGCGGCCCTCGCAGAGTCCCCGCTCGCTGTCCGTGGTGCTGAAGCGCCGGTGCCAGCAGGGGGACCGCTTGGCCGGGGAAGGAGAGAGGGAGGAGGCGCTCGCTCCGCGGGCCAACTTTGCCGGGAGGGAGCCCGGTTGCAAAGCAGCTCTCTGAGGAGCCCGGCGGCGGGCAGGCAGCTGTGCCTGGTGGGGTTAGCCGGTCCTCCTGGGCTGATTTGGCCCTCATGATCCCGGCTCGCTCTGAGGGTTGACTGGGTGGGTGCAAGGGAATAAAGCAGAGTGTTTTGGTTCATTTCTGTCGTCTGTTTCCTTCAGGAGAGGTTGGGGGTGTGTGTGGAATCCTGTGAGTGAAAAGGAGCCTGCAGAAGGTTGCTCTGGAAAGGACCACTCGCCTTGTCTCTTTGGCAACCGCAGTCCCCGAAGTTTGGCTCATGCTTGAAACTTGAAGTGTGTGGAAAGCGGGGAAGGGCTGCTTTGGATCTTGTAGAGGTCAGGAGGGTTCCCCAAAGGGGTGACCTTTCCTATTTGGGGGTTGGACTTGATGGCCTTATAGGCCCCTCCCAACTCTACTATTCTATGATTCTATGATTTAATGTTTGCAAATACTTTAAAGAGAAATGCCAGAGGGTGCCATGGCTCCAGTAGGTGGCTACACTGTTGTTGTTTTAAATGACATCTCTTTCATCATCCAGAATGGTGGATGATTGACAGCATGTCAGAAGGAAGGAAGGAAGCCTCACTTTGGATATGGCAATAAAGAAGTTTTCCTTCGGCTAGTTTTTATTGTTCCCGGGCTAGAAGCAGTACAATTTTTTTAAATTTCTGCTTGGATCATGTAGACAGAAAGATATGGCTTGCCTCAAAAATGACACAACACTTTGATGGTGGAGGCTACTGTTTAATGAAGGTAGAAGATGAAAATGGAAGGTGTTCCTTTTATATAACTCCTTGGGTCAAGAAATGTCCTCCCTTGTAGGGATGTCTGTTGGCTCAAGGAGTGAATGCTCCTGTGGTCTTTTGTGGTCTGATACTGTGGCCCACTGTGAAAAGTGAAGAGTGGATAGGCTGAGGTGTAAAGGCCTTTGCGTGTCATGTGCTTGTACTGATGCAGCACATGGGGGAGAACTCCATGTTAAGTGGTGTGGATGCACTTGTGCAAGTATGCAGGTGTGCAAAACCTCATTTGATTTGGATGGGGAGAAAGAGGACGTGGGAAGGCACAACTGAAAGAAGTGGCAGCACTAACTCCAATCCTAAGCAGGGCCAAAGTTACTTCTTACAGGGGTGCAACCGCCAAATATGAGTGTTGAGAACCAATTACCAAGGGTCACAGGTCAAACAGACCACAGGATGCTGATGTGGGCTGGATGGAACAACTATTAGATGGATCCACAGTTGGCTCCAGGATCGTACTCAAAGAGTGCTTATCAAATCAAATCACTTTATTTGCTTTTAGCCATAGGCCATTGCACAGTGTAAAACAATTAAAACCATACAACTTAAAACAACTTAAAACACTTGCTCATGTCAAATTTATGCTCGTTGGGCTTGTACGTAGTTTGCTGTTAGCTTTTTTGCGGCTAGAGCAAAGTTTGCCACCGCCATAGTGACCTGTATATGGTTGTCAGCCAGGAGCTCGACCACCAGGTCACCAGGTGTCCTTACTCTGGGGCTAATCAGAGGCACTAAGAATTTGTGTCTGGGGTTCGAATATAAGGGACAGGTAAACATATAATGCACTAAGTCTTCCGGCACATTACAACCAAAGACGCAGTAGCGGTCCTCGATTGGGGTCCCCAGATACCTGCCTTCCAAATAGGCCATGCGCATTGTTTGGAATCTGAGTTCCGTGAATGCTCTTTGTAGAGAGGGGCATGTCCGGGTGTCGAAGTACAGTGATTTAGCATGATTGGGTTTAAAGTGAGGGAACCAGGATGAGAAATGGGCCACAGCTATCGTTGTCCTATCTTGGTTTGCATCATAATCGAACACCCAGTTACGGAGCTCAGATGAGTTGAAGCCTATGAGTTTCTTTTGGGGGAGGTCATAGGTTTCCAGTATTGCCTGACCCCCTTGAGCCCAGCCCCCAATCCAAAGTTGCTCTTGCCAGCAGAGCTTTGTGAGGGAGGTGTCCTCCAATACCTTAAATGGGCCAGATCGATTTTGGCTAACAAGGAGGGGAGGCCTAGTTCGGCTCTTAAGTGGGCAGCAGGTGTACCTCGAGGGAGCCCCAAAATCTGTTTCATGAATACATTTTGTAGTGACTCAAGCCTGGATTTAAGTGAACTACCCCAAAGCGCTGACCCGTACAGGATTTTCGGTAGGACTTTGGCCCTATAGATTTTCAGCATTGGGTCCATCAGCTGGCCCCCACGGGTATAAAAAAACCTTCTTATTTGGCCAGTCACTCTGGCGCCCGAGTGCTCATCATCATCATCATCATCATCATCATCATCCATTCATCCATCCATCCATTCATTCATTTAATTCGTATCCCGCCCTTCCTGCCAGCAGGAGCCCAGGGCGGCAAACAAGGCACTAAAAACACTTTAAAACATCATAAAAACAAATCTTAAAATACATTAAGACAAAACAGTGTTAAAAACATTTAAAAAACTTTTTTAAAAGGGTTAAAACATTATTAAAAAACATATTAAACAATTCTGACACAGAGACAAACTGGGATAGCTCTCAACTTAAGAGGCTTGTTGAAAAAGAAAAGTCTTCAAAAGGCGCCGAAAAGATAGCAGAGATGGCGCCTGCCTAATATTCAAAGGGAGGGAATTCCACAGGGTAGGTGCTGCCACACTAAAGGTCCGTTTCCTATATTGTACAGAATGAACCTCCTGATAAGATGGTATCTGCAGGAGGCCCTCACCTGCAGAGCGCAGTGATCGACTGGGTATGTAAGGGATAAGATAGTCTTTCAGGTATCCGGGTCCTGAGCTGTATAGGGCTTTGTACACCAAAACTAAAACCTTGAACTTGGCCCGCTTATCAATGGTTCCTCCTCAAACTGGGTGGAAGTAACGAGTGGGGTACCACAGGGCTTGGTCCTGGGCCCAGTGCTCGTTAACATTTTTATTAGCGACTTGGATGAGGAGGTACAAAGCATGCTTATCAAATTTGCAGATGATACAAAATTGGGGGGCATAGCTAATACCGTGGAAGACAGAAACAAAATTCAAAGGGACCTTGATAGGCTGGAGCATTGGGCTGAAAACAACAGAATGGAATTCAACAGGGATAAATGCAAAGTTCTACACTTAGGAAAAAGAAACCAAATGCACAGTTATAAGATGGAGGATACTTGGTTCAGCAGTATGACATGTGAGAAGGAACTTGGAATTGTCGTTGATCACAAGCTGAATATGAGCCAACATTGTGATGTAGCTGCAAAAAAGGCAAATGCTTTATTAGGCTGTATTAACAGAAGTATAGTTTCCAAATCGCATGAAGTACTAGTTCCCCTCTATTCAGCACTAGTTAGGCCTCATCTTGAATACTGCATCCAGTTCTGGTCTCCGCACTTCAGGAAGGATGCAGACAAACTGGAACGGGTTCAGAGGAGGGCAACAAAGATGATCAGGGGACTGGAAACAAAGCCCTATGAGGAGAGACTGAAAGAATTGGGCCTGTTCAGCCTGGAGAAGAGAAGACTGAGGGGAGATATGATAGCACTCTTCAAGTACTTGAAAGGTTGTCACATAGAGGAGGGCCGGGATCTCTTCTCGATCATCCCAGAGTGCAGGACACGGAATAATAGGCTCAAGTTGCAGGAAGCCAGATTTCGACTGGACATCAGGAAAAACTTCCTAACTGTTAGAGCCATACAACAATGGAACCAATGACCCAGGGAGGTAGTTGGCTCTCCGACACTGGAGGCCTTCAAGAGACAGCTGGACAGCCATCTGTCGGGAATGCTTTGATTTGGATTCCTGCATTGAGCAGGGGGTTGGACTCGATGGCCTTGTAGGTCCCTTCCAACTCTACTATTCTATGATTCTATGACTAGGTATTGCAGCATACCATGGCTGGTAGAAAGAGTTGTGCACGAACAACTCTTTATAGTCTCTCCAAACAAACAAACAAACAAACTGTCCAAGCATCCAAAGATGCCTGAAGAAGACCCCTGTGCTGCTCTAAAACTTGCTGGCCTGCTAGCACGGTGAGGCCAATAGAAGAGGAGGAAGGCATGTGGACTACATTATATCATACCCACTGAATACATTGATCAGAACCATTCTCACCATTCGTCCCACATTAAACATGTCACCTGTTCCCCTTCAATGGCCTACTTTTAATGTAAGGTTTTGAGACCTTGGGCCAAAGTCCTGGCTTGCATACATCTTCCAGATAATGAGGATGACTTGCACATAAGGGAAAATATAATGTGTGAAGTGGGGGCATACCATGGGCAGGTCCCAAGTACTCCGTCAGTCACACTAGTATCCATAACACTTGCACCAAAACCTGTTGTGAGATCAGCCATGCTAACAAGGGCTTTGTTCACTTATGCATTTCCCTGTGCAAATTATGTCATCATCTGCCAACAATGATCTTCTGCTATTTGCATAGGCCACATAACTTAGCTGCTATACTTGCAGATTCTTGTAAACTCTTGTAGGTATGAATTTTATGTTGCATGAATATGTACAAGTAAAATACACTGCAAGAGAATGAATGGAAACATTTAATGAATGGAAATTTAAAGTGATAGCTAAACTTCCAGAATCAGGGCAGGGTGGGAAAGGTGTGTGTGTTTCAGTAGGTACACATGAAGCTGCTGTAGACCACTTATGTGTCCATCATTCCTAAGATTACTACTCTGACTAGCAGCTGGTCTTCAGGATCTTAGGCAGAGAAGGATCCTTCCAACCACTTGAAACCTGGTCCTTTTAATGGGAAATGGCAGAGATGGAACCCAGGACCTTCTACATGCAAAACAGGTGGCCACTATGGCCCCATCACAGTCTTCTGGGACATTCTGCTGCAGACCTTAAAGTCACTATAGTTCAATTAAAGTGCTCTAAGACAGTGGTTCCCAACTTTTATGAGTATGGGGCTCCTTTTAAAAGCTCAAAAAAAAAATTGTACCCCCCCCCTCTAATTGTAGTTTCAGCCTCTGTTAATTGAAAAAATGTTGCGTGGCAAGATCACATCTCCAGATATCCCTTTCCATAAAAAGCTCCCTGCAGATAGGGAGGAGTTGCTTTCTTTCCTTAATGCAAAGGTTCATCAAATTGGCATCCCCCTCGCCCCCCACAGTCTGAAGATGTATAGTTCTGTCTCCCAACACCAGTGGGTTACGATGTTGGACTAAGATCCAGGTTCAAATCTCCACCCAGCCATGAAGCCCACTATGTGACCTTGGACCAGACGCAGTCTCTCAGCCTGACCTATCTCGCAGGGTTGGTGTAAGGATAAAATGAAAAGAGGGAGACCATGTGCACCACCTTGAGTAACTTGAAGGAAAGGCGGGATATAAATGCAAGAATAATTTTTAAAAAATACATTTCAGCTGCAGCACTCTTCCTGAGTAAGGGTGTCAGCAGCAGCAGCGGTGCGAGGAGATGGGAGTCTCTTGGTAGCTTCACTCACAGCCTCCTTTGGCGTCTGCCATGTGTTTTATAGGCAGATACCTGACCTTGGCATACCTGAAAGATGCTCTGGTGCTTCAGCAAAAGTCCTCCCCTTTTGTTTGGAGCAAGGGGGAGGTGTCATTTGCAGTGGCAGTGGGGAGCAGATAGTGTCCAGAGTCTCAAAAAGAGGAGGTCAAAGACCAAGATGCTGAAAAAAGGAACTTTTATTTTTGATAAAACCCAACGTGTTTCAGCCTGTTATCTACAAGCCTTCATCAGGGGATAATAGCTTATAAGATTATAAGACAAGCAAATCGCTTTCTGTACTGTGCCAATATCAAATGTCTCCAGAGAGTGTCCAGAGAGTGAAGACTTTTAAAAAAATTAATAATTTATTTATTTACTGTTCGTGGCCCCCTCTGGATTACTTCGTGGCCCCCCTGAGGGTCACGGCCCCTGGGTTGGAAACCACTGCTCTAAGATCAGCAGATGAGGCCCTCTCAGTGGTCCCTCCTCAGTATGAGGTACATGGTGTTGGCACCCCTGGAAAAGGCTTTTTGAGTGGTGACTTCTTGTATGTGGAACTCCCCCCCTACTGAGGTGCATCTGGAGCCATCTCTCTGTAGTTTTAGGCTTAATCAGTTAAGACATGACTTTTTCAGTGGACCTTTGGAGGAGGAGAGACCTGCCTGCTGCTGCTGATTATTAGTAATTGTTATTCAGTGATTTGTTGTTATGTGTTTTTAAATGATTGTGATGTTTATGGATTTTATGTATTTTTAGCTATGTGCCTTGTTGTAACCCACTCTGTGGCTTGTGCAAAGGGCAGTACAGAAATAATAGAAATAAATAAATAAACAAATAGCAACAAGCTGATTCCAAGCTGTCCATGGAGGCGCAGATTTCGGCAGTGAGCCGGGCAGCTTGGTATCAACTACACCTCATACAGAGGTTACAACCCTACCTCCCTATTCATCAGCTCCCACTGGTAGTACATGCTCTGGTCACCTCTCGATTAGACTACTGCAATGCGCTCTACGTGGGGTTACCCTTGAAAACGGTCCGGAAACTACAACTGGTGCAGAGTGCGGCGGCTCGGTTGCTTACAAACAGCCGCCGCCGTGATCACATCACGCCAGTATTATTTCACCTACATTGGCTTCCAGTTGTTTTCCGGGCCCAATTCAAGGTGTTGGTGTTAACCTTTAAATCCCTATACGGTCTCGGCCCAGCTTACTTGAAGGAGCACCTCCAGTACCACCAATTAAGCCGCCCGACTAGATCAGCCACGCAGGGCCTTCTCTCCGTCCCACCAACGAAAACAGCTAGGTTGGTGGGGACTAGAGAGAGGGCATTCTCAGTGGCGGCCCCCACTCTCTGGAACTCCCTCCCGTTCGATCTTCGCCATGCCCCTTCCCTAGATACATTCCGCCGGGCCTTAAAAACCTGGCTCTTTGGACAGGCCTTTGGGATCTCCGGGGTGGGCTAATTTCTTTATATTGTTTTAAAATTGTCTATTGATGGCCCTACATTGTTTTTACTGCTGCATTAGTGTTGACTGCATTGTATTTTATTTTGTATTTATATTGTATTTTATCGAATTTTAATGTGTACATCGCCTAGAGTGGCTTCGGCCAGATAGGCGACACAAAAATTAAATTTATTATTATTATTATTATTATTATAAAAAGACTTCAAAGGGAAGACTCCCTTTGAAGCTGCTGAGTTGGAATTCATTAGTAGATCTGAAACTGTAGGACAGAGACGGAAAACTTTATCAGGCTGAGCAATGACCCATGGTCAACCCTCCAGGAGTTGCATGTCAAAGTGGGCATGACCAAAGTTTAAAAGTGGGTGTGGCCAACCTGTAGAACTTGGACTCAAAAGGGACTGAGTGGCTCTCTAAGCACAGAAAGTTATTTTAGCAAGCCTCCTTGGTTGATACATACATGTTCTAAGAAGCTTGTGATTTAGGACCTTTCGACAGTGGCAATAGTGCGTCTTGGCAGATTTATCCAGTACTTTACATTCACACAGGTCTTGATATGGGGATAAAGTTTACTGAACGCACACACAAATCAGAATTATACAGAAGTTATACTGCAGTGGGGAATAGCTAAGCAACAATATGTACACACTTATTTGGTTTGAGAGAATCAGCTGATTAATTTGAAGCATGACTAAACTAACACACACGCACAACACATATGCAAGAAGGAGCAAGCAGAGAAGGCATAAGGAGAGGGGGAGTGAGTATTGGAGCGGTGAGTGCAGGGCAGTGGGATTTGGAGAAAAGGTGCGCTGCCCCTGAGAGAGGCCTGCTAGTCTGCTGTTTCTCTCCGAGCTCCCGTTGCAGACTAGGCCTCAGTCATGCACAGCTGGCATGAACTTAGAGGAAGGCTGATTTAGGGGAGGAGCAAGGGGTGCCTTCTACACTATACACACATCTCTCTCTCTCTCTCTCACACACACACACACACACACATGTACAGGGAGGTTGCAGTTTATAGGGCTCCAGAAAATAGCAGAGGGAGCCAAAATTATCATTCCGAGTCCTGAAGAAGTAGACCTGGGGCGCGTTGCAACTCCTGGGTAGACAGGATAAGCAGGCAGGAAGCAGCCCTGAGAAGGGCTTTTGAAGGAGCCGGGACAAGGGTCTCTGCATCGGAAGGGAGGAGACTCAAGGCAGTGGAGGAAAAGCAGTGGGGATACTGGAGCCAGACATTGGGCTCCATGCTGGCAGCAAGAGCGATTTCAGCAGGAGAGATTTTCAGCAAGAGTGGAACCGAGCAGACGGAACCAGAAGTGGGCTTGGAAGCCTCGTTGATAGACCTTTCCAGACAAAAGCTTCAAAGCAAATTGCAGACTTGATTGGACATGAAATGGAAATGGCCTGCCTTCAAGTCGGTCCCCACTTATGGCAACCCTGCAAATAGGGTTTTCATGGTCAGCGGTATTCAGAGGGAGTTTACCATTACCTTCCTCTGAGGCTGAGAGGCAGCGACTGGCCCGAAGTCACCCAGTGAGTTTCATGGCTGTGTGGGGATTCAAACCCTGGTCTCTCAGGCCGTAGTCCAGCACTCTAACCACTATGCCACACTGGCTCTATAGCTCTCCACTTATTGGCAAGATGGGGTGGGTCCCCTCCCTGACAGGATTTTGTTTTGCACCAGCTGCTAGTGTTGTTTGTTCTTTAGTTAGCATGATTCAAACTTTAGTGGCTTGAGTAATGGGCCCATCTCCTGAGGGCCACCCTCTTGTAAAGTTGGGATGACTGCATTGCATTGCATTGCCCAAAGCTGTTTCTTGTGCACAGGACTTGAGACATCACTTCCTTTTAGGCGATCCATGCAATGATTTTGGCATCTTTCTCATGATGCTGTCTTGCAGAAGAAACCACAATGAATACATTTTAAAAGTCATACGGCCCTTCTGAAGTGGGTTGTCTCCCAGGCGCTTGTGGCTAGCAGCCGGCCTGGCGTAAGTGTCCAACTTGAGGTATTTTTATGCTCTTAATCTTGGTCTGCTAATTTCCCGCTAGTGTCAGCTGGCTGGGAACAGGTCACACACCACATGAATGGGATCTTGCTTTCTGTTGTGTTCTGCACAATTGTTGTGGGACATCAATAGCGATCTGCCGCTTCTTGCATTGACTGGTCTTTTCACTCCCACTTCTCTTTGTCTTTTCTATTCCTGTGTGTTTATCTGTGAATCAGAAAAAGTGGGCTCTTGCCACCATGACTATGCCACCATGTTCATTCATAGCCTTGAAGGTGCTATAGGCCCAGCAGTGCTGACTCCCAGTTTGCCAAGGAGTAAACTTCCCTATAGGGATTCTGGTTGGTCATTTGTAAATGGAAATGTGGTGTGATTTATTTTATCTATATATTTGCAATACATTCTAATGTGTGGTAAATGGTGATTAGGATGCATTGTTATCAAGAGCAGGAAACTTGTTTCAAACAGTCGTCAGTGAGACTGTGGGTAAATACAGGTGATCAACAGATCAAGTGGCAAATGTGGGGAAGCCTTATTGCAAAAGGACCCCAACTTTTACCACACATTAGAATTTATTGCAAACAAATAAATAAATAAATCACACCACATTTTCATCCCTTCACTTGACTGAAGGAACTAGAGAGGTGGCAAAAGGAGAACATCTCTGGGACATGACGCTGAAATATCAGTTCACATGGCATGATAAAAGGAGCATAACATCAAGGCAGCGTTTCATGTATTTATGCAGCATGGAGACCCATCTTATCAGAGCAATTACGCTTAATAAATGAGTTGCAAGACAACAGAGACCTACAATTGAATAATTGCCTTATCAGGCCATACCAAAAGCCAGTTTAGGCTTGATTGCCTTGCTTGACACAATGATTTCAACACAATGTAAATGCGATAGACGTGTTGGAAGCACAGCTCCTCAAAGCCTTAAAGACCTGCTTTCAGGGGCTTTTTGCACAGTTACTGTCCCAGACTTGATTTTGAGGAAGCAACTGACAGCATGTCAAAAAACCAAAGGGGTTTCCCTAGAATAGCAAACAGAAAAATAAACGGATTGTTTTGGTATAGCTCTGTCTGTGACATTGCAACGTCTCCTGTGACTGGGGAGAGGGCAACATCAGTCCTTAGGGGGCATTCAGCAGAACTCTTTGCCATGTAAATAGATGTGGCTGAACATATATATATATATATATCCGAAGAGACACACAGCTTAAGCCCAAACAAAGAACTCCAGAGGCAAAGGAAATGTTTAGATTTGCTGCAATCTAAACTCAGCTATGAGTTTCTGTACTGACAGCCGCTAGTTTCTCTTCCACTAGAACACATACTTAATAGAGTAAAGAAATAAAATCTAAGAAGAGGCTGAGGCAGTTTCCTTCTTTGAGCGGTTCCCATTATATCATGGCCAATCTTTGTATAACTTCCTGGCAATATGGTGGTATTTACTAATTTCTCTATTTGGGGTTGAAAAGAAATTTCACTCCAGACACATGATTTTCTTCCTACCTTCCCAAGCCAAAACATGGCTTGGCTCATTTGCCTGAGTCAAGGTGCTGCTGGGCTGGTACTTTTCTGTTATTCCCCTGTGGTACTCTCCACTTGTGCCTCACCAGTGACTGGATTACACATCTTCATTAATTTGGAAGGACCAATAAGAGGATGCCCTTCTCTTGGGGGGGAGTAAACATGTTATCCCAGATGGAATGTAAGCTCAGTGGAAAAGAATCGTAGAATCATAGAATGGTAGAGTTGGAAGGGACCTATAAGGCCATCAAGTCCAACCCCTTGTTGAATGCAGGAATCCAAATCAAAGCATTCCCGACAGATGGCTGTCCAGCTGCCTCTTGAAGGCCTGCAGTGTCGGAGAGCCCACTACCTCTCTAGGTCATTGGTTCCACTGTCGCATGGCTCTAACAGGAAGTTTTTCCTGCTGTCCAGTCGAAATCTGGCTTCCTGCAACTTGAGTCCCTTATTCTATGTCCTGCACTCTGGGACGATTGAGAAGAGATCCCAGCCCTCCTCGGTGTGGCAACCTTTCATGTCTGCTTTGCATGCAGAATGTCCCAGGTTCAGTCCCGCAGGAGACACTCGTGCCTGAAACTCTGGGGAGCTGCTGGCAGTCAATGTGGACAAGACCCTCCTCTTTCAACAAGCCTTTTAAGTAGAGACCTTATCCCAGTCTGCGTCTGTGCTGGAGTTGCTTTTTAAGATGTTTTCAAAACTTTTTTTTTAAAAAAGATGTTTTTAAGATGTTTTGTTCTAATATGCTTTTAAAGAGGCTTTGTTTTAATATGTTTTAAAGTCTTTCATTTCTAAGATGTTTTAGAGTGCGTTTAGTGTTTTTGTTTGCCGCCTTGGGCTCCTTCTGGGAGCAAGAGCTGGATATAAATAAATAAAATAAAATAAATAATGCTAAGCTAGATGGACGAATGGTCTGGCTTGGCACAAGGCAACTTCCTCTGATCTCCACACTTGACAGTTTGATAAAAAGACTGTGGCATGGATGTTCATTTAGAGCTGGAAGTTTACAAGAGGCAGTGGAGAAGATAAAAAGGAGATGCGCTTGAAAACAAGACCAGTTGATTTGTGTAGGCTTGGCTCTCATTGCTTTCCTCTGCTTTGCAGTCAGTCAGTGATTCAAGCCCTCAGTCACTGCCTCTTAGCTACACTGCAGTTACGTTCCACCACGGGGGACATTTTCCTCCCTGATTATCTGGTTATCCAAGTGTTTTATGGTTCTGGAATCTAAGCAAATGCACAATCCCGCCTCTTACGAACGGCACACAGGCCATGGAAACGGTGAAGCCAGGTCATGCAATGTTGTGAAACTGGAGCCCCCGTCCTTTGCAAGAAGGACTATATTTCCATCTCAAAGCAATTAAGGGGTAGGGAGACCTTTGTGCACACCCTTCTCCGGGAAGAAATACACAGTGAGCTCTGCCATGGGGCTGATTTCGTGAAAGGGGAGGAAAAAACAAAGGGCTTTATTGTCTGCACCCTGCTGCTCCTGCCTGTCTCATGATGCTGAAGTTGTCCATCCACCCCCAAGCCCAACACCCACCCTCCGCTTGGCATGTGTTACAATTGTGAATGCGAACAGCTGATGAGGATTCTCCTGTATGGTGGCTTCAGAGGGTGCCTCTGCTGATGAATATCTGAACTTTGGAGCAGCAAGATCCGCCACGGCCCCCTCCCCAAATTTTTTTTCCAAGCATGCTTGTACTTCTTAAAGTTTGTCTCCCTCCCTCTTGTGTCTGGAGCCTTGTTCCAAATTCACACTTTCCAACCAGTTGCCCCCCAGATGCTTTGAACTACAGCTCCCTTCGACCCCAGCCAGCACAGCCAGAGAGGTGTATCTTGAAGCGTGATTGCTTATTGTCAGGCAGTGATGTTTTGTTGTTGTTACGTGCCTTCAAGTCGACTACGACTTATGGCGACCCTATGAATCAGCGACCTGCAAGAGCATCTGTCATGAACCGCCCTGTTCAGATCTTGTAAGTTCAGGTCTGTGGCTTCCTTTACGGAATCAATCCATCTCTCATTTGGCCATCCTCTTTTTCTACTCCCTTCTGTTTTTCCCAGCATTATTATCTTTTCTAGTGAATCTTGTCTTCTCGTGATGTGTCCAAAATATGATAACCTCAGTTTCATCATTTTAGCTTCTAGTGACAGTTCTGGTTTAATTTGTTCTTTTGTTGTCGTTATGTGCCTTCAAGTCGACTATGACTTATGGCAACCCTATGAATCAGTGACCTGCAAGAGCATCTGTCCTGAACCACCCTGTTCAGATCTTGTAAGTTCAGGTCTGTGGCTTCCTTTATGGAATCAACCCGTCTCTTGTTTGGCCTTCCTCTTTTTCTACTCCCTTCTGTTTTTCCCAGCATTATTGTCTTTTCTAGTGAATCCTGTCTTCTCATTATGTGTCCAAAGTATGATAACCTCAGTTTCATCATTTTAGCCTCTAGTCATAGTTCTGGTTTAATCTGTTCTAACACCCAATTATTTGTCTTTTTCGCGGTCCATGGTATCTGTGTGTGAGTTAAGGGTTTGTTGTTATGTGCCTTCAAGTCGACTATGACTTATGGCAACCCTATGAATCAGTGACCTGCAAGAGCATCTGTCATGAACCACCCTGTTCAGATCTTGTAAGTTCAAGTCTGTGGCTTCCTTTAGGGAATCAACCCATCTCTTGTTTGGCCTTCCTCTTTTTCTATTCCCTTCTGTTTTTCCCAGCATAATTGTCTTTTCTACTGAATCCTGTCTTCTCATGATGTGTCCAAACTAGGATAACCTCAGTGTCATCACTTTAGGTTCTAGGGATAGTTCTGGTTTAATTTGTTCTAACACCCAATTATTTGTCTTTCTCACAGTCCATGGTATCTGCAAAGCTCTCCTCCAACACCACATTTCAGATGAGTTGATTGATGATTTCCTGCTATATCTTTACCTCTCTTCTCTTGTGAATTGATGGCAGACAGGCTGTTAGCAGAGCCAGTGACTCCTACAGGTTGAACAGAGCTTTCCGCAGCTGTTGTTGTTGGGGGAATTTGTGTAGTTATTTTTGGTTTGAAAAAGGGGTGTTGCAAGCATGTCTCTGTTTCAGCAGTGAAACATCAGAGGGTTTGGGATGTAAACTCCATGGTGAGGGCCCCTTTCTGGGGCCTAAACCTGCCTTTGCTAACCTGGTGCCTTCCAGATGTTTTGGACTACAACTCCCATCAGTCCCCCAGCTAGGGATAGGCAAACCTGACCATTCTGGCTTCACTCCATTTCTCATTTCCCCAGTCTTAAGGTCAGTTCTCCACTTCACCTTGCCTATTTCTTTTATAACGTCCTCATAAAAATTCACCAGCATTTCACCTGTGTGAATTTCTCCTAATGTACACATTTTTGCAAAGCAATTTTCCCTAATGCATTTTTTCTATTGATAGATGCACCTATTTGTGCCCTTTGCCCTTCATATGCATTTTGTACGCATTAATTGACTGGAGAACTTCATACCAAATTTCAGAGAAGTGTGAATTTTGCAGAGCGGCTGTGTTTCAGCAAGCATGGTGTTTTGGGAAGTGCAAATTAGGTAGGACTGGCTTTCAATGCAAAATGAATCAAATCTCTCCCGCACCCTTAGCCCCAGCTAGCAGGCTTGTGCCGATGGGAATTGTAACCCAAAACATCTGGAGAACACCAGATTGGTACAGGCTGCCCTAAACCAGGGGTCTGAGAGTCCATCCCATCCCTGGTGCCAGTCCTAAGGGTCAGCAGGAAGGCTTTTCCTACCTCGCAGGGTATGACTGCCACACCAAGTGATGCCCTGGCAGACATCGCTCTCCTTTTTGGATTCAAAACAATGCACATCTTTTCGGCATGCAGATGTGATATCACAGACACCTCTCCACCTCTCTCCCACACCCCACTCTTAAAATACAAACCTAACTTTATATCTATATCTAAATATATATATATAAGACAGTTTTGAAAGCAACAAACAGAACTTCACTCAAGCTTGCTCTGGATCCCTATAAGGATTCCGTTAATCACCTAAAAATATATATGAACATAATTGTGATTAACCAAACAGTGGTTTTTATTGTATTAACAAAATATTTCAGCTTCCGCCTTCATCAGCTGCTAACATACAAAATCATATATATCTGGCATGTTTGTATCCAGCCTGTTTCATTAAACCTCCTTGTAACAGAGGCTCCGCAGTTCCCCTTGAGGGCTCTTGGAAGAAAGAACATAACTTAAGTCTGTCTTGCTGCAATTTAAACCAATTCTTCTTGGCTTTCCTTCTGTTGCCATGGAGAGCAGTAGTGGCACACACACACACACACACACACACACACACACACACACACACACAGAGCATTGTTCAAAGATCTATAGGATCATGGGGCTTGCAGCAGTTCCAGAGCCCATCTAGTCCAAGGCCAGTCCCAATAGGGTATCTTATAGAGGATGCCAGCCTATGCACCTGTGACTTTTGACAGCAATTCAAGATACAGAAATGAAGCAAATAAAGGTTTCCCCACCACTTCGCCTTCAAGCCAAGAAAAGGAAAACACAACTGAATTTATTGTGAGCCAGGCTGCTGCTGAAGGCTCAGGACCAGAGCCAGATTTTATATATACAGTACATATAGCAACTGACACTCAAAGGCCAGAGATTCCATCTCCATCCCAAATATCACTGGGACACAGGAAGCTGCCTTATACTGAGTCAGACCATGGGGCCATCTAGCTCAGTTGTGCCCGCACCAGGGGTTCCCAAACTGCGATCCGTGGGCTTCATTCAGGTGCTTAGCGAGCGACACGTCTCTGGATTTATGGCTGCCGTTGGGAGACAGTACTTCCACTGCGTTAACGATTCACATTGATTCTAATTGCTCCTTTTATTTCTTGCGTTGTATTTTATTGCATTACAGTTGGAATTCTATGGAATTAATAATTAGGTTAGATCTTCATCTGGGGCCCTTCTCCAGCTCCCCCCTCTCAGGGAGGCTCGGGGGAGCGTGACAAGGGAGAGAGCCTTTTCAGTTGTGGCTCCCCATCTGTGGGATATGCTCCCCAGTGAGGGCTGCCTGGCACCTGCATTGACATCTTTTCTGCCCCTGGTGAAGGCTTACCTTTCCCCCCAGGCATTTGATAGACTGAGATGATGTGGCTGCATTGTGGCTGTCGCTACTTTATTGTTTTGTTTTTAACATTGTTGTTAGTTGCTTGGAGACCTTCAGATATCAAGCAATTAACAACAACAACAATAAATAAATAAATAAATAAAGATTTGACACTGGTTCCTAATTTCAAGCAATGGCTCCTTATTTGGTATTAAATTTTAATTCCTTGAAATAATGAACAGGTGGCAAGTATTTATATTCTCCTTTCTTCCAAGGTGCTCAGGGTGGCATGCATTATGGTTTGGGCCTCACAATTTGATTTATATCCCGCCCTTCCTCCCAGCAGGAGCCTAGGGCGGATCTCACAATAAGCCTGTGAGATTCCTTAGACTGAGAGGAAGCCTCATGGCCGCATATGGATTTCCTGCAGCATCCCTGTAACACCTTAGAGAGCTCATCCCCTAAGCATGTGTCCACACTACCAGCTGTGTGTGTGTGCATGTTCTGCTGCCACTATTTAGGTGAGGCCGGTGCACAGCCGGTGGTCGTGTGATGCGCCAATGTCTGGGTTCTGCTTTGCTTCCTTGTGTATCTCACAAAGGACCAGTACAAGCTTCTATGTGATTGGCTGGTCTGGACCAGCCTTTCCTAACCTGGTGCACTCCAGATGTTTGGGTCTACAACTCCCATCAGCCCCAGCCAGTACAGAGGGTTTTTTAAAATCACCTTATAGACTTTCAATTGAGTAAACTGGTGCCCTTGATGAACTGGGCAGCAGGTTAAATAACTGTATTGTTCAATAAAGCAAGTACTGTAGGCAGCAGGGTCCATCCTGAAAAGCAGCATTTCCTTTTCATTCTCACAAGGGAGTGGACACGTCTTTCTAAGACAGCCCCCCCCATCCTAGTGCCTTCCAGAAGTTAAACTAAAAGGCTGGGGCTGATGGAAACTGTAGCCAAAAACATCTGGAGGGCAATAGGTTAGTGCAGCCTTTCCCAACCAGTGTGCCTCCAGATGTTGTTGGATCACAACTCCCATCTTCCTGACCATCGGCAATGCTGGCTGAGGCTGATGGGAGTTGTGGTCCAACAACATCTGGAGGCACACTGGTTGGGAAAGGCTGGGTTAGGGAAAGGTTACTCCCATTTCCCCCTTGTCCCACCACTACTGAACTCTTGTTCTTACACATACTGGACCCCACCCCCCATCTCTTTCCCCTCTGCATTGCAAGGGATCCTATGATGCTCTGTTTGAAAAAGGATTCCAGTCAGACAGGAGAGAGATCACTAAGGCTCATCCATCCCATTCAATGGAGGATGACACAAGAAGCAATGGGTTCAAACATTGCTGGGAAAAATGTAGGTTTGTGTTGTGCCTTCTTCGCCAACAACCCATCACATTTCATTTTACTCTCTCCAGAATAAATCTTTATATTTCCACAAATTGCAGTTCCTGAAACAGCCAGGGTTTTTGTTCCCATTAGAAGACAACATTAGTCTGGCGTCAAGGTGAATGGGTGCATGGGTACCTCCCTGCCTGGGAGAATTAAGGTCTCTGATTCTCCCCCCTCAATGTTCCAATTGACTCCCCAGCACTCTGTTTCCATTTCAGATCTTTTTTGCATCTCATACACCCTCGAAAACAGGAAGCTGTAACAACAACACCCCACAGCAACACATTCTTTGCTGTTGGTCGCACTTCCTACCCAGAGAAGCCAAAGGCGCCGTGACATGCTCAAGGCTCCGCCAGTTACACAAAGGACACCCAAAACATCCTTGCAAAGCCTTAGCCTCTCTGCTGTCCTGTCTGCAAAAGCGCATTTTTCCTGAGGTTTCCACTTGCACCCTCTCCCCTTGCAGTGCTCGTGGGAACATCTGTCCATCAGCCACAATGTGTTTATGCAGCACGGCACAACTGGCAGACGGACAACAGTCAGACACAAGGGGCTTTGATTAATAAATTCAGAGGGGAAGGAAAGCATGCGGGAGGAGGAGGAGATGGGTGTGAGGTGTCCTTCCCTGGCTCTCCCTGTCAGGTTCCTACCTGCTCGTGGTTACTGCCTGTCTCTAGGCACCACCAGGGACTCCACCAGTCCGGACCGCTCTCTCTTATGATTTCTCTCCCTGCTCTAGCACAGATCTCAACAGATCCCCCTGCTAGGCAACCACCAGTAACGTCCCAATACTAGTATTCCCAGAGACTCTGAATACTGGTATTGTTATTCTCTTCACCGCTGCCACCATTTGTTACAGTTCCCCTACAATTTCCCCCCCCCTTAAACAACAGCAGAGTATTATTCCTGTTCCAGGATTTATACGTCGCGTTAACAAATAAAAGTCTCTATGGGGAAAATGTCTTTCTTTGTTCCTCTGTCTGGTCACGTCACTGCAGTCCCAGCCACTTGCCTGAAAAGTCCATCGGCCAGTACATTGTCCTTGCCTTTGATGAACTGGAAGTCCACTTGATAGTCCTGTAGGGTCCAGGACCACCTCTGCAGCATAGTGTTATGGTTTTTCATAGTCTGCAACCATAACAAGGCCCGATGATCCGTAGTCACTGTGAATCTTCGTCCCCACACGTATGGGCGCAACTTGTTCAGTCCCCACACGACCGCTAGACACTCCTTCTGGACCGACGAATAGTTTTTCTCCCTCGGCGTCAGCTTGCGACTCAGGTACGCCACTGGATGTCTGGTGCCTTCTCTCTCCTGTAGCAAGACAACTCCCAGCGCGAGGTCCGATGCATCTGTAGCCACGATGAATGGTTTCTCATAGTCTGGTGCTATTAATATGGGTCCTTGGCACAAGGCTTGCTTCAGCAGATCAAAAGCCTTCTGACATTCATCCGTCCATACCACACGCTCAGAACACTTCTTCTTTGTTAATTCATGCAAGGGGGTTGCTATTTCCCCAAAATTTCTCACAAACTTCCTATAAAATCCAGCCACACCCAGAAATGCCCTTACTTGTTTTTTGGTTAAGGGGATCGGCCACGCTTGTATTGCCTTCACCTTGCTCCATAAGGGGGTGATTTTCCCACTCCCCACCTTATGTCCTAAATAGATTACTTCCTTTAGTCCAAACTGGCATTTCTTAGCTTTTATTGTGAGGCCTGCTTTTCTTAAGGCCTCCAATACTGTTGTCAGGTGTTGGACATGCTCAGGCACCGACTTGCTAAAAATGGCCACGTCATCGATATAGGCCACTGCAAAATCTGACATGCCTCGCAACACAGTATTGATTAGCCTCTGAAATGAACTTGGTGAGTTCCTTAGTCCCATGGGTAAGGTCACAAACTCATATAACCCATCTGGTGTACTGAAGGCAGTTTTGGCTCTGGATTGCTCGTCTAGTTCCATTTGCCAAAATCCTTTACAGAGATCTAGTGTAGAGATAATGGTTGCTGCCCCCAATAACTCTAACATAGCATCTACCCTAGGCATAGGATACGCATCTGGGACAGTAATTTTATTGATTAGCCGATAATCAATGCAAAACCTTGTCGTTCCATCTTTTTTCGGAACCAGGACAATACTTGAGGCCCAGGGACTGATGGATTCCCTGATTACTCCTAATTCCAGCATATCTTCCACCTCCTTTTTGATCTCATTCAAAACTTTCCCATTCACACGGTACGGAACAGATCTGATTGGGGCATGATCTCCAGTATCAATGGAATGTATAACTATACTGATTCGGCCAGGTTTGTTGCTAAAGAGATTCCTATAGGTTTTCAAAACTCTCAGAATCTCTTCTTTTACTTCCTCCTTCACCTCCTCTGACCATTCCACTTGATCTACCCCTCCTTTGTCTTTGCTTTCCTGTACCAAATCTGGAAGTTCAGGCCCACTTCCCTCAGGGAATAAGGTAACTTGCAACACCTGTGCATCCCTGGTATGGTAAGGCTTCAACATATTTACATGAACCACTTTGCTTTTGTTTAATTGGTCTGTGGTGATTACATATGTCACTGTATCAAGCCTTTCTCTGATGGTATATGGTCCTTCCCAGTTAGCCTGTAATTTGTCGTGTTTCCTGGGTATGAACGCCATAACCATATCTCCCACATCATACACACGTTCTCTGGCTGTTCTGTCATACCAGTAACTTTGCTTCTCCTGTGCATGACTCAAATTCTCTTTCACTACTTCCATCATTGATGTTAATTTATTGTGGAATTCCAATACAAAATCTACTACAGAAGTTTTGTACTCTCCCAGAGTTCCTTCCCATGAATTTTTTAGCAGTTCCTTTTTTTTTTTTTTTTCAATAATTTTTATTCAGATTTTCATAAAACATACAAGACAAAATCATAAAACATTCAAAGACAAATAACAAAATCAAAAATAGTTAAACAAAAAGAAAAAAAGAAAAAAAAAACAAAAATAAAAAATAAAGAGTAAAATATTGACTTCCCATTTGTCAAAGATCAAATCAGTTATAAGTCTATAATATATAACAATCCTGTCTCTTAAGTCATATTATAAAATCACTTTCCTCCAGTAGTTATCTTACTTAATCATCAAATCTCATAAACATTACTTTATTCTTTCCACAAAAAGTCAAAGAGAGGTTTCAATTCTTTAAGAAATATATCTATCAATTTTTTTTTCCAGATAAGCATATCGATTAATCCATCTCATTACTAATTATGATAATCTTATTGTCATAACCATAGTCAAAATAAACATTTCAATTAATCCATCACATCAGAATCTGTTAGGTTCAATAATTTCAGTAGCCATTGTTCTATTATCTCTATTAGTTCCATTTTCCATCTTCCATCTTCAGTAGTCTTGTTAAGTCCAGTAATTTCAATATCCAATCTTCCATTATCAGTATTCCATAATAATCTTGCTGTCAAAGCCATAGTCATATAGTAAGAGTCTGATGGGGATTACCTCTATCCCAAATATTTTCTTGCCATCCATTCTGAATAGGTTGCTGAAATACTGCTGTAAAATCATATCTCTGTTCTTTTTTTCAAAATACACTGGGTCATCTCTTAAAAGTTTTTCCATTGTCACATGGCTGCAGTTAATTCCATAGATTTTCTCTATATTGGGCTCCATCACATCATTCCAGTCCAGAAGATTATCCATGCCATTGATAACTTTATCTCTAGAATCTTCATTCATTTCTTCAGAGATAACATTGAGTTCCAAACAATAGATTTTATTTCTAAAGTCCATAGACTCCAAATCTTGTTCCTGTTCCACGTTGGTTCCAATCTCCGGGATCTCCTCTCTCACAGGGACCCCTATTCCAGTCTCCAGGGTCACCTCTCTCACAGGGACCCCTGTTCCAATCTCCGGGGTCTCCTCTCTCACAGGGACCCCTTCCAGGGTCACCTCTCTCACAGGGACCCTTATATCTTTAATCTCCAGCTTCATTTTACTCAATTCAATTTTCATTATCTCAATCTCATCCATTATTTTCTGAAACATAGTTATTTCCAGATTTTCAGCCACTTTCTTAATTGCCATTTTAAAAGAAAAATATAGGAAAACCACTTCTTATTTCAGCAACAATTGGGTTAATACTCCAAACTTGGTGACATCACAGTATAAACAGAGCAGACAGCCTTATCTCTCCAATAGTTAAGTAAACAAAATGCAGTTCCCAGGATCGAAACAATTAATGGCAATCGTCAAGAAACAGATTCGTCAAAATAAAATAGACCAAAAAGAGAGTAGTCTCAAAACAGTATAATATTTTTCAAAATAAAAATCTGGAATAGAAATCCCTCTTCTGTGTATATCTTTAGAATGCAAATCCAGGACAGCTTTTTGCAACAAAAACAGAGATAAGCTATTAATTAGTGCGTAGCAGAGAGAAGTTATGGCTCCCCAGTGAGATGTCAAAAACTGATCAATCTGGCAAATCTCTTTTAAACAGCAACAATTTAAGTCAAGTAAAAGAAAAATATAGAAAGAAGGGTGCTTGCCTGTTAGTGCGTTCTCTCTTAGAAGATAAGGTGAACGTTCGCTTTATCAGATAGAGCTTGCTGTTAAAAATCCGTCCCACCTTCGTCGGCTGGACCTCGTCCCATAAATTAATGAGATCTGGTCGTCCCAACAAAAATAGGCTTTGAGGTTAATCTCTTCGTTTCTCCCTACCCGGGAGAAGTTTAATCAGTCAAAAAAAAAAGAAAAAACTGACTGATATATCTGAATAAGCTTCTTTTGAGGCAGGAGCCCGTCTCAAAAGCAGGCACAGGCTAAGTCACCCTTCCCGGAAGTCCGGGAACTTAGCAGTTCCAAAGGTCCCCTCACTTTTCTAGTAAACATGAGTTCAAAGGGTAAGAAGCCTGTTGACTCCTGAGGGACTTCTCTGTATGCAAATAAGAAGCATCCCAAACGTTCATCCCAGTCTTGTGGGTGATCTTGAACATAGCTTCTTATCATGCCCTTCAAAACTCCATTGAATCTCTCAGTTAGCCCATTAGTGGCGGGATGGTAAGTACTGGTCTTTAGATGTTTTAGACCACAACATTTCCACATACATTGCATCACTTCTCCCATGAATACACTGCCTTGATCTGTCAGCACTTCATGAGGGAAACCCAGCCTCATAAAGATTTTTAATAAAGCCTCTGCCACTACAGGGGCTTCTACAGATCTCAGTGCTTCTGCGTCTGGGTACCTGGTGGCAAAATCCACCACCACCACTAGATATTTCTTGCCATGCCTTGTGGGTTTGGAAAAAGGGCCCACCAAATCTATTCCCACTCTATAAAAGGGTTGTCCAATTATAGGAAGGGGCTTTAAGGGTGCCTTGGTCTTTACTCCACTCTTTCCCACCTTTTGGCATATTCCACAAGATAGACAATGTTGTTTTACATCCTTGGAGATATTTGGCCAATAATAATGTGCAGCCAATCTCCTCTTGGTTTTTTTTATTCCCAGATGTCCTGCACATGGGACATCGTGGGCTACCTCTAGCAATCTGGTTCTGTATTTGCTAGGTACTATCAATTGCTTCACTGGTTCACATTCATCCTTTCTTTCAGCAGGCATCCACAGTCTATATAAAATCCCATTCTCACACACAACTTGATTCCTCAGTTTGTCAGTGAAAGGAATCTGTTGGGTCAGGGCTTGTTCCTTTACCTGCTTCAAACTGATATCTTTATGCAGCTCTTCCCTGAATTGCTCTGCTTCTTCCCCAGAGACCACTTGATACAGTTTGTCTTCTTCAGCAGGCCTGCTAGTGGTTGCTATGGTGACCTGAGGCTGGTTAACAGATTCCACCCTGTTTGTTTCAGCCCCCCTTAATATGGCTTCTTTTTCTCTGCCAATTTGCTGTCTGGTCACTACATAGATCTTTCCTTGGGCACCCATTACATCCCTTCCCAGTATTACTGGTTCTTGTTGCTGGGCATTAATGCCTACTTTATATTGGCCCTCTCGGCCTCTCCAAGTCATTTCCACCAGGGCCACAGGCAAACTTTCTGGTTGACCCCTCACTCCTTGGATAGTCACAGTTTCCTGAGGTAATATTACCTCAGATTTTATTAAATCTGGCCTCAGTAATGTCTGAGCGGCACCAGTATCAAGCAATGCCCAATAATTTGCCCCTTGTACTCTCACTTCCTCTCTCAGACTTGAATCAAGGTCTGTTACTTCTGTCCAGTTTATCTGGCAAAACTGAACCTTTTTCGCTGTTTCTAAAGCCTTGGGCTCTGTTTTCACTGCCCTTGTCTGAGCAGGATTACTAATGGGGTTGGCAACCTCACATTGAAAACGTAGGTGCCCCGGTCTACCACATTTGTAGCATAATTTCTCCTCACTTTTAGGGTACACAGATCCACTCTGGGGTGTCCTGTGCCCTTCAGATTTTAATGGAGGACTCACTCGCTGTGGTACCACATCCCTTCTGCCAGCACTATATGGTCTGGGTTTAAACTCTCTTGATGTTTTCCCCACCCAGCCAGTTCTATTAGAGGCGAAGTGATCCGCCATCTCTGCGGCCTCCTGCACAGATGTAGGGGAACGGTCTTTGACCAGGAGCCTTATTTCTGGTGGTAACTGATGGTATAATTGATCCAGTATCATGAGGCTTTTCACCTCTTCCACTGACTGAGCTTTGGCACTACTCATCCACTTTCCAAATATATCCATCAACTTTGCTCCCAGTTCCACAAAAGACCTCCCTGTCTGTATCTGGCAATTTCTGAAAAGCTTTCTAAAATAATCAGGCCCCAGTCTGAATCTTTTAAACACTGCTTCTTTGAATTCAGCATAGGTGACGGGCTTGTCTGAGGGGAAATATTGGTATACCTCAGCCAATTCCCCTTTAATCAGGTTTGATAAATACTGCATGTATTTATCTTCAGGTAGCCCCCACAACTGAGCTGCTTTTTCAAAGGTGCTGAGGTAAATTTGAGGATCTTGACCAGGCTCATAGACAGCAAAGTCCTTTGGAGTAATTTTTATTTTTGCTCCATCTCTCTCTTTCCTTGTCTCCTCAGAGTGAAATTTCTCTCTATCAAATTTTAACTTTTCTACTTGTAATTCAGCATCCAATGCTCGTTGCTTCTCCCTCTCCTCAAACCCCAATCTCATTCTCTCAATTTCCAACTCCCTCTGTTTTTCCTTCTCTGCACCTTCCGTCCTCAATCTCTCAGCTTCCAACTCCCGCTGTTTATCTTTTTCCTCAGCCTCCATCCTCAATCTCTCAGCTTCCAACTCTCTCTGCTTGTCTTTTTCCTCAGCCTCCATCCTCAATCTCTCAGCTTCCAACTCTCTCTGTTTTTCCTTCTCTGCACCTTCCATCCTCAACTTCTCTCTCAAGTACTCTATATAAGCGGGATTGCTTAAATATCCTTCTGGGGTCTCTTCTCTGACAGGTTGTTTTTGCTGGGCAGTTGCAAATCCTATAAGTGCTACCCTCAATTCATCTACCCCTTTACCCTCGTGAGGTAAATTGAATGTTATGCACTTCTCCACCAGCTCCTCTCTTTTCATTTTTATGTATTCAGCCATGGTGTTTGAGTTCACTCACTCTTTGCCACACACTCTTTGCCAGTCACTCTCACAAGAAATCTTGTTTTGTTATTTCTGTTTGCCACACAACTATTAGGGATTGTCTAGTATTCGTATCTCACTGCTACAGCCAACACCTGTGACGTAGTCTCCTTTGTCACCACGTGTCTTTGGGACTCTCTTTGGTTCGTATCTGGATTCTCTGTTGTTCGTATCCCACCGCTACTGACACCACATGTGAGGCGTCCTTCCCTGGCTCTCCCTGTCAGGTTCCTACCTGCTTGTGGTTACTGCCTGTCTCTAGGCACCACCAGGGACTCCACCAGTCCGGACCGCACTCTCTTATGATTTCTCTCCCCGCTCTAGCACAGATCTCAACAGATCCCCCTGCTAGGCAACCACCAGTAACGTCCCAATACTAGTATTCCCAGAGACTCTGAATACTGGTATTGTTATTCTCTTCACCGCTGCCACCATTTGTTACAGTTCCCCTTCAGCCTTGGTCATTACCTTACCCTCCCTTCTGGTCTGTGAAACCCCAGCCAAGGATCAGGCCTTTGGTAAACCAAATTAAGTATTTATTACAGATAACAAAGCTAACAAGATTAACAAGATTTCTTCTTAAGGCACATAAGCATATGGTTTTACTCAATACTAATCCGAACTCCACCTCCCTCCTGGTAAACAACTCTCTAAACCCCACCAAGCAATCCACTCTTTCTCTTCTCCCTCCAGATTCCACAATTCACCACCTCACATTCCCCCAGATTTACCTGTCATCCTTTCATTTATACTGTCAGCCATTTTAAACATTCAGCCAATCATCAAGCATTCTATTGCCCATTCACTCCCCCTCCTCTTTCACTACTTACCATGTATACTCTAAACAACCAGCACTTACCATATATACACTAATATACAGGAACATCACAATGGGCTGCGCTGCTTTCCCTGTGAAGGCTTGCAAAGTGCGAATGTTCTTCTGAGCAGTCAGTTATTATTCTAGGTCAGCAGAAGCACAGAATCAAATGAAGGCTTGATGTACGCTCAGGTAGTGCTCAAGAGAGCACATGGCTTCCGTTTGGCCACAGTCAGAGGCAATTTCAGTAGATGCCGTCTGGCAGCTGGACTTTGGGAAAGCAAAAGGGAAAAAACACTTGTCCAGTTCCCAGCCAAGAGGTGGACTCTATATTTGAGGCACAGGGACCACTTTCACAAGTGAGGTTACAAATGCCATTTTGGTCTGAGAGATATATATATAAAAGGTTGAGTTAATATAGCACAGGGAACATGAATTTTTAATGTGAACTATATTGTCTTTTAAAAATATATTCTTATTTATAAAGTGCCTAAGGAAGAGTTGGCAAGGTGGTGTTTGTAGATAAAAAATAAATGGCAGGCTTTTAGCTGCTGGCATACAATCTAAAAAGTCCCTTGAATAGGGCTATTAAAACCCAAGTGGTCTGGGGGGTGCATGTTTCCTTGTCCCCTCAAACAGACATGGCCTTAAAGGCAGATGTTTCAAGTCATAGTCGCTGATCACCATCTTTGACATAGAGGAACTTGTAGTATTACCCAGGCTTTGCTCCTGTGCGTGTGCAAATGCACGTCTACTATCGCATTCTAGAGGGTGAATGATAAAGGGTTTCAAATAGCCTACGCTTATGCAGAGTTAGGGGCACCTAAACTCAATAGTGTGCCTAATCACTGCATGCTGTCAGAGTATAATCATGTGAATAGCGAAACACACATGATATGGATGACTGTTGTGTCACCACACCCATGTGCAAATCCACAAGGGGATCCTTGGCTCAGCAATACTGCATGCAAGAAGGATCTTGGGATTGTTGTTGATCACAAGCTGAATATGAGCCAACAGTGCAATGTGGCTGCAAAAAAGGCAAATACTATTTCAGGCTGCATTAACAGAAGTATAGTTTCCAAACTGTGTGAAGTACTACTTCCTCTCTATTCCACACCGGTTAGGCCTCATTTTGAGTACTGTGTCCAGTTCTGGATGCTGCACTTTAAGAAGGATGCAGACAAACTGGAACGGGTTCAGCCATGAACTTGCTTTTGTTTGTAGTTTGCTGCCCTGGGCTCCTTTTGGGAGGAAGGGCGGGATAGAAATTTAATAAATCAATAAAAGATTCAAACCTCCCCCCCCCAAGCAGGTGATGAAACCTGATCTCATGTGGGCCTACAATGGATCAATAATGGAAATGGCTTTTGGGTGCTAGATATGGTTCTGCCCCACACAAAGTGTTCAGATGGTTTGGATATGGTGATGACCTCCCCATCCCACCTGAGGGTTGTCAGTTGCAATGCAATATTAAATTCCAAAGCAAAGCCCACCTGTAGGTTCTAATTGTGAGCAGTGTGTGAATATTATCTCTTATCTTACATTTGGTGGATCTATCGCACATGCTCAAAGAGAGATCTCTGCTTTATTAATGCATTAGATGATGGCTAGACCCTGAAACTGAAAGCAGGTGCAGCTAGGGAGAAGTCCTGATTCCTGGTGCCAAGATTAAGCCCTGCCTGCAAGACCAGAGCTTGGAAAAGTTACTTTTTTGAACTACAACTCCCATCAGTCCCAGCTAGCATGGCCACTGGATTGGGCTGATGGGAGTTGTAGTTCAAACAAAGTAACTTTTCCAAGCTCTGTGCAAGACTGCAATGATTTAATACTAATCTGGAACATAATATTGTTTTACAGAGTAACCAGGCTGGGTGGGTGGAGACAGAGCCTGCCCCAAGGAGATTGCAGTCTAAATTAAGACAGGGGGAGGGCAACAGAAAGCAGGAAGGAGACAGAGGCAACATCAGATGCTATTAACATGAATTTAAGGTCACATCCACACCATACATTTAAAGCACTACTGCACCACTTTATACCAGTTATGGGGAGAATCCTGGGAGATGTAGTTTGTAAAGGGTGCTGGGCTCACAGAACTACAATTGCAAGCATCCTTAACAAACTACGGTCACTAGGATTCTCCATGGCTGCTAAAGGGATATAAGAGTGCTTTAAATTTATGGCGCGAGTGGGATGCGGAATAAAGGGTTTGGCCAGGGGTAGGAAACCTTTTTCAGTTTGAGGGACACATTCCCTTGTGAGGAACCTTCTGGGGGCCACATACCAGTGGTAGGTTTAGTCAGAAACACATCCCTTTCTATCATCCATCCAGGCAAGGAAAGGCAATTATCGCTGTTCGAGGACACATTTCCAGCGAGGTCAAATGGCTAGAGGAGGGCTTGCAGCAGAGCCAGTGAAGGATGTGGCCTGCGCAGAGTCCCAAGGGCCAGATAGAGAAGGCTGGAGGGCCACATTTGGCCCCAAGCCTGAGATTCCCCACCCTAGTTAGGCCAAGCACCAGGTCTCCAGGGTTTCAGGCAATGGTGCACCATCTGCTACCTGATCCTTTTTGGAGCAAGTGCCAGGGACTGATCCGGGAACCTTCGGCCTGCACAGCAAGCGCTCTGAGCTACGGTCTTCGCTGCTTCAGAGAGAAGTTGCACAAGGCAGATGCAATGGAAGGAAGCTCCAGATGCAGGGCTAGTGAGGGGAGAATGGGGAGTTGTTTAAAAGAGCAGGAAGATTTGTGGACAACAGATGGGGGACAGTGCTTGGAAAGGGGTTCAATCCCTGGCATCTCTAGGTGGAGCTGGGAGAGACACCAGAGTATGAAGCCCTGGAGAGCTGCTGCCAATCAGTGCAAACAATACTGAACCGGTGGCCTGATTCAGTACAAGGCAAGTTACTATGTTCCTAATCTCCGCCACAGGCAGAGAAAGTAGGAGAATCAACAAGGCTGCTGAGAGCTTGAAACGTAAGGCAACTTGATTCCACTTTTTGCATAAGCGTTGCAAGGAGGGAGGAGGGGAGGAGGCGAATGATCTAAGGCTGATTCCAGGAATTTGATTTATTTCTCCCTCCCCCCTCCCCACCAGCCACGTCCACCTTCCAGCCTCGAAGCTTTTATGCTGTGGTGTCCTCTGCTGCTTTCTTGGTTCCCACGTGGCCACCTGATGGGGTTGCTGGGCCTTCGCCAGGACCGGAGGCACCGGCGGTGAGCCAGGAGGAGCCACCTGCAGTCTCTCTGGAACAGCCCAGACAGGAGAAGTGGCGATGAGGCTGCTGGTGCTGCTCCTGCACCTCTAAAGGGGGAGGGGGGAGCATGAAGGTCTCAGAATTCACCCCACCCCTTCTCAACTCTTCTTTCCCTCTTGTGTCCTGGCTTCTTATTTTCCTGCTTACTGGATTTAAAACAGAAGCCGCCTAGATGTCATCTCCAGAGGCTGAAACAATTGGGACTTATGTGATGATTAGTGACAGGGACCGGGTGATGGATTCCTGTTCATCAGGTGATGGAAGGAAGCAGTGGCAGCCGCTGACTCTATGTCAGTGGGGCAGTGGAATCCACCCCGGGTTTTAATCCAAACTTTCAAGGACAGCTTTTTCTGCAAAAAAAAAAAGGGGGGGGAAACAGTTTTTTCCATGGCTTCAAAATTTCTGGAAATTTTACATCTCTAGTTTCAGGCAGAAGATTTCCCCAGCTCTAGCTGGACCTGAAAGCCAGTGTGGTGTAGTGGTGAAGGTGTTGGACTATGACCTGGGAGACCCGGGTTCAAGTCCCCACACAGCCATGAAGCTCCCTGGGTGACCTTGGGCCAGTCACTGCCTATCAGCCTTGGAGGAAGGCAATGGTAAACTCCCTCTGAATACTGCTTACCATGAAAACCCTCTTCATAGGGTTGCCAACTCACCATAAGCTGGAATCGACTTGAAGGCAGTTCATTTCCATTTTTAGTTGGACCTGCTGAGGACTGCATCTGGGACCTTCTGCATGCAAAGCTAAACTGATGTGAGTGCGGCTGGGAAGCGACAAACCTCAGCCTGTGCCCTGAGCTGCATGTGGATATGGCTTCTCTCTCCCGCTCCACCCCCATCAGTGGTGAAAGTGTCTCTGTTGGAGCCACGCAAATATCACTGTGCATTGCCTCATGGAAGGGTGCACTAACATCTCACAGGCAGACGGCTGGGGTTAACGTGTCTGGGCTCCCCATGCAGACCGTGCACATTTCACGGGCTTTGAGCAGTAGCCTCAGGCAGAAGGTTCTTGGAGGCAAATGGTTGGTTAGCACCAGTTGACAGCTCCGTTTTATTTTGAAACAAGGAGATGGGAGGATGGGGCAAGGACTCCAAGGAGGAGGAGAAGGAAGAGGAGGAGGGGACTCACATAACTGGAGAGTCTTTCCTTGGAAAACAACCTTTTGTTTCTTGACCGCACTGGGCCCCCAGATTCTCCGCACACACCATCCAAGTTCTCGTGTCTACAGGAACTCATGTCTGTTATTTGTCAAGATCATTTCTAGAATGTGGCCATATGTAAGCTGGCTAGTTCCATAGAACCCTAGGAAGCTGCCTAAGGCCACGTCAGATCACTGGTCATAGAATCATAGAATAGTAGAGTTAGAAGGGGCCTATAAGGTCATCAAGTCCAACCCCCTGCTCAATGCAGGAATCCAAATCAGTGGTCCATCTAGCTCAGTATTGTCCACATGACTGTCAGTGGTTCTCCAAGGTCTGAGGCAGGAGTCTCTCCCAGCTCTACCTGGAGATGCTGGGGACTGGACCTGGGACTTTCTGCATGCATGCATGCAGTTGCTGGCTGGGGCTGATGGGAATTGTAGTTCAAAAAAGTAACTTTTCCAGGCTCTGTCTATGGCCCTTCCCATTGTAGCTAGTTGCAGTTTTACCATGCCCTCTTTAACATGTGGTGGGGAAAAGCACAGGCATGTTTGTCATGTGGGTGAACAGGCATTCTGAAGAAGCATTAGGAAGTTGAATTATACTGAGTCAGACCCTTGGCCCATCTAGTTCAACACTGTCCACACTGACAGACAGAGCGTCAGGCCAGGAATTTTTTCCAGTCCTCCTGGAGACGCCAGGAATTGTACCTGGGGCATTCTGAATGCAAAGCAGATGCTTTGCCACTGAGCTGTGGCCTTTGCTATGCTACAGACTGATTGGCTTAACAGTCTTTCCGTATCCCCAATGAATCCAGGGAGTGATTGTTTAGCGATGGATAAGGGGTCAGGGATTGTAAGAATTTTGCATCCTTGCACTACAAATCCTAGGATCTCGTAGGGAAAGCCACGATAACTAAACTGGTAGGACTTTCTAATAGGATAATAGGATGTTGAACTAGATGGGCTCTGCACTGATCCAAACAGGGCTCTTATGTTCAGTAAGAAGAGACTTATGTTGTTTCCATAGCAAGGAGTTGGTTACTTAACCATGAACTGAACTGAGCCTTGTTGATGCCCATAGGAATTCAGGAAAAGTTAGAAAATCTGCAGTTCAAAGGACAGGTTGTTGGTACCCTGATATCTGTAACCTGCCACATTAGAATAAGATATATAGTTGCCAAACTAGACTTCAGTTCAGTTAGCCAGTTTATATTTCTCCAATTCTATATTTGCCTAAGAATGTCATCATGCAGCAGTTTGTTTGGCTGCCTACAGGTGGTGCTGTGAACTACAACATGATGACAGGCTTCTGAGTGCTGCCAGGCCAGGGGAGGAGGGTGAGAGAGATGCAGGAGGGTGAGTATAAAGGGAGAGGGTGGATTTGGTGACTGTTAAAGGGACAGGGTGGGTGGCTTTGTCAAGGGGAAGAGATTGGTGAGGGTGGGTTGGTGGGGTGAGCAAAGCAAGAAGGGAAATAGCCCCTAGTACAGCATATAGGCATCTGATAGAGGGTATCTGTTTAATGTAAAGGACATCCATCATCCTAAAAGCATATATAAGAACATAAGAAGAGCCTGCTGGATCAGTCCAGTGGCCCATCTAGTCCAGCATCCTGTTCTCACAGTGGCCAACCAGGTGTCTGGGGGAAGCCCGCAAGCAGGACCCGAGTGCAAGAACACTCTCCCCTCCTGAGGCTTCCGGCAACTGGTTTTCAGAAGCATGCTGCCTCTGACTAGGGTGGGAGACCACAGCCATCATGGCTAGTAGCCATTGATAGCCCTGTCCTCCATGAATTTGTCTAATCTTCTTTTAAAGCCATCCAAGCTGGTGGCCATTACTGCATCTTGTGGGAGCAAATTCCATAGTTGAACTATGCGCTGAGTAAATCTTCCAACATTCAGCTTCTTTGAATGTCCACGAGTTCTAGTATTATGAGAGGAGAAAAACTTTTCTCTATCCACTTTCTCAATGCCATGCATAATTTTATACACTTCTATCATGTCTCCTCTGACCTGCCTTTTCTCTAAACTAAAAAGCCCCAAATGCTGCAACCTTTCCTCGTAAGGGAGTCGCTCCATCCCCTTGATCATTCTGGTTGCCCTCTTCTGAACTTTCTCCAACTCTATAATATCCTTTTTGAGATGAGGCGACCAGAACTGTACACAGTATTCCAAATGCGGCCGCACCATAGATTTATACAACGGCATTATGCTATCGGCTGTTTTATTTTCAATACCTTTCCTAATTATCCCTAGCATGGAATTTGCCTTTTCACAGCTGCCGCACACTGGGTCGACACTTTCATCGTGCTGTCCACTACAACCCCGAGGTCTCTCTCCTGGTCGGTCACCGCCAGTTCAGACCCCATGAGCGTATATGTGAAATTCAGATTCTTTGCTCCAATATGCATAATTTTACACTTGTTTATATTGAATTGCATTTGCCATTTTTCCACCCATTCACTCAGTTTGGATATATGCACTCAACTGCCCAGAAAGTTTGGCATTCCTTGTACTGGCTAGTACTGTGCCGTAACTGTCGTCCAATCTCTTGAAAGTTCTCTTCACCTGTGAAAGAAGCATTATGTTTTTCTGCCTCTTTCACCAGGTGTTTTAGAATTTCTTTATACTTTTAATGGGTGCAGGGTTGAGCTTGCTTGATCATTATAAGGTTGCCCTCCATGGTGTGTGTGGTTGCCCCCTTTATTTCTCATTAAACATTTCTCCTGCACCGGCTTCTGTAAAAGTAGAAACATCTCTCAGGGATAGGGTAGGCAGTCTCCTCCCTTCCCTGTCCTTACAGGGAAGCCCAGCTGAGGATCTCATGTGTTTTTCAGGGAGTGCAGGCACCCAGGAAGTCTGCAGAATGAAGACCATTGAAGAAATGATTTGTAGAATGAAAGGAACGACACTCACCACTGCAGGTGGAAGAATGCCTCATTTACCTTTCCGCCCATCACCTGTGGACTGTTTCTGTTCCGCTGCAGTTCATCTCCCACCAAAAACATAATTCATCTTGCTGCCTGGTGTGGCAAAACAAACCTCCCCCCTGGGATAAAGACCAAAGAAATGATGAAATTTTAAAAGGAGTAGGCCTAGAAGTAGGCATTGTGAGAGCAGGGGCACAGGATATAAATTCAGAAGAGCAAAATTGCCACAGGCCAAGCCACAAGTGCCAAAGACACTTGAAGAGAGACACTGCTTACAAGTGCCTGTACACTAATGCTAGGAGCCTGCGAACCAAGATGGGAGAACTGGAGTGCTTGGTCTTAGAGGAGAGCATTGATATAGTGAGCATAACGGAGACCTGGTGGAATGGAGAAAACCAGTGGGATACGGTTATCCCTGGATATAAACTATATCAGAAGGACAGGGAAGGACGTATTGGTGGCGGAGTCGCTCTATACGTGAAAGAAGGCATTGAATCCAGCAAGCTTGAAACCCCAAAAGAGGCGGACTCCTCCACAGAATCGTTGTGGGTGGTGACACCATGCCCCAGGAGGGACTTAATACTGGGAACGATCTATCATCCCCCTGATCAAAATGCTCAGGGAGACCTTGAGATGAGATATGAAATTGAGGAAGCATCCAAACTAGGAAATGTGGTAGTAATGGGTGACTTCAACTACCCAGACATAGACTGGCCGCATATGTGTTCCAGTCATGACAAAGAAGCAAAATTTCTAGATATTCTAAATCACTATTCCCTAGACCAGTTGGTCATGGAACCGACCAGAGGGACGGCAACCCTGGACTTAATCCTGAGTGGGGACCGGGACCTGGTGCGGGATGTAAGTGTTGTTGAACCGATTGGGAGCAGTGACCATAGTGCTATTAAATTAAACATACATGTAAATGGCCAATTGCCAAGAAAATCCAACACAGTCACATTTGACTTCAAAAGAGGAAACTTCACAAAAATGAGGGGATTGGTAAAAAGAAAGCTGAAAAACAAAGTCCAGAGGGTCACATCACTCGAAAATGCTTGGAAGTTGTTTAAAAACACTATATTAGAAGCTCAACTGGAGTGCATACCGCAGATCAAAAAAGGTACCGCCAGGGCCAAGAAGATGCCAGCATGGTTAACGAGCAAAGTCAAGGAAGCTTTTAGAGGTAAAAAGTCTTCCTTCAGAAAATGGAAGTCTTGTCCGAATGAAAAAAATAAAAAAGAACACAAACACTGGCAAAAGAAATGCAAGAAGACAATAAGGGATGCTAAAACAGAATTTGAGGAGCACATTGCTAAGAACATAAAAACCAACAACAAAAAATTCTATAAATACATTCAAAGCAGGAGACCATCTAGGGAGACGATTGGACCCTTGGATGATAAGGGAGTCAAAGGTGTACTAAAGAACAATAAGGAGATTGCAGAGAAGCTAAATGAATTCTTTGCATCTGTCTTCACAGTGGAAGATATAGGGCAGATCCCTGAACCTGAACTAACATTGGCAGGAAGGGATCCTGAGGAATTGAGACAAATAGTGGTAACAAGAGAGGAAGTTCTAGGCTTAATGGACAATATAAAAACTGACAAATCACCGGGCCCGGATGGCATCCACCCAAGAGTTCTCAAAGAACTCAAATGTGAAATTGCTGATCTGCTAACTAAAATATGTAACTTGTCCCTCGGGTCCTCCTCCATGGTTGAGGACTGGAAAGTGGCAAATGTAACGCCAATATTAAAAAGGGATCCAGAGGGGATCCCGGAAATTACAGGCCAGTTAGCTTAACTTCTGTCCCTGGAAAACTGGTAGAAAGTATGATTAAAGCTAGATTAACTAAGCACATAGAAGAACAAGCCTTGCTGAAGCAGAGCCAGCATGGCTTCTGCAAGGGAAAGTCCTGTCTCAGTAACCTATTAGAATTCTTTGAGAGTGTCAACAAGCATATAGATAGAGGTGATCCAGTGGACCTAGTGTACTTAGACTTTCAAAAAGCGTTTGACAAGGTACCTCACCAAAGGCTTCTGAGGAAGCTTAGCAGTCATGGAATAAAAGGAGAGGTCATCTTGTGGATAAGGAATTGGTTGAGAAGCAGAAAGCAGAGAGTAGGAATAAACGGACAGTTCTCCCAATGGAGGGCTGTAGAAAGTGGAGTCCCTCAAGGATCGGTATTGAGACCTGTGCTTTTCAACTTGTTCATTAATGACCTAGAATTAGGAGTGAGCAGTGAAGTGGCCAAGTTTGCTGACGACACTAAATTGTTCAGGGTTGTTAAAACAAAAAGGGATTGCAAAGAGCTCCAAAAAGACCTCTCCAAACTGAGTGAATGGGCGGAAAAATGGCAAATGCAATTCAATATAAACAAGTGTAAAATTATGCATATTGGAGCAAAAAATCTGAATTTCACATATACGCTCATGGGGTCTGAACTGGCGGTGACCGACGAGGAGAGAGACCTCGGGGTTGTAGCGGACAGCACGATGAAAATGTCGACCCAGTGTGCGGCAGCTGTGAAAAAGGCAAATTCCATGCTAGCGATAATTAGGAAAGGTATTGAAAATAAAACAGCCGATATCATAATGCCATTGTATAAATCTATGGTGCGGACGCATTTGGAATACTGTGTACAGTTCTGGTCGCCTCATCTCAAAAAGGATATTATAGAGATGGAGAAGGTTCAGAAGAGGGCAACCAGAATGATCAAGGGGATGGAGCAACTCCCTTACGAGGAAAGGTTGCAGCATTTGGGGCTTTTTAGTTTAGAGAAAAGGCGGGTCAGAGGAGACATGATAGAAGTGTATAAAATTATGCATGGCATTGAGAAAGTGGATAGAGAAAAGTTCTTCTCCCTCTCTCATAATACTAGAACTCGTGGACATTCAAAGAAGCTGAATGTTGGAAGATTCAGGACAGACAAAAGGAAGTACTTCTTTACTCAGTGCATAGTTAAACTATGAAATTTGCTCCCACAAGATGCAGTAATGGCCACCAGCTTGGATGGCTTTAAAAGAAGATTAGACAAATTCATGGAGGACAGGGCTATCAATGGCTACTAGCCGTGATGGCTGTGCTCTGCCACCCTAGTCAGAGGCAGCATGCTTCTGAAAACCAGTTGCTGGAAGCCTCAGGAGGGGAGAGTGTTCTTGCACTCGGGTCCTGCTTGCGGGCTTCCCCCAGGCACCTGGTTGGCCACTGTGAGAACAGGATGCTGGACTAGATGGGCCACTGGCCTGATCCAGCAGGCTCTTCTTATGTTCTTATGTTCTTAAAATTATATAATTTATGTAACTGCCATTATAATAGTCCACCTCATTCATTTCCATGCATAGGAAATGCAATGCAAATTGGGGGGAAAGCCATAATCAATTACATATCATTGGTGGACTGCAAGCAACAACAATAGTGAATACCAACTGTATTTGCTGGATCGATTTCTGTTCCGGAAATGGATAAACAAGCGAACGTGGGCACTGTCCTCTCTTGTGTCCATTGTGGTCAGAAGTCTCCATGAACTGTACTTATGAACACCACTTGGCCACTTGAAAGGAAGTTAACATAGGGAGACAGGATGCTGTCAGACCATTAGTCCATCTAGTTCAGTATTGTCTACACTGACTGACAGCTGCTTTCTTGGGTTTCAGACAAAGGTTCTCTTCTAGCCCTACCTGGAGGTGCCATTGGGGATGGAACCTACCAGGCCAAGTTCAAGGTTCTTTTTTTTTTTTTTTTTTTTTTTTCAATAATTTTTATTCAGATTTTCATAAAACATACAAGACAAAATCATAAAACATTCAAAGACAAAAAACAAAATCAAAAATAGTTAAACAAAAAGAAAAAAAGAAAAAAAAAACAAAAATAAAAAATAAAGAGTAAAATATTGACTTCCCATTTGTCAAAGATCAAATCAGTTATAAGTCTATAATATATAACAATCCTGTCTCTTAAGTCATATTATAAAATCACTTTCCTCCAGTAGTTATCTTACTTAATCATCAAATCTCATAAACATTACTTTATTCTTTCCACAAAAAGTCAAAGAGAGGTTTCAATTCTTTAAGAAATATATCTATCAATTTTTTTTTCCAGATAAGCATATCGATTAATCCATCTCATTACTAATTATGATAATCTTATTGTCATAACCATAGTCAAAATAAACATTTCAATTAATCCATCACATCAGAATCTGTTAGGTTCAATAATTTCAGTAGCCATTGTTCTATTATCTCTATTAGTTCCATTTTCCATCTTCCATCTTCAGTAGTCTTGTTAAGTCCAGTAATTTCAATATCCAATCTTCCATTATCAGTATTCCATAATAATCTTGCTGTCAAAGCCATAGTCATATAGTAAGAGTCTGATGGGGATTACCTCTATCCCAAATATTTTCTTGCCATCCATTCTGAATAGGTTGCTGAAATACTGCTGTAAAATCATATCTCTGTTCTTTTTTTCAAAATACACTGGGTCATCTCTTAAAAGTTTTTCCATTGTCACATGGCTGCAGTTAATTCCATAGATTTTCTCTATATTGGGCTCCATCACATCATTCCAGTCCAGAAGATTATCCATGCCATTGATAACTTTATCTCTAGAATCTTCATTCATTTCTTCAGAGATAACATTGAGTTCCAAACAATAGATTTTATTTCTAAAGTCCATAGACTCCAAATCTTGTTCCTGTTCCATGTTGGTTCCAATCTCCGGGATCTCCTCTCTCACAGGGACCCCTATTCCAGTCTCCAGGGTCACCTCTCTCACAGGGACCCCTGTTCCAATCTCCGGGATCTCCTCTCTCACAGGGACCCCTTCCAGGGTCACCTCTCTCACAGGGACCCTTATATCTTTAATCTCCTGCTTCATTTTACTCAATTCAATTTTCATTATCTCAATCTCATCCATTATTTTCTGAAACATAGTTATTTCCAGATTTTCAGCCACTTTCTTAATTGCCATTTTAAAAGAAAAATATAGGAAAACCACTTCTTATTTCAGCAACAATTGGGTTAATACTCCAAACTTGGTGACATCACAGTATAAACAGAGCAGACAGCCTTATCTCTCCAATAGTTAAGTAAACAAAATGCAGTTCCCAGGATCGAAACAATTAATGGCAATCGTCAAGAAACAGATTCGTCAAAATAAAATAGACCAAAAAGAGAGTAGTCTCAAAACAGTATAATATTTTTCAAAATAAAAATCTGGAATAGAAATCCCTCTTCTGTGTATATCTTTAGAATGCAAATCCAGGACAGCTTTTTGCAACAAAAACAGAGATAAGCTATTAATTAGTGCGTAGCAGAGAGAAGTTATGGCTCCCCAGTGAGATGTCAAAAACTGATCAATCTGGCAAATCTCTTTTAAACAGCAACAATTTAAGTCAAGTAAAAGAAAAATATAGAAAGAAGGGTGCTTGCCTGTTAGTGCGTTCTCTCTTAGAAGATAAGATGAACGTTCGCTTTATCAGATAGAGCTTGCTGTTAAAAATCCGTCCCACCTTCGTCGGCTGGACCTCGTCCCATAAATTAATGAGATCTGGTCGTCCCAACAAAAATAGGCTTTGAGGTTAATCTCTTCGTTTCTCCCTACCCGGGAGAAGTTTAATCAGTCAAAAAAAAAAGAAAAAACTGACTGATATATCTGAATAAGCTTCTTTTGAGGCAGGAGCCCGTCTCAAAAGCAGGCACAGGCTAAGTCACCCTTCCCGGAAGTCGCCAAGTTCAAGGTTCTAGTCTTGGTGTACAAAGCCCTATGCAGCTCAGGACCAGGATACCTGAAAGGCCGTCTTACCCCTTATCTACCCAGTCGATCACTGCGCTCTGCAGGTGAGGGCCTCCTGCAGATACCATCTTATCAGGAGGTCCGTTCTGCACAACATAGGAAACGGACCTTTAGTGTAGTGGCGCCGACGCTATTCCCTCCCCTTAAGTATTAGACAGGCACCTTCTCTGTTATCTTTTCGGCGCCTATTAAAGACCTTCCTATTTCAACAAGCCTTTTAAGTAGAGACCTTAACACAGTCTGCATCTGTGTTGGAATGCTTTTTAATATGTTTTTAAAACTTTTTTTAAAAACAATATGTTTTTAACCTTTTTTAAAGATCTTGAAAGCTTTTAAAAATGTTTTTAAAGATGTTTTGTTTTTTTAATGTACTTTAAAGTCTGTTTTTATTATGTTTTAATGTGTTCTTAGTGCTTTTGTTTGCTGCTCTGGACTCCTGCTGGGAGGAAGGGCGGGATATAAATCAAATTTTAAAAAAAGATAAATAAAACCTGGGAACATCATGCAAAGCAGATCCTCTATTATTTACTATTACTAATACTACAACTTATTATAATTATTGTTATTGTTATTAGATCACTTCCCATGAAGCGTCTCGACACAATTTCACAATACAATGAAAACATGCAGAAACCATTGTCATTTTAAAAAGAGTTTCACATCCAATGCAGATCTCTACTGGGGTAACAAATCTCTACTTAGAAGGCTATCACTGAACTCTGGCTCTTCCCCAAATTATGAATCACCGGGAGAACATATTGAGCTGCCTTATACTGAATCAGTCTTGGCCATAGAGTCATAGAGTCGGAAGGGACCTATAAGGCCTTTGAGTCCAGCCCCCTGCTCAATGGTTCATGGAGCTCAGTATTGCCCACAGCAACTGGCAGCAGCTGTCTAGGGTTTGAGGCAGGGGTTGTTCCCCGCCTTACCTGGAGATTCTGGGAATGGAACCTGAGACTTTCTGCACGCAAAGTGTGCCTGAACTATGTCCCTTCCCCAAATTATGAAGCCTATGGAGAACATAGGAAGCTGCTGTCCACTGAGTCAGATCTTTGGCCCACCTAGCTTAGTGCTATCTACACCGAATGGCAACAGCTCTCCAGGATTTCAGACAGGGTAGTAAAAACCGGACACCCCACCTGTGAGAATTTTGCCAAAAATTTCTCTCCTCTTTGATAATTTTCAAAAGCAATTTCTTTTCTAATTAATTGATGGAGAATGGTTGGGGTGGGCTCAGCAGATAATATTTCTGACATAGCCCAAGTAACGGTACCTGTCCTATTCACTCTGACTGGAGTTGCAGGAAGCCAGATTTCGACTGGACATCAGAAAAAACTTCCTAACCGTTAGAGCCATCCGACAATGGACAGCCATCTGTCGGGAATGCTTTGATTTGGATTCCTGCATTGTGCAGGGGGTTGGTCTTGATGGCATAGGCCCCTCCCAACGCTACTATTGTATGATTCTATGGATTTAGTGTGAAAGGTGGAGCCCAAACTATAGTTTTTTAGGCATCTGCCAGGCATAATTTCAGAACGCAAAAGAGGTGAGAACGCATAGCTATAGGCCATGCAGTTGGCTAAACTACCAAAATCCCTTTTTTCTCGCTGGCTTCCATACATCCCACACGTGGAGAACCTCACACTTTGCATCCTGAAGCCCTCAGTGACTCTATTGGGAAGCCATGGGAGCTTGAATCTACCCATCCCACACTGTGGACAATGTGAGGCCACAGGGGACGGGTGGATTTCCAGACCACTGTCTATGACCACCAATGAACAGTGTGGACCACAGGGAGTCCATGGCACCCAAGATGCTGAGAAGGAGTGACATATGAAGTTGCCTTACAGATGGAATTTTGGTCCATTTTGCCCCCAAATTATTAACTCTCTGACTAGGGTCTAAAGTTGGTGCGCACACACACACAGAGCTTGAGATTTCAATTGGACATCCTTTAACTAGAGATGGTGGGGGTTGAACCTGCAACCTTCTGGTTGCAAAGCAGAAGCCCCTGCCACTGTGCTGTGGCCCCTCTCCAAACTTTACAGTGCACTTCTGATGGCAACTGACACACTAGTGTAATAAATAAATGAAAACACAGAAGTGTATACAGATGAACTTCTATGCTACTAAGGCTGTGTACACGCCATATATTTAAAGCACGTGACTCCCTCCAAAGAATCCTGGGAAGTTTGTTAAGGGTGCTGGGAACTGTCACTCTGTGAGGGATAAACTACACTTCCCAGGATTCTCTGGAGGAAGCCATATGTTTTAAATGTATGGTGTGCACACAGCCTAACTTTATAACAGTTTGCTGTGCATTTGACTGTCGTGGTTTCCCCAAAGATTCCTGGAAACTGTAGTTTGTTGAGCTGCTCAGAATATTCTGTTAGTGATTTGTTGCTCCTCTAAAAAAAAATAAATTCCTGGGAAGAGGGACTGAGTGTTCAAACCACTTTGTCTAGGAGATACACCTACAATCACACACCCACACACCATGGTATATGTGGCATATCAAGCACCTACACACACTGGTGTTCATGGTGGTGTGAAACACAAGCCTTGTAAGCCGCCTTGAGGGCCTTTGGCTGAAAGGCAGGGTATAGATAAAATTTAATAATAATAAAAGCCTAGCTGCAGCAACACGACCGGTGTGTGCTGTGTGATGCAGCCCTCAGTCCCTGTTAAGGCCACCGGCTGTCAACTGAGCAGCCACTCAGTTTCTAGGACATGAGTCACCAGCATCATTATCAATGCACAAGAGCACAAATGAGTTTTGTTAATCAAGTCTTTATTAGGTATTTTCCCTTGCCCCCCCCCCCCCCGTTTTCTCCTTTTGTTCTTTCCATGGAGTTAAACTCCTCTGGCAGTGCATTACAATACGTTAATTACAATGATATCTTTGGAGCACAGCCTCGTTACTTCCCATTGTACTCCGTGATCAGAGCAGCAAATTCTCGGCTTCTTCCCTGTAGATACAACAACCCTGCGTCTTCCCTCTCTTCAGTTCCCTCTCTCCCTTTCTCCCAAAGCAACGGCTGATCAGATGATAAGGTCCATCCTACTTGGCCTCTGCTTGTAAAATTGCTAGTAACAATTCTAAATACTGCTAATTATATCGAAGCTTGCAGGCTGCTTCAGAACAGGTTTCACCCTGCTCAGATTGTGTAGAAATGCAATTCTTCCAAAGCATCAGGATTGCATTTCCCTGGTTTTATGGATGTGCCCAATTTGAATCTTTGTTATTAAGTTGTTGCTGATCATGTTTACTTTCTTCCTGCATAACACAAATGCCTTGCTGTGTCCACCAAAAAAGAAAAGCCCTTCAGACACCCCACCCTCAGAGCTCAGAAAAACTGACTTTTTTTTAATTACAATACAATAACTGTGCAATTTCCCTAGGTGCGGTTGACCCATTGCACAGCTGTGGGTCTGGGGCTGGCTATGGTCTATATATATTATGCTCTATGGTCTGTCCCTCCCTTTTACGAATCAGTGCTATCACTTTAACCCTTCCCTTTCCAAATAACCCTTCCCTTTCCACCTTTATATTTCTCTCCCCCCACGATTGTAGTGGGGGGCAAGTATGACTGAGAATGTGGCAAGGGAGCGGGAGTATTTAACCATTTCTACACACACACACACACACACACACACACTATGATACAAATGACAACCATCTCCTTCCTTGTTGCAATTTTTGGGGCTGGAGAAGGGGGAACTGACCACTTGTCAGACCAAGATCCCAAGATCCTGTCTCCATCTTGGCCCACAGCTTTCTGTATGAAGTCAGCATTTTCATCTCAGTTTGCTTTTTCCTCATTGCACCTTCATTGGGGAGGATATCTGTCCTTCACTCTGAGAACTGGGCTTGTGTGTGTCTGTGTCTGCATGTTATGTACCAGGTATGTGTAAGTATGGAATGACAGTGTGGATGGAAGGTCCATCCAACCCTGCATGCTATTTACCGGGAGCCTTCACTGAGGCATCAGAAGAAGCCTCCACATCAGAAGCAGCAGTGTCTCACCCAAAGGGGATATTTCAATCAAAGCCCTGATATTATAGCCTGGAGCAAGGAGATGTGGAGCTCTTCCAGACTTCCATTATTCAGAGGATCACAGACAGAGCTCCTGCAGGGCAGAAAGACTTTGGTACAAGGCTTTCCAGACATTCTGTCTGCCTTTTCGAAGCTGTAAATTACTTTCAGTGGGCCTTCATTAAGCATAATGAAAGGCATTGTGATGGCCACATGCAAGTTTAAAAACGGGGATGGTGTAGATTCCATCATTGCACTGTGCATAGAAATTAGTGTGTGCAGAATCCAACATCTGGAAAACCTCAGCGTCCTTTTTTAAAAGCAAGTTTCCAGCCCATAATGTTTAGCCTATTTCCATCTTGCCCTTCCTCCAAAGTGATTGGGTTGATCCCACTTTGTGCAGCCCTGAGGAACAGCCGCTGGCTGAAGGTCACCCAGGGAGCTTCAACTGGGGATCTGGAAATGTGGACTAACCAGTCCAAGTTCAGTGCTCTTAACCACTGCAGCATATTGGAGGAAGGCCGTAGCTCTTTTCACGGGAAAGCTCCTAAATTCATCTTGGCATCTTCAGGTGAAATGGAAATGGACTGCCTTCAAGTCGATCCCGACTTATGGCAACCCTATGAATAGGGTTTTCATAGTAAGTGGTATTCAGAGGGGGTTTACCATTGCCTCCCTCTGAGGCTGAGAGGCAGTGACTGGCCCAAGGTCACCCAGGGAGCTTCATGGCTGTGTGGGGATTCGAACCCTGGTCTCCTAGGGCGTAGTCCACCACCTTAACCACTATACCACATTGGCTCTCATCTTCAGGCAGGGCTACAAAAGGTCCCTTTCTGACGCCCTGGACAGCTGCTGTGATACTGTGATCATGCCAAATGGTCTTTTGTGGCTTCCCAAATTTGTGCATTTAATTTTTTTAATTAAAAAACATTATTTTTATTGACCAGCTTTGAGGATTCCCAGTTGTCACTCTCTGATGCCAAAATGTTTTTGCGGACCCCCCTCCCCAAGACTCCCAAAATGCATCCTTTAAAAAATGTAAAAAAATCGGCCATGTGTGAGGAAGGGCGGCTTATGAATGCCCTTAATTAAAAAACTAACGCATGCATTCACACATGTCTGTGGGTTTAGTTGCCAAGCCAGGCGCACCCCATGGATGGAGAACTCTGCATTCTGAGCTCTCCTGGCTTCAGCTGCCTCTTTATGGCCTGAAAGGAACTGCCGCTGGAGCCACCCGGTCGGTGTTCCCTGAACCAGGAACTAAGCACAGAACCAACAGGCACCACCACTTCCTTTTCCCAGAATGTGCCTGGGCCTCCATGTGGCATCGCAGAGGGGTGCTCAGCTGAGGGCAGTGCCTGCTAGCATTGATGATGGCGGCAACTATGGCGAACTGGCCTACAACAAGGGCCCCAAAAGTAAAACTGAATGTCAGCGTTTGTAGGAAATACTGTGTTTATATAATAATAATAATAATAATAATAATAATAATAATAATAATAATAATAATAATAATAATAATAATAAATTTAATTTTTGTGTCGCCTATCTGGCCGAAGCCACTCTAGGCGACGTACATATTAAAATTCAACAGTACAATATAAATACATAATAAAATACAGTGCAGTCAAGAATAATCATTTTAAAAAGCAGCAATACAGAACAATTTGGGGCCATCAATAGACAAATTTTTAAAACAATCATAGAGAAATTAGCCCACCCCGGGGATCCCAAAGGCCTGTCCAAAGAGCCATGTTTTTAAGGCTCGGCAAAATGTATCCAGGGAAGGGGCATGGCGAAGATCGAACGGGAGGGAGTTCCAGAGAGTGGGGGCCGCCACTGAGAATGCCCTCTCTCTAGTCCCCACCAACCTAGAAGTTTTCGTTGGTGGGACAGAGAGAAGGCCCTGCGTGGCTGATCTAGTTGGGCGGCTTAATTGGTGGTACTGGAGGTGCTCCTTCAGGTAAACTGGGCCGAAACCGTATAGGGATTTAAAGGTTAACACCAACACCTTGAATTGGGCCCGGAAAACAACTGGAAGCCAATGTAGATGAAATAACACCAGCGTGATGTGATCACAGCAGCGGCTGTTTGTAAGCAAACGCGCCGCCGCATTCTGCACCAGTTGTAGTTTCCAGACCGTTTTCAAGGGTAACCCCACGTAGAGAGCATTGCAATAGTCTAATCGAGAGGTGACCAGGGCATGTACTACCAGTGGGAGCTGATGAATAGGGAGGTAGGGTTGTAACCTCCGTATGAGGTGTAGTTGATACCAAGCTGCCCAGCTCACTGCCGAAATCTGAGCCTCCATGGACAGCTTAGAATCAAGAACAACCCCGAGGCTGCGGACCTGATCCTTCAGGGGTAGTCTCACCCTATTAAGATTCAGGTCAACAACACCCAACCTTCCCCTGTCACCCACAAGTAGCACCTCGGTCTTATCAGGATTGAGCTTCAGCCTGTTCCTTCCCATCCACCCACTCACGGATTCCAGGCACTTGGACAAGGTCTCTGCAGCCAACTCCGGTGAGGATTTAAAGGAGAGATAGAGCTGCGTGTCATCAGCATATTGGTGACACCGCAGCCCAAAACTCCTGATGATGGCTCCCAGTGGTTTTACATAGATGTTAAATAGCATGGGAGAGAGGATAGAACCCTGTGGCACTCCACAAGTGAGGGGCCAAGGGTCTGAAACCTCATCCCCCAATGCTACCTGTTGATGCCTGTCAGAGAGAAAGGAACGGAACCACTGTAAAACAGTGCCTCCTATTCCCAATCCCTGCAGGCGATCTAACAGGATACCGTGGTATTATAGTATTTTATAGATTGTTATACATTATTGTTAGTGGTGTGGTTTGCATCAGGATTTGTGCATGCTTCTCTGTCCAGTGCTTGGGACTTGCCCCAGGCCACACCCCTCCCTCAGGCCACACCCTCTTTCCACAAGCTACACCCCTCACTGGCCATGCTTCACCTCTTGGTTTAGTGTTTTGCCTAGCTGCAATGTGCCCTCGATCTCCTGCTTGCCTGGAGGAAGGATAAAGAGGGGTGTGCGAGTGGGCGTACCGTACAAAGCCTGTTTTGGTCAAAGCAGTCTACTGTACAAAGGTAAAATTACACCCACCTTTGCCTCTGGTCCCACCACTACAGGCATGTGGGTCCCTGGAAGGTCTGGGTTCTTGGGCTGAAAACGTTTCCCTACTTGGGCCCTCTGGCGTGCTGGCATTTACCCGACTATGCTGTCTGTTGACCAACAGGCATGATCCTCAGGCATGTGGTGGAAGATGGCCTATGTCCCTCTCACCCCTGCAGCTGGAGCTGTTGTTTCTCCCATGAATCCAGGGCTGCCTCAGATTATGTGTGTAAGCTCTAGATCAGAGGTTCCACAAGTGGTCCACAAGCTTCATTCAGGTGGGCCACGGCATGTCCACATTAAGTGTTTGTGTCAATTCTAATTGTACTTTTATTGCTCCTTTCATTTCTTAAATTGTATTTTATTATATGACAGTTTAAATTCTATGAGATGCAAATTGCAATACAATCAAATATAAGAAACCAGAGAAGCAATAACAATATATTTTAAAACCACACAGCACCGGGTACAGCACATGACAACTGCTCCGACAGGCAGAAAAATCACTATGTGGTCCACCAAGACCAGCAATTTCCAAGTGGTCCGTGGGAGGAAAAGTTTGGGAACCACGGCTCTAGATGGAGGTGTTTTTTAAGCTCTTTACCACTGCTACCTGAGCAGCAGCTGCAAGGCATGCTGGGAATTGCTGCTGAAAGGGGAGGGGTAGTTCCTTTTCTTTCAGATTCATGGTAGCCACCATAGGAGTGTGCAAAAGGGGAAAAAAGCATGATTCTGTTGCATTCTGTTCCCCTCCAGGCTGTGTCAAAAAACCACCTGTTTACTTTCTTCCTCTTAATTACTAGCTCAGGAATGGCCTGATTTATTCAGCGAAAATGCAAGGGACAAATTTGTAGCTGGTGCTAATTGCAGAACATTTCTTTGCTGCCGTTCATTCTCACCATGCGGGGGCTGTTTGTTGCCAAAGTTCAGCAAAACACTTTGGAGGCCGCGCCTAATGAAAGGAGACGCGTTGCTGACTCTTTTTGAGAAGACTGAGCCGCAGGTGCCCGTGGGGGAGAAACTTCTCTCCCTTTTGATTTGGAGCTAGGTTGCTAGAGAAGGAAATGATCACTGCTCCCATTTTGGGCAGGTCCTTGTTTTTTCCCAGCAGCAGACATGAAGTGTCAAAGGGGCATTGGAGCAGAGCTGCCTTGAGACATTTGCATGCCTTGGAATGAGAGATGGGACGGGTCTATCCATTTTGGTTTCTCTCCGTTCCTCATTTCCCCAGAGTTAACTTGGTTCTCCACATTTCCACATCAGTTTGTAATTAACAAAAAATCCACAAGTAAATTCATCAGCATTTTAGTGTGAATTTCTAATGATGTACAGTACACATTTTAAAATGCAGTTTTGCCTAATATACACACTTTTGTAAGCAATTTCCCAAAATATTGTTATGCATATGCAGTCTCAGCATCTGAGATGCATGTGCCAGTGGGTATTAACCTAAATAGCAGGCTTTTACCCGGCATTTAGATCACTGAGACTTAAGACTTAGTAAAATAAGAAAAGCTACTTTATTTATAGAAATACATAGTAGATAGAACTTGGTGTGCCTTTCCTAACTAACTAAGTTGGAGACGCAATGCCTGGACTTGGATCTTGCCCTCATGGCTCAGGAGAGAGAGCAAAGACAGAGATGTCTCCTCTCTCCTCCGACAGCTGAAGAAGAAGACAAAGGAAGGAGGGGCAGGTCAGCTTCCCTGAGCATATCAGGTTACAACAGAAGGAAATTAGGGAGAGATCACAGGTAGGCAGCCTAGCCAGTTGAAGGATCCTAACTCTATCTTCCTTCTGGAATGCAAAAAGAACCAAGCAGGAGTTGTTCTTGCCACATTTCCAACAATAAGGCATTTTTGTATGTTTTTTAACCAATATATGCATTTTATGCACATTTTACCCTAGTATTTTTGCACGTATTGCTTGTCCACATTACATTGCAAAATTTGGAGAAGTGCAAATTTTTAAGGACAGCTGCATTTTGATTTGCATAGTGTTTCAGGAATTGCAGGTTGTAAGCTCACCTTTAAATGGAAACCCAATTGAACCCAATATCTCTCGCCTTCCTACTCAGAATGCCCCTGGCAATCTTCCGGAGGTGCCACAGATGGGCTTTGTGCTGTGAGAGTTCCATTCTTGCATAACTTTGCAGCAAAAGATTTTGGGGTGCCCCTTCTTAATCTGCAGGCTGCTTAATGAGCAATGTAACGTAATGTAATAAAAAATAATAATGTAAATTACTGCCTTCAAGTCGATTCCGACTTACGGCGAGTTGGCGACCCTATGAATAGGGTGTTCATGGTAAGCAGTATTCAGAGGGGGTTGACCATTGCCTCCCTCTGAGGCTGAGAGGCAGTGACTGGCCCAAGGTCACCCAGCGAGCTTCATGGCTGTGTGGGGATTTGAACCCTGGTCTCCCAGGTCCTTAACCACTACACCACAAGGGCTCTCTTGCTTAATGGGCATCTCTCCCCAAATGCAGGGACTCCAGATGACCTTTTTACCCTGATTGGACTGTGCGGGTTTCAAAGGTTCTTATGCTTGGACTAAGATCCTGTCCCAAGCAAGGCCGTTGCAGAAGGGCCATTCACAAATGCTTCATTATTGACTGGTTGCCTTCCAATGGACATTTTGGTGCCCCAGACCCTTTAGGGGAAGGGCCATAGCTCAGAAGAAGAGCATCAGCTTTGCATGCAGGAGGTCCCAGATTCTGCCCCCACCATCTCCATATAGGGCTGGGAATGTCCCCTGTCTGAAGCCATGGAGAGCTGCTGCCAGTCAGAGTAGACAACTTTAAGCTTGCTGGACCAATGGCCTGAGTCAGTATATGGCAGCTTCTGTTCCTTTCTCTTAAGGGAAGGGCAACAGCTCAGTGGTAGAGCATCTTCTTTATATGCAGAAAGTCCCAGGTTCGACCTCCTGCATCTCCAGGTAGGGCTGGGAATATCCCCTGTTGGAGACCCTGGATAGCCACTGCCAGTCAGTGTAGACAATACTGAGCTAAATGGACTAATCTATTTCTTTATTTTATTGATTATTTGATTTATATCCCGCCCTTTCTCCCAGCAGGAGCCCAGGGCAGCAAACTAATGGTCTGACTCTGTATAAGGCAGCTTTCTGTGTTCCTTACCAGTCAGGAGCAAAATTGATTACTGGTCATCATAAATACATCTATGATAAAAGTTTGTCTCGAAGCACCAAAACAGTCAATGGCAGCAGCCTGGAAGGGAGGGAGAAAAGAATGGTGTGACAAAGCCCCAGATAAATAATTGAATTCAAACGCCATCCTATTCATTCTAACGAGGACACTCGGATCGATAAACAAGTAAACGGAATTTTAAAAAAACACAGGAGAGAGATGCTCTTCTGTGCTGTGATGTGGGGAGGGTGACGAGGAGGGGAGGAATCTGTTCAGCAGGCAAGACCCAGGAAAGATTCTTTGAGGAGGTAATGGAGGTGCTTGATTACCTTTAATTCCTCTCACCCCTGCTGCGAGAGTGCTTGGGGTTTAATAAAGACAACACTGAAGAATTTGCCTGTTCATCATTGAATTAAGAGATCCCTTCTGCAGAAGAGGTGACGAAGAGTAGGAAGAGAAGTGTTGTTGTACAGATACTCTTTCTCCAAATACAATTGACCTCTTCTTTGCTACATATAAGTTGATTCCAAAGTGTTTTCCGGCAGCTCTCTCAGCAAGGGAGGCTGGAATGGGGTATGAGTAACTGGATGTTCGTATGAGAGGGTAGCATTTTTACTCAGCCACGTGGGTGCATCCTTCTTCGAAGGTTCTGTTAAAAATCCTTGAAAGCAAAGCTCTTGCCCGCCCTTGCAATGTGCGCGTCAGAACATAAGAAAAGCCCTGCTGGACCAGAGCATAAGAACTGAGGAGGCTGTTTTATGCTATTGGTCCACCTAGCTCACTATAGTCTACACTGACTGGCAGCTGCTCTCCAGGGTTTCAGGCGGGGAGTCTCTCACAGCTCTACCTGCAGATGCCATTGAGGACTGAACCTGGGACCTTCTGCATGCAAAGCAGGCGCTCTGCCACTGAGAAAAGGAAGGGGTCATCTAATCCAGCTTCCAATTTCCCACAGGGCCCAGCCAGATGCCTCTAGGAAGCCCGCAAGCACAAATGCAACAGCCATCGACTGCTTCTGATCCTCAGCAGCAACTGGTGGTACTCAGAGGCATGTTGTCTGGTCTGATATTAGAAGTAATATGACTGGAGAGGTGATATCATCCTGGCCGGTAGCCACTGGCAGCCTCATCCTGCATGAATTCAGCTGGACCTCTTTTAAAGCCATCCAAGTTGGTGGCCATCAGCCGCTAGAGTCTGTGGGATCAAGTTATATAGTTTAACTTTGCACCTTGTGAGCCTAGAAATTGCCCTCCTGGGTCAGGCTAAAGACCCATCTAGCCAATATCCTATTCTTACAGCTTTGTTGGGGGCAACCTGAGATGTTTCTGCGGTTCCAGGCACCTGCACCACCCTGTATGTTCACTGGAAGTTGTTTTTTAAATAATGTTATTTGTTATTTAATTTTTGTAAATTGTATTGTTTTATTGATGTATTTTTATATTTGTGTTTTTCTTGTAAGCTGCCTTGAGGGCCTTTTGGGCATAAGGAGGGGTATAAATAAACTATAATAACAACAACAACAATAATAATAATAATAATAATATAGCGGCCAACCCAGTGCTGACGGGAAGCCTGCAAGCTGGACATGAGTGCAAGAGCGATCTCCCCCACTTGTGATTCCTAATATAGAGAAGCATTCTGCCTTTGACAGTGGAGGCAGAACATAACCAACATGGCTAGTAGCCATTGATAGCTTTACCCTCTTCTACAAATTTGCCTGGTCTTGTTTTAAAGTCATTCCAGTTGGTGGCCATCACTATCTCTTGCGGGAGCAAATTTCATAACTATGTGAAGAAGAACTTACTTCCGTCTCTGCCCTGAATCTTCCGACATTCAGCTGCATTCGATGTCCCCGTTGGGTTCTAGTATTATGAGAGAGGGAGAAAGACGTCTTTCTGTCCCCTTTCTCCACACCATACATACATTTATATATTCCTTTGCCTTTTTTCTAATCTAAAAGGCCCAGATGCTGCAACCTTTCCTCGTATGGGAGCTGCTCCATTTCCTTCACCATGTTGCTTGCCCTCTTCTGCACCGTGTGTGTGTGTGTGTGTGTTTCCAAGAGAAGGACAGCACCCTGCTCTCTTTTAGATTAGGTTAGGTACGAGAGGGAGCAGATATCATGTGTCTTGTTTTGTAGCTGTCCAAGTTGGAAAATCATCCGGGGAACGAGGTAACTTTGCTCTTCCAGCCCTCTTTCAAGGTGAAGTGGCTTCCAGTAAGAGGGAGAGTTTCTCTCACTCATCCTTGGAGTGGTCTGAGCTAAAATTGAGGCTCTGGGTCATCACAGGGTCAGTGAGCACAAGTGAAGGCAAGCAAGTGAAGGCCTTTGGAACAAGGAGTGTCAGAACAGGGACAACTTTCAGCAGGGTAGCCATGTTAGTCTGTTGTAGCAAAAACAGACTCTTGTGGCCACTGTGGTATAGTGGTTAGACTGTTGGACTAGGACCTGGGAGACCAGGGTTTAAATCCCCACTCAGCTATTAAGCTTGGGCCAGTCATCATCTCTCAGCCTAACCTACAACACAGGGTTGTTATGAGGATAGAACTGAGAGGAAGGAGAACCATGTATGCCACCTTGAATGCCTTGGAGGAAAGATGGGATAGAAATGTGATTATAATAACGATGAACAAATTTATTATGGCATACACTTTCATGGACCACAGTCTACAAAATATCCCCCCTCCTTGGGCGGTGTATATGCATGCCAATTCATGATTGCACTTCATGTATGTGATGGAGTGGTCTGTGGTCTTGAAAAGCTCATGCCACCAACCATTTGTTAGTCTTTAAGGTACCCCAGGACTCTCTGTTGTCTTTCCAAAACATAAGAATTCTTCAACATTGTCAAAAATGTGTGCAGAAATAGTATTTTTTAATTTATGAAAACATATTATTTATTTTATTTTATTTATTATTTGATTTATATCCCGCCCTTCCTCTCAGCAGGAGCCCATTTTCATACTGCCTTTCATAAGAAGATAAGAACATAAGAAGAGCCTGCTGGATCAGGCCAGTGGCCCATCTAGTCCAGCATCCTGTTCTCACAGTGGCCAACCAGGTGCCTGGGGGAAGCCCACAAGCAGGACCTGAGTGCAAGAACACTCTCCCCTCCTGAGGCTTCCGGCAACTGGTTTTCAGAAGCATGCTGCCTCTGACTAGGGTGGCAGAGCACAGCCATCACGGCTAGTAGCCATTGATAGCCCTGTCCTCCATGAATGTGTCTAATCTTCTTTTAAAGCCATCCAAGCTGGTGGCCATTACTGCATCTTGTGGGAGCAAATTCCATAGTTTAACTATGTGCTGAGTAAAGAAGTACTTCCTTTTGTCTGTCCTGAATCTTCCAAAATTCACCTTCTTTGAATGTCCACGAGTTCTAGTATTATGAGAGAGGGAGAAGAACTTTTCTCTATCCACTTTCTCAATGCCATGCATAATTTTATACACTTCTATCATGTCTCCTCTGACCCGCCTTTTCTCTAAACTAAAAAGCCCCAAATGCTGCAACCTTTCCTCATAAGGGAGTCGCTCCATCCCCTTGATCATTCTGGTTGCCCTCTTCTGAACCTTTTCCAACTCTATAATATCCTTTTTGAGATGAGGCGACCAGAACTGTACACAGTATTCCAAATGCGTCCGCACCATAGATTTATACAATGGCATTATGATATCGGCTGTTTTATTTTCAGTACCTTTCCTAATTATCGCTAGCATGGGATTTGCCTTTTTCACAGCTGCCGCACACTGGGTCGACATTTTCATCGTGCTGTCCACTACAACCCCGAGGTCTCTCTCCTGGTCAGTCACCGCCAGTTCAGACCCCATGAGCGTATATGTGAAATTCAGATTTTTTGCTCCAATATGCATAATTTTACACTTGTTTATATTGAATTGCATTTGCCATTTTTCCGCCCATTCACTCAGTTTGGAGAGGTCTTTTTGGAGCTCTTCGCAATCGCTTTTTGTTTTAACAACCCTGAACAATTTAGTGTCATCAGCAAACTTGGCCACTTCACTGCTCACTCCTAATTCTAGGTTATTAATGAACAAGTTGAAAAGTACAGGTCCCAATACCGATCCTTGAGGGACTCCACTTTCTACAGCCCTCCATTGGGAGAACTGTCCGTTTATTCCTACTCTCTGCTTTCTGCTTCTTAACCAATTCCTTATCCACAAGAGGACCTCTCCTCTTATTCCATGACTGCTAAGCTTCCTCAGAAGTCTTTGGTGAGGTACCTTGTCAAAAGCTTTTTGAAAGTCTAAGTACACTATCTCCACTGGATCACCTCTATCTATATGCTTGTTGACACTCTCAAAGAATTCTAATAGGTTACTGAGACAGGACTTTCCCTTGCAGAAGCCATGCTGGCTCTGCTTCAGCAAGGCTTGTTCTTCTATGTGCTTAGTTAATCTAGCTTTAATCATACTTTCTACCAGTTTTCCAGGGACAGAAGTTAAGCTAACTGGCCTGTAATTTCCGGGATCCCCTCTGGATCTCTTTTTGAATATTGGCGTTACATTGGCCACTTTCCAGTCCTCAGGCACGGAGGAGGACCCGAGGGACAAGTTACATATTTTAGTTAGCAGATCAGCAATTTCACATCTGAGTTCTTTGAGAACTCTCGGGTGGATGCGATCCGGGCCCAGTGATTTGTCAGTTTTTATATTGTCCATTAAGCCTAGAACTTCCTCTCTCGTTACCACTATTTGTCTCAGTTCCTCAGAATCCCTTCCTGCAAATGTTAGTTCAGGTTCAGGGATCTGCCCTATATCTTCCACTGTGAAGACAGATGCAAAGAATTCATTTAGCTTCTCTGCAATCTCCTTATCGTTCTTTAGTACACCTTTGACTCCCTTATCATCCAAGGGTCCAATCGCCTCCCTAGATGGTTGTGATGTTCCTATATATTAGTGTATATATGGTAAGTGCTGGTTGTTTAGAGTATACATGGTAAGTAGTGAAAGAGGAGGGGGAGTGAATGGGCAATAGAATGCTTGATGATTGGCTGAATGTTTAAAATGGCTGACAGTATAAATGAAAGGATGACAGGTAAATCTGGGTGAATGTGAGGTGGTGAATTGTGGAATCTGGGGGGGAGAAGAGAAAGAGTGGATTGCTTGGTGGGGTTTAGAGAGTTGTTTACCAGGAGGGAGGTGGAGTTCGGATTAGTATTGAGTAAAACCATATGCTTATGTGCCTTAAGAAGAAATCTTGTTAATCTTGTTAGCTTTGTTATCTGTAATAAATACTTAATTTGGTTTACCAAAGGCCTGATCCTTGGCTGGGGTTTCACAGACCAGAAGGGAGGGTAAGGTAATGACCAAGGCTGAAGGGGAACTGTAACAAATGGTGGCAGCGGTGAAGAGAATATCAATACCAGTATTCAGAGTCTCTGGGAATACTAGTATTGGGACGTTACTGGTGGTTGCCTAGCAGGGGGATCTGTTGAGATCTGTGCTAGAGCGGGGAGAGAAAAAATAAAATAAAGGACAGTCCGGACTGGTGGAGTCCCTGGTGGTGCCTAGTGACAGGCAGTAGCCACGCACAGGTAGGAACTTGACAGGGAGAGCCAGGGAAGGACGTCACAGTCTCCAAGAGACTCACAACATGATTAAAAGCCAAAATAATATGTCATACATAAAACAAAACTAAAATAAACTAAAACGAAACAATAACCACCCCCCTATAGCCACAGAAAGCTTTGGCAGCACACTAATCCCAGCTGCCAGAGCAAAAAACCATAAATCCTCACCCACCCTCCGTACATCTTTTCCTCTCAAACGTCAACAGTGTGATGTGGCTGCAAAAAAGGCAAATGCTATATTAGGCTGCATTAACACAAGTATGGTTTCCAAATCGCGTGAAGTACTAGTTCCCCTCTGTTCAGCACTGGTTAGGCCTCATCTTGAGTGCTGCGTCCAGTTCTGGTCTCCGCACTTCAAGAAGGATGCAGACAAACTGGAACAGGTTCAGAGAAGGGCAACAAGGATGATCAGGGAATTGGAAACAAAGCCCCATAAAGAGAGACTGAAAGAACTGGGCCTGTTTAGCCTGGAGAAGAGAAGACTGAGGGGAGATATGATAGCACTCTTCAAGTACACGAAAGGTTGTCACACAGAGGAGGGCCGGGATCTCTTTTCAATCATCCCAGAGTGCAGGACACGGAATAATGGGCTCAAGCTGCAGGAAGCCAGATTTCAGCTGGACATCAGGAAAAACTTCCTAATTGTTGGAGCCATACGACAATGGAACCAATGACCTAGAGAGGCAGTAGGCTCTCCAACATTGGAGGCCTTCCAGAGGCAGCTGGACAGCCATCTGTCGTGAATGCTTTGATTTGGATTCCTGCATTGAGCAGGGGGTTGGACTTGATGGCCTTATAGGCCCCTTCCAGCTCTACTATTCTATGATTCTTATGTATGCCTGTTTCTACATACTTCTCTGTCTTGGGGGGGGGGACTTTTGAGTCCTTCTCCCTTCCAACTCTGCCTTGAAGAGATGCTCTTTGGAAATGCTCAGCACCAGGTCTGCCCCTTCTGGTTAATAACCATCCATCTAATTTTGGATCACCTGAGACTGCTCTTTGTTTCAGCTTCTATATTTATATCCCCATTACTTGTAGATTCTTCATTCTGTATTCCCAAACCACCCCAGTGGTAGTAGTTCTCATATTGCCAAAAGATGTAACATTGGCCTCTATCACAGACAGCTTCGAAATAAGGAGAGGCAACCTCTGGCCCTCCAGATGTTATTGAACTCTGGCTCCCAATAGCCTCAGCCAGCATGCCCAATTCTCAGGGATGATTACAGCTGAAGTCCAACAATATCTGGAGGACCACTACTTTAAACAGAGATTAGACCAGCCTTCCCCCAACCTGGTGCCCTCCAGATGTTTTGGACTACAACACCCATCAGCCCCACACCAGCACAGCCCAGATCTTTTGAACTACAACTCCCCCTGGGGCTGATGGGAGTTGTAGTCCAAATGTTCTGGAGGGCACCAGGTTGGGGAAGGCTGGAGGAGACAAATGCATGGAGGAGGAGGGGGAGGAGGAGGAGGGGTCTGTCAGTGACGGGTCACCACAATAACTAAATGGAACCTCCGTGATCAGAAGCAATATACGCCCCATATCAAATGCTGGAGATCAAATAGCAAGGAGGGCTTCCTGACTTCATGCCCAGAAACTGAAAATGTAGAGCTCTGCCCCTCTTGGCCTTCTGGAAGTGTGTAAATTCGTTTTTGCTCCATTACCTGTAAGTGGGCTTGTTCATTTGACCTTTGGGACTCCCACTTCAACAGCCTGCTCTGCCTGTGGCCTGGGAGGGTCTCTGCTTCATTGCTAGCAAGCCTGCTGGAGGTTATGAGGTGGGAGGAGGGGAGGAGATCATTTGTTTTAATTTTCCAAGGGTGGTGGGGAGGGAAAGCCTCAAATTAGTCCAGCCTCTCCTGGCACATTTTGAGCAATAGCTTGGAATGGGGGAGAAAGGAGATTCAGCTCACATTTAAAGGCAAGCGTACCAGATCCACACTTTCCGGGGGGAAACACAGTACAATCAATGTGCACTTCTCCGAGTTTTGCAATGCAGTTCCCCAGCCAAGTAATGTGTACACAATGCATATACTGGGGTAAAGCGTGCATTAAAAAGCATATACTTGCAATCATATACCAAATAATAAACACAAATGCATTACCTTGGGGAAAAGCGCATGCCAAAATGTGTGTGGTGTCAGGATAAATTTGCACTAAATTGCTGATGAATTCTCATGAGGACTTTCAAAGAAATCACAAACCAAAGCAGAAATGCGGAGGACAGGATTTCAGACTGAAAGAAACGAGAGGCCAAAAGGGACATATCATCTGCCCATCCGAGCTCCGACCCTTCTCTTCCGAGAAGCCGAGTCCTGACTCATAAAGCTGTAAGCAAAGCATCAGAGCTGCAAATGCACCTTTTGGTAATGAGGGAACATGTGTCGAACATCTTCGTGCTGGCATGGAGAGCCTCTGCCTTGCGCCAGCGGAATGATGCTGCTCCTCTCTCCGAGGGGAAGGGAGTCTCCCCTCCTGCCAGCTGACTTGGCTGTCAAGTCAGAGATGCGATAAATCGTTTTCCCCCCACAGAGACTTTGCACTTCACATCTACTCACACCAATAGTCCTTTTGTGGGCCCGGCAGACACTTGGCCTCTCTCCATGCAGCTATAGTGGAGCCAGTTTGTGCTGGGCACTCGCATGGTACAGACAAAAAGAGTGGGTGAGGCCCAGCTGGCACTGCCTGAACCCACTCGACAGCAACACCCTGGCACCACAGAGCAGCAGCAGGAACAATCCTGCCTGTTTCATTGCCTTCCATTTTCACCCGACTGCAACAAAAGTCAAACAAATCCCTGTTTTAAGTGGACATTTCCCAGTTCTTAATAATCTGTTATACAGGCTTTGAAACATTTCCCTTTCAATTCTCCCTTTTTTCCCAGCTACGAAGAAATAAATTGGAATTCTAATCTGGATGCGTGAAAAATACAGAGCTGAAGATCCATACACGCCTCTCTATATTTACTCTTTTGCAGCATCGTTTCTCCCTCCCCTTAAATATTAGGCAGGCGTCATTTCTGTCATCTTTTCCGCGTCTACTGAAGACTTTCCTCTTTCAACAAGCCTTTTAAGTAGAGACCTTATCCCAGTCTGCATCTGTGTTGGAACTGCTTTTTAAGATTTTTTAAATCTTTTTTTAGAAAAGATGTTTTTACAGCTTTTAAAAATGTTTTTTAAGGATGTTTTGTTTTAATATATTTTAAAGTCTGCTTTTAAGATGTTTTAAAGGGATTTTAGTCATTTTGTTTGCCGCCCTGGGCTCCTGCTGGAAGGGTGGGATGCAAATAAAATAAATGGAACACACAAATACTAAACTGGCTGAACTGCCCTGTGGACGGTCAGGCAAAGGGGACTCTGGTTGCCATTGGAACACAAGAAACTACCTTATGCTGAGTTAGATGATTGAGCCATCTAGCCCAGTATCGCCCGCACTGACTGGCAGCAGCAGCACTGTAGGATTTCAAACAGGAATCTTTCTCAGCCCTCGCTGGAGATCTCAGGGACTGATCCTGGGATTGTTTGCATGCATCTACCACTGAGCTGCAACCTTTCCCCAAGTGACGAAACACAGAATGCTGCCTTAAGAGTGGGTCATGCCCTTGGTCCATCCAGCTCAGTATTGTCAACACTGACTGGCAGCAGCTCTCCACAGTTTCAGGCAGGAGTCTTTCCCAGCCCTACCTGGAGGTGCCATTGGGGACTGAATCTGGGACCTTCCCCATGCAAAAGCAATGTGCTCTACCACGAAGCCACGCCTGTAATATTTGCAAGATTTTAAATGAACTACAAATACTGGATAGAAGGAACAAACTTTACTTAACAGTGTGTTGCTGCAGAACTAACAGCTGTATTGCTCTAACTCAGACAGAGAGCTCTTGACTCTCCTTTTCCTGCTGGTTCCACCCCAAACTGATTCCCCCATACAACTATTACTAATTCACTTGAGTTCCTACTCACATTACAACGCCCCTATTTAGGATTTAGGGGTGAACTCTATGGCAGTGATTGGCTGAGCTGCTCCAAGGTCAGGGCAAGTAAAAGGGATTCTCGGTGCCATTGGCCAAGCTGCTTAGATGGCACAGAGGGGCCTCAGGGGGGAGGAGCCAGAAGCATGGAAGAGGAAAAGGCCTGAGCTCACTGGCGGAGCATCTGATTTGCACGGAGAAGATCCCACCTTCGGTCGCCAGCATTTCCAGGTAGGGCTCCGAAAGGCTCTTGAAACCTTGGAGAGCTGCCGCCGGTCAGTGTAGACAATACTGAGCTAGATGGGGCAATGTGTCTGACTCAGTTCCAGCCCTACACTCCTAAGGTGTATGTCTTTCAGCAGCACCCAAAGGGCTCTTTTTCAAGATTCCTAGGGAATGCCTTGAAATCCATCTGCATGCAAATGTGCAGCAGCAGCGTAAGCCGCCGTGATTATAGAGTGCCGTAATAGCCGGGCTGCTGCGATTTCTCCACCCCACTCCCCTGCTGGTAATGACAGGCTCCTGGCAGGTAAAGTCTACTGCTCCAGCTGCCTTAAATAAGCACTTTTCGGCAACAGCCCAGAGGGGTGATGGTGGCAGAGCCAAGCTGGAGTTCCAGCTGGTTGTGCATGCCAAGCAGAAGCTAAGTGCCGGTTTGGAAGTGGCACATCAAGCTGTCGCTAGAAGTGGGGCCAGTGAGGGGAGGACACCAGACAGAAATGAGCTGGCATGAAAGAGGAAGAGGAGGAGGACTTGCCCGGACCATGCATTTTACCCCCGTGGCTGCTGCCCCAGGAGGGCTCAGGGAGAAATGTAGTTCAGTTTGCCCGTTAATGAGAAGCTTCCTATTTTGCAATCCTCAAGCCAATAAAATGGAAATGGACTGCCTTCAAGACGATCCTGACTTATGTCGACCCTATGAACAGAGTTTTCATGAGGCTCAGAGGCAGTGACTGGCCCAAGATCACCCAGTGAGCTTCATGGCTGTGTGAGGATTCGAACCCTGGTCTCCCAGGTTGTAGTCCAACACTCTAACCACTACACCACACTGGCTCTCTTTTAGCAGTATTCAGAGGTGGTTTACCATTGCCTTCCTCTGAGGCTGAGAGACAGTGACTGGCCCAAGGTCACCCAGTGAGCTTCCTGGCTGTGTGGGGATTTGAACCCGGGTCTCCCAGGTCATAGTCCAACTCTCTAACCACTACGCCACACTGGCTCTCATTGGGTTTTTTTTTAGATTTGAAGGTAATTTTGTCAATAAAAAAAATCTTTAAATAGCTCTGTATTACTCAGACCAGGACAGTTTCTTTTTGTCATTTTGTTCCCTTGTCTCTTTGAAAATATAAAAGCCATGAATTATTCGGATCTCTCTGTAGGGCTAAGTGGAAGATACTACACCCGTGTGAAGCAGAAAAAATGAAAATGGACTGCCTTCAAGTCAATCCCGACTTATGGCGACCCTCTGAATAGGGTTTCCATGGTAAGCGATACTCAGAGGGGGTTTCCCATTGCCTCCCTCTGAGGCGGAGAGGCAGTGAGTGGCCCAAGGTCACCCAGCGAGCTTCTTGGCTGTGGGGATTTGAACCCTGGTCTCCCAGGTCGTAGTCCAACGCTTGGCTTTAAAAGAAGATTAGACAAATTCATGGAGGACAGGGCTATCAATGGCTACTAGCCATGATGGCTGTGCTGTGCCACCCTAGTCAGAGGCACCATGCTTCTGAAAACCAGTTGCTGGAAGCCTCAGGAGGGGAGAGTGTTCTTGCACTCGGGTCCTGCTTGCGGGCTTCCCCCAGGCACCTGGCTGGCCACTGTGAGAACAGGATGCTGGACTAGATGGGCCACTGGCCTGATCCAGCAGGCTCTTCTTATGCTCTTATGCTCTAACCACTACACCACACTGGTGTACCAATACATAAACCGAAACGCGGCTGTCCTTGAAGATCCGCACTTCTCCAAATGTTGCGATGCAGTTCTGCTACCAAACAACGCGTACAAGAACACATCTATTAGAAGGAAAGTGTGCATAAAGACATATGTATTAGTGGAAACAGCAGACAAAAATGCATTATATGACAGGAAACAGAGTATGCAATTGAGTCAAAACTGCATACAAATGTGTTTATTAGGAGGCATTTGCACGAAACAATGATAAATTTTCATGAAGATCTTAATTTTTTTAAATAACAAACTGCTGCAGAAATATGGAGAACTGAATTTAAGACTGGAAAAATGAGGAACTTAAAGAACAGAAATGGGCAGATTTGCCCACCCTGCTGAACAATTTGACCCTTGGGGCTCAGGGCTGCTGAACGGGTGCTGGGTGCCACCATCTTGACTCTGAGCCACGAAGCTGCCTCCAGCCTGGTTGCAACCCACCCGAAGCAAAATGGAAATGGACTGCCTTCAAGTCGATCCGGACTTACGGCAACCCTATGAATCAGCGACCTCCAATAGCATCTGTCATGAACCACCCTGCTCAGATCTTGTAAGTTATATATGGAAATGGACTGCAAGTCGATCCCAACTTATGGCGACGCTACGAATAGGGATTTCATGGTGAGTGGTATTCAGAGGGGGTTTCCCATTGCCTCCCTCTGAGGCTAGTCCTCCCCAGCTGGCCAGGGCCTGCTCAGTTTGCCACAGCTGCACAAGCCAGCCCCTTCCTTGTCCAAACTGCCAGCTGGGGGGCAACTGGGCCCCTTGGGACTATGCATCTTGCCCACGGCTGCACAGGTGGCAGGGCACGTCACCCCTGAGCAGAGCTTGGCAAAGTTACTTTTTTGAACTACAACTCCCATCAGCCCGATCCAGTGGCCATGCTAGCTGGGGCTGATGGGAGTTGTAGTTTAAAAAAGTAACTTTTCCAAGCTCTGCCCCTGAGCCACTCCCTGTGGGGGTGATCTTTAGCTGGCCCTTGACACCCAGGAGACACAAGCAGGGATTTGAACTGACAGACTCTGGACTCCCAGCCAGGCTCTCCTCCCCACTGTGCTATACCAGCCTTCCTGGGCAGGAAGGGTGGGTTATAAATAGGAAAGAATGCATTGTAATTCTTGTGATAGTGGCCTGCTTGTGGGCTTCCCGTGGGCATCTGGCTGGCCACTGGATTAGACAGCCCGTTGGTCTGATCATACGAACACAGGGGGCTGCCTTTCGCTGAGCGAGACCCTTGTTCTATCTAGGCCAGTGCTGTCTACACTGACTGGCAGCAGGTTTCTAAAATTTCAGACAGGGAGTCTGTCTCAGCCCTGCCTGGCGATGCCTTTGGGGACTGAACCTGGGTCCTTCCTCATGCAAGGCAGACGCTCAGCATCTTGAGCTATGGCCTTTCCCCCAAGGCCCTAGTTGCTTTTAAAGGAATCGTAGAATAGTAGAGCTGGAAGGGGCCTACAAGGCCATCAAGTCCAGCCCCCTGCTCAATGCAGGAAAATGTTAACATCGAGAGAAATCTGATTGCTGGTGACCGGACACCGGGATAGAAGAAGCTGCCAAGCCAGACAGCTTAGTACTGGGCTGACTGGAGCATTCCAAGATTTCATGCAGGGGACTCTCGCAGCACTACCTGGAGATCTTTAGCCGGCCCTTGGCACCCAGGAGACATGAGCGGGGATTGGAATTCACAGACTCTGGACTCCCAGCCAGGCTCCCCTCCCCACTGTGCTATACTAAGAGGCCACTTAGTGGTGGAGGGAACTCTCCGCTTGCATGACCCATGGCTCTGTCCCTCTCCTGGCTGAGCTTCCCTACCTGACTAAGGCACCCAAAAACCTGGAGCAACTCCCGTCTGTACAGCTGACCACTGACTTCAAGGCAGAGTTGCCTGCTTCCAAGTTCTTCCCCCCTCCCCAATTCTTGACATTTAGATTTCTCAGGGCAGGGATTGTGAAATATAACTGGGGAGGGGACCAGAGAGGGTCCCTTTTCAAAAGGTTCTGTGCGTTTAATTATCATGTAGAAGAGGGAATATTGGGAGTGTGGCTTCTCATAACGCTTTTCATCTGCCCCAGCCGAAACCCCACCTTCTACACCAGCAGTTCCCAAACCTTTTTTCGCTACAGACCACTTGAAAATTGTGGAGGGCTTTAGCAGACCATTTCATAATTTTTCAGCCTGTAATGCACTGAACTACACGCTGTATGGTTCCTAATTATATTTTTAGTGCTCCTTTTATTCCTTATATATTGTGTTTTATTGAATTACAATCTGAATTCCATAGAACTCGAATTGCAATACAATTTAAGAAATTAAAAAAGCTACAAAGGAAAATGAAAAATCAATATGAATATGGAATACGACTGATGTGTCATCTCCCATCCGCAGCCACAAATCCACAGACATGCCACGGAGCACCTGAATGACCACCGTTTGTATCTAGGCAACAAGGAGAGTCACAGGAACCTGATGAGGCGTCCTGGAGCTCAAAGCTTGCACACTGTTTTGTGACATTTTGGCTGGATTTCTGGATTTTCTCTTCTGGGTCAGTGCAGCTGTTTTTACCTTAGTGGCTCAGTTCTTCACACATCACATTAAACCATAGATTGCGCTAATCTATGATTCAATGTGAATGAACAGTATGCTCACAGGTTCCCACAGCACCCCTGCCCTGCCCTGCCCACTCTGGCGGGGCTGCAGAGGCTATGTCTAGGACGCTGTATAGTTGTGAATGGAATTTGTTTTAAACTGTTTTTAGTACTCTGTTCTATTTTATATTGGGACTTAAAGCCCTGGGTTGTCTGGTGAAGGGTTGGTAGTAGTAGTAGTAGTAGTAGTAGTAGTAGTAGTAGCCAGAGTCTAGGTAGCGTGAACCTAGGGCTCATGGTTTACTTCCCTCAGAACAAACAAGTATTATTATTATTATTATTATTATTAAAAGAGAGAGCCAGGGTGGTATAGTGGTTAAGGTGCTGGACTATGACCTGGAGACCAGGGTTCGAATCCCCACACAGCCATGTAGCTCACTGGGTGACCTTGGGCCAGTCACTGCCTCTCAGCCTCAGAGGGAGACAATGGGAAACCCCCTCTGAATACTCTTACCATGAAAACCCTGTTCATAGGATCGCCATAAGTCAGAATCGACTCGAAGGCAGGCCATTTCCATTTTAAAAGAATGTATGTATTGCCTTACATAAAAAGAACGACCAAGGTGGTTCACAAGCAAATGAAAGCCGACAGCAAAACAAGAATGAAACCATTTATAAAGATAAAACTACCCATAATTAAAATACACTATAAAACAACTACATTAAAATATCCATAATTAAAAATTATAACACACAAGCTCATTAAAACCGGGTAACAGCTAAAGCAAGAGATTCGAGTCAGGAGACCAAGGAGATGCCTAAACAGTGTCTCTGTCTTCAAGATCTGGCTCAATGCCAGTGCCAGGGGGGGGGCTCTCACATTTCGGCAGGGAGGGCATTCCACAACACTGGTGCTACCAGTGTGTGTGGGGGGGTGGCTCTGTGTTACCACAAACTGATAATCATCACTGTGGCAAAACCAACCAGGTTCCATTTCTTGCTCTTGCTGGGCAGTGGTAGGCAAGTAATAAGCAGGGCTTACCCAATGTGACTTACTTGAACTGCTTGCACATCACCTAAAACTAATTTTCACCTTTCCGTATACAGACTGCCTGGTGGCTTCCCTTAATTCTTGTGTTCCACTTATCAAGGCATCTGCGTGTTTTGCCCAAGGGTAGAGACTGACCTGAGGAACCCGCATTATTGTGTTTTCAGAGACAGGGCATTGGCCATTGTTTGGCTTCTTGTTCCCAGCAGGCCTTGCAGCAACCAGACGCCTGCAGTGTAACATGTAGAAGAGCCTCATTTCAATGACTGCCAGGTCCTCCCCCTTTCCACCTTAAGGCTGTGACCAGATACTCTCCCACTCCTCCCAATTTACCATCTAGCCTGGTGAACAGTTCTGCAGAATTCAAAAGCCTGCACTCTATTTAGTGATATTTTGGTTGGCTTAATAAAGGTAGTGCCTTAATTCAGAGTTTGGATTTTGTCTTACAGGCCAAAAAAAACCAAACTACCTATGCCTTTTTTTTTTGCTGTCCACCCTCCAGTTGGCGCCTGCATCTCTTCCCATCTAGAGAACAACAAAAACTGGCATGGAACAGTCCCGGCAGAACTTGGCAGGTCTGTTGGGCTAATGCAGGGTCATAGCGCAGCAATGACCACCTCTGGCAACATCTGTGCATAAATCATGTTGGATCAGCAAAGCTCCATTAAGTCAGGGGCAGGCAACAACAGCAAAAGGCAGGGCAACGGCGGCTCGTGGCACTCAGGTGCCCCCTCTCTCACCCACTTCACCTCTCTCAGCTTCAGCTTGGGATCTCAACCAATAAACTGAAGGTTGGAGTGACACACAGTGGATCACGTCTCAACCTGTGGGGAATTATTCTACTCTACTTTGTTCAACAGGTAAGCAAAAGACTCAGATGGAACATACTGAACCAGGGAGAGAGGGTGAGACAGGCTTAAATCCCAAAGCAGCCTCAAATTTAACTGGGCACCCCATTTCAGTCTCCGTTTCCCTCCTTCTGAAAATCAAACATGGTAACAGGTGGTGAGGAACAGTTCCCTGCTTGCATGCAAATATCAGACAACTCCTAATTGCCCCGGAGTGCATATGCAAGTCACACACAACTATTTTGTTTCTAACTGGGGAGGTGTTGGGGCCTGAGCCTGCCTTAAATTTGCATCTTCTGATCAGGATGCCATGTCCCTTATTCCCAAATATTTGGTGGCTAGCAGCCATCATGCAGTGGTGAGAGAGAAGCACCCTTAGCAGGCTCAAAAGTACCCTCCACATTGCAATTACTTCACATTATTATTTATTCAATTTATGCATCACTTCCCACAAAGTCTTGAAGCGGGTTACAAAACTTAAAAATCCTGTACAGAATAGAATGTTAAAAACTAACTCAATGTTGAAAAGGTGTCCAAACCATAAAACAAATCCCTCTGCTACCACCATCCAGACTCAACCACCACATAAATAGCCCCAACGTATCTTCAGTGGTTGCAGAAAATTAACACCCTTGTGCATGGGAGAAGAATGCTACCTTTGCCTGACACTGTTGAGATGTCAATGTCAGTGCCAGGAAAGCCTTCTTTGGGAGGGCATTCCATTGTCAGGGGGCCACTACTGAAGAGCTGTGTTCTCTCAGAGAGGACATCCAGAGGCCTCCAAATTTGTCCTCAAGGTCCAGCAGGCTCATATGGTTCTGCAAGGTATTGGCATACTGAGACATATAAGGCTTTATGGGTTACAACCGGCACTTCGAATTGGGCTCAGTAACAAATCTTCAGCCAATGAAGTTAAGCCAGAATAGGTGTTATACACACTTTTCTTTCACTTGAAATAGCAGGCAGGGAAGAGCTAATCCAAACTGGGACTGCAGCAAGGAACAAAGGCGCCTACCATTTATTTTTAAGTGCCATTTATGCAATTGCTGCCTTGGACTCCTTTGTGGAGGAAGGGCAGGAGAGAAATTTAATAATAACAATAAAACAAAATTGCTAGTTTGGCCTGAGATCCACATTTGCAAACTCAGGCAGGGGAACCTTCAGGTGATATTGGGATGAGCGAGAACCAGGTAATACCACCACAGGAACATAGAAAAGGGCCTTATGCAGAGTCAGACCATTTGTCCATTGAGCTCAGCATTGCCGGCACTGACTGCCAGTGGCTTTTCAAGGTTCCAGACCAGAAGTCTTTACCAACCCGAACCTGGGGCCTTCTGCATGCAAACCAGGTGCTCTGCCGCTGAGTTAAGGCCCTTTCCATCACTTGCCAAATATAAAGAAGAGGGAGAGGAAACAAGGCAACAAAACCGAAAAAGCACCTCAGCGTTCTCTGCCTAGATGGCTCCTTCAAGCAAGCCAAGCTGCACAAATCGTTTAAAATATTTTTATTTAACAAATCTTCACTCTGTATCTGGCCTCCACATTTTCAACAATAATTACCGTTCATTTTATTTTCATCCTGCCTTTCTACAAAGCATTCAGGCAGCGTACAGGGATAAAGTTAACACTGCAATATAAACTAAGGAACAGGTTTGAGGCTATAAACCTAGCTGATAGAGAACCAGAAGAACTATGGAGTGTCAGAAACATTATCAGGGGAGATTGCAAAATGGAAATACCTCTAGTTAAACAGAGAGAAAGACCTCAGTGGATGATGGACGAAACTCTTAAAATGGTTATAGAGAGAAGGAAAGCAAAAGCACAAGGAGACAGAAACACGGTCAGAACCCTAAATGCAATAATACAGCGACTAGTACATAGGGACAAAGAGAACGATTACAATAGTTATTGTGTAGAAATAGAAGTGGATAATAAAAAAGGTAGAACAAGAACCCTATACCAAAAGATTAGAGAAAAGAAAGGGAAATTTAAACCACAAGTAGGGATGTTGAATAATCAACAGGGGAACACACTGACTGACCGAGATGAAATAAAAGGAAGATGGAAGCAATACACTGAAGAACTCTATAAAAGAGATGCCAGGATGGCAGATTCATTCATGGTGGAACCATATGATGAAGAACCAGAAATTTTAGAATGTGAAGTGAAAGCTCCTATTAAAACTCTTGGAAGAAACAAAGCACCAGGAACAGATGGCATACTTTGGACACATAATGGGAAGACATTATTCACAAGGAAAGACAATAATGCTGGGGAAAACAGAAGGGAGTAGAAAAAGAGGAAGGCCAAACAAGAGATGGATTGATTCCATAAACGATGCCACAGACCTGAACTTACAAGATCTGAACAGGGTTCATGACAGATGCTCTTGGAGGTTGCTGATTCATAGGGTCGCCATAAGTTGAAATCGACTTGAAGGCACATAACAACAAAAAGTTGACAATGAGGACATGGAACTTGTCAAGGATTATCAATACCTCGGTACAGTCATTAACCAAAATGGAGGCAATAGTCAAGAAATGAGAAGGAGGCTAGGACTGGGGAGGGCAACTATGAGAGAACTAGAAAAGGTCCTCAAATGCAAAGATGTATCACAGAACACGAAAGTAAGGATCATTCAGACCATGGTATTCCCGATCTCTATGTATGGATGTAAAAGTTGGACAATGAAAAAAGTGGATAAGAGAAAAATCAACTCATTTGAAATGTGGTGTTGGAGGAGAGCTTTGCGCATACCATGGACTGCGAAAAAGACACATAATTGGGTGTTAGAACAAATTAAACCAGAACTATCACTAGAAGCTAAAATGATGAAACTGAAGTTAGCATACTTTGGATGCATCATGAGAAGACATGATTTGCTAGAAAAGACCATAATGCTGGGGAAAACAGAAGGGAGTAGAAAAAGAGGAAGGCCAAGCAAGAGATGATTGATTCCATCAAGGAAGCCACAGACCTGAACATACAAGATCTGAACAGGGTGGTTTATAACAGATGCTATTGGAGGTTGCTGATTCATAGGGTCGCCATAAGTTGAAATTGACTTGAAGGCACATAACACACACACGCCCTCTAAACGGTTTTGGTGAACCCCACCCCCACCTCGGCTGCCAAAACAACAGCAACATAATGTGTCAATCACTTCTGGGCTCCGCCGTCATTTCTGTCTTGCCAAGTCTCTCCAGACTGGTAGTTTTTTGCTGGTGTATTTCATCGCCATGTCATTGATGCAAAAACTGTGCATCAGTGGTGGATTTATACTGGACCATCCACACATCACTGCACTTTCTCAGGTACACTGTGATGCTCCTCAGTGTTACTGCATTTTTGCCATCTAGAGGGGTGGGAGCTCACTGTAGAGGGGCCAGTCTAATGGAGGACACATGCTTTGTGAGCAAGGTCTGCAAAAAAAGTTTTTTTTTAAATCCATTTTTTTCTACCATTTTGACCCTGAAAAGAAGCCCCTAAAAGCAAGTCACACTCAATTTATTAAAACACAGCAGCAGACTTTCTAGAATTTCCATTCAGGAAAGCCCTCAAACATTAGTGGCAGCCTAGTCAAAACAATATATACAGGAAAGCCCAGATGGACATCTTCCGCCTTGCAAAACAGACCCTACGAGCAACAGGCCAAGGCCTTGTTGCTGGTACCCCCACTGGGGGTTGCCCATTGGGTGCTGACCTATGACAGGGCCTTTTCAGTGGTCGCTCCCATTTGTGGAATGCCCTCTCTAGTGAAGTGTGTCTGTCTCCATCACTATTGACTTCTAGGAGGAAGTTGAAAACATTCCTGTTTGCCCAAGCAATTTGATGGCTGAAGAGGACTGTTCCTGGCAACCTGGAGATCACTGGACAGAAGAGTAGCTGTGTTTCAGAATGTTTTTGACTGTTTTTAGAATGCTTTTCTTTTTGTCGCTGTCAAATCGTTATGTTTGCCACCCTTTGGGAGGAATGGCAGGATATAAATTTAATTAATAAATAAATGTTTTCACATGCACATGAAAAACCTCTTGAAATGGCCCTTCACAGATGAGAGAAATTCTGCAACTCACCTGATATTTAAGTATGGCATGAAATAGAAGTATTATGACTAAAAGGGAAGAGGAGATGAGGTAGGAGATTCCTGTCTGCAAGGAGGACCCACTGCCCCCTGCCATGCATCACATCTTTTTTGAACAGGCAGTGGAAGGATCATGCCGGAGGCTGACAATTCCATTCCACAGTGCAAGCTGCCACTACTCCGTGAGAATGGCAGAGGTGGCAATCTCTCAGTGAACTGGCCATTGCAAATCAATATCCATTTCACTGCTTCCCACAAAAGACAAGTGCGCATTAATCCCCAGCCCCACTCGATACATGATGCTCCGGGCAAGACCAGGTTCATAAATCACATTTCCATAAGGCCTTCCTTCCACACGGAACAAGGTATGTGCTCTCTGAGCATCATTTCATCCGTCACTGGAACCAGAGTTGCCAGCTTGATTTGAATGACACGAGTGCATGACCTGACTGGACTCTTTGGATTTGAAGATTGTGTAAATAAAGCATCTTTTGGGAGGTAGATTTGAACTCTGGACCTTGAAAACAGCTGCTGAATTCAGGATAGCATGGCTGGGCCTTTTTCCGATTCAGACACTGCCTGTGTGTAAGCTTGAAGATGCCTTTAATACAGCCTTTGTCAATCTGGTGCACTTCATATCTTTTGGACCACAACTGCCATCAGCCAGGAGTTGTGGTCCAAAACATCTGGAGGGCACCAGGGTGGCAAAGGTTGAATTAGCTAAACCAAGCAATATAAAGTAGTCTCTAAAGCCTTAACACTGCAGACAAAGGTCAACACAGTGAGGTGAAGACAATCTGCCATGAGCGATGAGTCCCGCTATGCACCAAATGCATGGAGGGAAGCAATGTTTGGAGGGGGAAGGGGGGTAGTGGTGGTGGAACCAAACATGCTGGCTGGCACCTGAACAGAAGCTTTCCATCCACACTGCAATATTTATTTTTGGAAGGTTCCCCTTGTATCTCTGCTATCTTTTCGGTGCCTTTTGAAGACTTTCCTCTTTCAACAAGCCTTTTAAGAACATAAGAACATAAGAACATAAGAAGAGCCTGCTGGATCAGGCCAGTGGCCCATCTAGTCCAGCATCCTGTTCTCACAGTGGCCAACCAGGTGCCTGGGGGAAGCCCGCAAGCAGGACCCGAGTGCAAGAACACTCTCCCCTCCTGAGGCTTCCGGCAACTGGTTTTCAGAAGCATGCTGCCTCTGACTAGAGTGGCAGAGCACAGCCATCATGGCTAGTAGCCATTGATAGCCCTGTCCTCCATGAATTTGTCTAATCTTCTTTTCAAGCCATCCAAGCTGGTGGCCATTACTGCATCTTGTGGGAGCAAATTCCATAGTTTAACTATGCGCTGAGTAAAGAAGTACTTCCTTTTGTCTGTCCTGAATCTTCCAACATTCAGCTTCTTTGAATGTCCACGAGTTCTAGTATTATGAGAGAGGGAGAGGAACTTTTCTCTATCCACTTTCTCAATGCCATGCATAATTTTATACACTTCTATCATGTCTCCTCTGACCCGCCTTTTCTCTAAACTAAAAAGCCCCAAATGCTGCAACCTTTCCTCGTAACGGAGTCGCTCCATCCCCTTGATCATTCTGGTTGCCCTCTTCTGAACCTTTTCCAACTCTATAATATCCTTTTTGAGATGAGGCGACCAGAACTGTACACAGTATTCCAAATGCGGCCGCACCATAGATTTATACAACGGCATTATGATATCGGCTTTTATTTTCAATACCTTTCCTAATGATCCCTAGCATGGAATTTGCCTTTTTCACAGCTGCCGCACACTGGGTCGACATTTTCATCTTGCTGTCCACTACAATCCCGAGGTCTCTCTCCTGGTCAGTCACCGCCAGTTCAGACCCCATGAGCGTATATGTGAAATTCAGATTTTTTGCTCCAATATGCATAATTTTACACTTGTTTATATTGAATTGCATTTGCCATTTTTCCGCCCATTCACTCAGTTTGGAGAGGTCTTTTTGGAGCTCTTTGCAATCCCTTTTTGTTTTAACAACCCTGAACAATTTAGTGTCGTCAGCAAACTTGGCCTCACTCCTAATTCTAGGTCATTAATGAACAAGTTGAAAAGTACAGGTCCCAATACCAATCCTTGAGGGACTCCACTTTCTACAGCCCTCCATTGGGAGAACTGTCCGTTTATTCCTACTCTCTGCTTTCTGCTTCTTAACCAATTCCTTATCCACAAGAGGACCTCTCCTCTTATTCCATGACTGCTAAGCTTCAAGAGAAGCCTTTGGTGAGGTACCTTGTCAAACGCTTTTTGAAAGTCTAAGTACACTATGTCCACTGGATCACCTCTATCTATATGCTTGTTGACACTCTCAAAGAATTCTAATAGGTTACTGAGACAGGACTTTCCCTTGCAGAAGCCATGCTGGCTCTGCTTCAGCAAGGCTTGTTCTTCTATGTGCTTGGTTAATCTAGCTTTAATCATACTTTCTACCAGTTTTCCAGGGACAGAAGTTAAGCTAACTGGCCTGTAATTTCCGGGATCCCCTCTGGATCCCTTTTTGAAGATTGGTGTTACATTTGCCACTTTCCAGTCCTCAGGCACGGAGGAGGAGCCGAGGGACAAGTTACATATTTTAGTTAGCAGATCAGCAATTTCACCTTTGAGTTCTTTGAGAACTCTCGGGTGGATGCCATCCGGGCCCAGTGATTTGTCAGTTTTTATATTGTCCATTAAGCTTAGAACTTCCTCTCTCGTTACCACTATTTGTCTTAGTTCCTCAGAATCCCTTCCTGCAAATGTTAGTTCAGGTTCAGGGATCTGCCCTATATCTTCCACTGTGAAGACAGATGCAAAGAATTCATTTAGCTTCTCTGCAATCTCCTTATCGTTCTTTAGTACACCTTTGACTCCCTTATCATCCAAGGGTCCAATCGCCTCCCTAGATGGTTGTGATGTTCCTATATATTAGTGTATATATGGTAAGTGCTGGTTGTTTAGAGTATACATGGTAAGTAGTGAAAGAGGAGGGGGAGTGAATGGGCAATAGAATGCTTGATGATTGGCTGAATGTTTAAAATGGCTGACAGTATAAATGAAAGGATGACAGGTAAATCTGGGGGAATGTGAGGTGGTAAATTGTGGAATCTGGGGGGAGAAGAGAAAGAGTGGATTGCTTGGTGGGGTTTAGAGAGTTGTTTACCAGGAGGGAGGTGGAGTTCGGATTAGTATTGAGTAAAACCATATGCTTATGTGCCTTAAGAAGAAATCTTGTTAATCTTGTTAGCTTTGTTATCTGTAATAAATACTTAATTTGGTTTACCAAAGGCCTGATCCTTGGCTGGGGTTTCACAGACCAGAAGGGAGGGTAAGGTAATGACCAAGGCTGAAGGGGAACTGTAACAAATGGTGGCAGCGGTGAAGAGAGTAACAATACCAGTATTCAGAGTCTCTGGGAATACTAGTATTGGGACGTTACTGGTGGTTGCCTAGCAGGGGGATCTGTTGAGATCTGTGCTAGAGCGGGGAGAGAAATCATAAGAGAGAGCGGTCCGGACTGGTGGAGTCCCTGGTGGTGCCTAGAGACAGGCAGTAACCACAAGCAGGTAGGAACCTGACAGGGAGAGCCAGGGAAGGACGCCTCACAATGGTCTCCTGCTTTCAATGTATTTATAGAATTTTTTGTTGTTGGTTTTTATGTTCTTAGCAATGTGCTCCTCAAATTCCTTTTTAGCATCCCTTATTGTCTTCTTGCATTTCTTTTGCCAGAGTTTGTGTTCCTTTTTATTTTCTTCATTCGGACAAGACTTCCATATTCTGAAGGAAGACTTTTTGCCTCTAAGAGCTTCCTTGACTTTGCTCGTTAACCATGCTGGCATCTTCTTGGCCCTGGCGGTACCTTTTCTGATCTGCGGTATGCACTCCAGTTGAGCTTCTAATATAGTGTTTTTAAACAACTTCCAAGAATTTTCGAGTGATGTGACCCTCTGGACTTTGTTTTTCAGCTTTCTTTTTACCAATCCCCTCATTTTTGTGAAGTTTCCTCTTTTGAAGTCAAATGTGACTGTGTTGGATGTTCTTGGCAATTGGCCATTTACATGTATGTTTAATTTAATAGCACTGTGGTCACTGCTCCCAATCGGTTCAACAACACTTACATCTCGCACCAGGTCCCGGTCCCCACTGAGGATTAAGTCCAGGGTTGCCGTCCCTCTGGCCGGTTCCATGACCAACTGGTCTAGGGAATAGTCATTTAGAATATCTAGAAACTTTGCTTCTTTGTCATGACTGGAACACATATGCGGCCAGTCTGTGTCCGGGTAGTTGAAGTCACATCAAACATCGAACATCAAGGCGGCATACAACAGATCTTAAAACATAAACCTTACAACGCAAATACAATGCAGCTAACAACCCATGGCAGGGTTAAGCCATCACCAGTCCACTGAAGCAGAGCTGAAACGACACAAATCAACCCTCTCGGTTGCGGCAGGTCAATTAAAGTGGCCTCTAGGCTTGGATCCACCATTTGTCCCTCAGATCAGGATTGGGAACACCTTTCTCAGCCTGAGGGCCACATTTCCTTCCGGGGGCCACATGTCAGTGGTGGGCATGGCCAGAGGCAAAAGTGGATGAAGCAAGAAGTGCAAATTTTACCTTGGTACAGTAGGCTCATTTCTATACACACTCAAACACCCTTCTCTCCATCCTCCACCCAGGCAAGCAAGAGGAATGATCAGGGTTGAAGGACATATTCTAGCCAGGCAAAAACACTCAAGGAGGTTGCTCAGCAGGCAGGGCTGGCCAGAGGATGGCTAGGTTGGGTCCTGGCTGAGGGCCCCTGTGGCCTGGAGGGGCCTCTGAAGGGCTCCTCCTTAGGGTGGCACTCCGTTCCATGATCTGTGGCACCATTGGGTCCTGCAAATTGACCCTGCTGCAGATGGTGGAGAGGGAGCTTCCAGGCAACCCCCAATACAGATAGCACGGTCTTCAATAATCCCGCATGCATGCCCCACAATCTTCTCTCGGGGACTGACACCCTCGCTGCCATCTTGTATCCCACCCGAAGCCAGAAATTCCAGACGCATTCGGCTCTGTGAGTTTTTATATTTTTATTAAAGTTACAGCAACTTCAAAAGCCTTACGACTCATCCAACTGTCTATGCTTTTTAAGAACGAATTTCCCTGACTAGCTCTAACTATGCATGTCTCCAAGCTACAGACGTTGACGCAGCAAAGTAAGCCCCCCACTGCGCGCCTCCTTAAGAGGGCTTGACTTTCGCGCAAAGTCTTTGGCTCCGCCTTAACCCCGACCGTTCTTCCCGCCTCTGAATTCTTCGAGAGCAAGATGAGGGGGGTTGGATCTCAAGTTCCTCCTCTGAGTGGGGAGGGCTAATGGGTCGGGGAAGTGTGGGAACCTGCTGGGCGTCCAGCTGGTTATCTTCAAACTGGCAAGGTGGTTCCTCTGGCGCAGTCGAAGGGGGTCTGTCCATCCTACCATTATCTGACAGTTCACTCTGCCAGTCTTCGGGGGAGCAGGGGACTGAGCTCCACTAAGACACCCCCCTTATCCTGGGTCACAACGTATTGGTTGATGGCAAGCATGTGTGCTACATGCGCACATCATTTGCATGACACAAGAGGTAGGTGGGGCACACAGGTGGGCTTATTAGACCCATGCCACTGGTATGGGTATGTTTGTTTATTTATTTATTTATTTGATTTATATCCTGCCCTTCCTCCCAGCAGGAGCCCAGGGTGGCAAACAAAAGCACTAAAAACACTTTAAAACATCATAAAAAACAGACTTTAAAATACATTAAAACAAAACAACTTTAAACATTTTTTTTAAAAAAAGCTTTGAAGACATCTTTTAAAAAAAGGTTAAAAACATATTGTTTAAGAAAAGGTTTAAGAACATATTAAAAAGCAATTCCAACTCAGATGCAGACTGGGATAAGGTCTCAACTTAAAAGGCTTGTTGAAAGAGGAAGGTCTTCAGTGGGCGCCAAAAAGATAACAGAGATAGTGCCTGTCTAATATTTAAGGGGAGGGAGTTCCACAGGGTAGGTGCCACCACACTAAAGGTCATGTTGTGCAGAATGAACCTCCTGATAAGATGGTATCTGCAGAGCGCAATGATCGACTGGGTGTATAAGGGATAAGACAGATTTTCAGGTATCCTGGTCCCAAGCTGTATAGGGCTTTGTACACCAAGACTAGAACCTTGAACTTGGCCCGGTAGCAAATGGGCAGCCAGTGTTGGGCTATGGCTCTGCGGGCCCAGGGAGGCTGGTGCCCAAGGGCCCAGTCATACCTGGCACTACCAGGGCCGGTGAGGGGGTTGGGAGAGAAATATAGAGGAGTGCCACAGTTGGCCCTGGGCCTGAGCCCCTCCACCTGCCACCTTAGGCCTTAAAGTGCTGCAGAACTCTTTTGGCCCCGTGGCCTTTGAGAGAACCTGGACCGGAACCAAGCTCGGCTGCCTTGGCTGGGCTGCCAACTGTCAATCACAACAAAATGTGCAGGGGCTACAGCACATGCTGAGGGGGCTCGTTGGTGAAGCACAGGAGCCTTATAGAGAGCCGGCAACCTGCCCAGCACACATAATTAAGTTTCAAGACCTGCCGCGAGGGAGGCCCGGCATTAATTAGCCGTGGCTCCTCATCAACCTAACTGCTTCACCGGCTAGGAAAGCACTCCTCCCCTCAGCCCTCCCCCTCCTTCCCTGCTCTTTTGCCAGTCTTTCTGTTACAAATAATCACTCTTCACCATTTTGGAGGACTTTGGACTGACGTCTGCGGAGGAATAAGCTGAAACAGCCTTGCTGATCAGACCTAGGAGGGCCCATTGACTCCAGTATCCTGGACAGCCAGTTGCTTCTCTAGGAAACTCAGACCTCATCCCCACAGTTTGACCCCTGCACCTGTTATTCAGAGGTAGACTGTCTCTGAACAGATAAGCTCCGCTGAGCTATCGTGGTGGTAGCCAACGATGCAGCCGTTCTAGGGGAATGTGTCTAATCCTTCCTTATAGCCATTTCCCAAATGCTGATCACACCACACTTTCGGGCAGTACGTCTTTTAAAAAAATGTTTTTAACAGTAATTGTGTTTTAGAATATTTTTAAGTGTCTTTTTGGAACGCTTTTGTTTTTGTTGAACTGCTGGTATAGCCCAGTGGGGAGGAGAGCCTGGCTGGGAGTCCAGAGTCTGTGAGTTCAAATCCCCGCTCGTGTCTCCTGGGTGTCAAGGGCCAGCTAAAGATCACCCCCACGGGGAGTGGCTCAGGGGTTACGTGCCCTGCCACCTGTGCAGCCGTGGGCAAGCAGCAGAGTTGCCCCCCAGCTGGCAGTGGCAGACAAGGAAGGGGCTGGCTTGTGCAGCTGTGGCAAGCAGAGCAGGCCCTAGCCAGCTGGGGAGGACTAGCCTCAGAGGGAGGCAATGGGAAACCCCTTGGAATACCCCTTACCATGAAATCCCTATTCATAGGGTCGCCATAAGTCGAGGGCAACTTGAAGGCAGTCCATTCCATTTTGTTTTTGTTGTTAAATTGTTTTGATACTTTTGCCGCCCTGGGCTATGTTGGGAGGAAGGGTGGGATATAAATTCAAACAACAAAAACAAAATTCTGGAAGACGGGTGTGCACAACTCAAGAGCTGCCCCCCCCCAAGGTCAAACGTGACCCTCCAGACCTCTCTGTTTGGTCTTCAGGACTCTCTGTAGGCCACACCCCTCCCACAAGCCACACCCCTCCCACGGGCCACATCTTCCTGGAGTGTCTATGCCTGGCTGGAGCAGGCCCTTGAAGTGTGATAATGTCGCTTGCTCGCTTGGGTAGAGAGAGGGGTGTAGATGTGCCTGACTTCTGCATGGCTGGCACGCAAGTTAGTGTGCAAAGGTAAGAGTGCCTTGCCCACTTTGGCACCCGGCCCTGCCCACCAGTGGCAAGTGGCTCCCAAAAGGTGGTCGATAAGGAAATGCGGCCCTCGGGCTAAAAAAAAAGGTTCCCCACCCCAGCTGTAAGCTGTCTGTTATCTGAAAGTTCCTCCTTTCTGTCTGTTCAGAGTTCTTGCAGCCTTTGCAACCTGGAGGGCACTAGGGTGGCGCCGGCTGATCTACCTCCACTTTTGTTTAGTGGCTCTGAGTTCTAATGTTATGTAAGAAGAAGAAAAGTTTCCCTCCGTGTAATTTTATGGACTCCTATTGCGAGACCTCTGTTTAATCTAAGCCTCAAAGGCTGTAGCCATTACCCCGCGGGGGAAGGTGTTCCAACTCCTTGATTTTTTTTCCTGTGTTTCCGCTGCCTGCTTAGAACTCACCATTTGGGATGATCTTCCCGTGAAAGCAGCAGGATCAAAGGCAATGCATTTAGGAGTGCGGTGTAGGAAGTTCACTTGTCTGAGCAGCTCTTTCTTTCGGCCCTGCCGATCTTCCAAATGAGCAGCAAGCAAGATCCCAGTCTGGAGGAAGTTACTTGTCAGTGGGGGAAGTTACTTGCTCGAGGTGACGTTAAAGTCCTGTTACATGCAGACGGGCTTGAATGCAACTAAACTTTCCCCAGTTAGTGCATCTTATTGGGTCTGTCAGCCGATTAAATCGGCTGTCTGACTTCTAATAGCCAGTCACTCAGGCTGTGTCTAGCCTTGCTGGAAGCCAGACAGCTAATTTAATCCATTCGTTGCCACAAGCGCAACTGCTTGTACAGCACTCTCATGTCTAAGTCCTGTCTTTCAGCTCATCTCTGGAAAGGGCCGCAGCTCAGTGGCAGAACATTTGCTTGGCATGCAGAAGGTCCAAGGTTCAATCCCCAGCAGTATCTCCAGGCAGGGCTGGGTCAAGATCTCTGCCGTGAGACCCTGCAGAGCCACTGCTGGTCAGTGTAGACAGTACTCAGCAAGAGGAGCAATCAGTCTGGCTCTGTACAAGGTGGCTTCCTATGTACGTTGGTGACCAGGGCTGGGAACACACCATACATTTAAAGCAGATGGCTTCCCTTCAAAGGATCCTGGGAAATGTAGTTTGCTAAGGGTGCTGGGAATTGTAGCTCTGTGGGGGTAAACTACAGTTCCCAGGATTCTTGAGGGAAATAATGTATTTTAAATGTATGGTGTGTCCACAACCACACAGTTGTTGTTTGTTAGAAACCATTCATCATCACAAAAAATACTAACAGTATAGAAGCACTAGGGGCTGCACCCCTGCTCCACTTGCCAACCCTGCCTACCTCCCCATCAACCCCCCTCTTTCCTTTACCCCTCCTTTTATTATTTATTTATTTATTATTTATTTATTACTTGAACTTATATCCCACTTTTCCATATAAATATGCTCAAAGTGGCTTACAATAGCACAAAAATGCAAATAACTACATCAATAATCATTTTGAAAACGTAACAATCGTTTCAAATCATTTCAAGACATAACAATCCAACAATAATTCAAGTTGATTGCCTAAACATTATCACATTTAAAGTCATCATAAAACAGGCTATCAATCAATTAACACATATCAAATTAATAACATTACCTATTAAATTAAATTAATAACACAACATTCCAATACAAAAGTGTAAGAAAACAGTTTTGTCACTCTAGCACTGATGTTAAAGCCTCTGCTGACAGCTGCTGTTGTTATATGGAGCTTCCATATTCAGAGGCAGACTGACTCTGGACACCGGTGGCTAGAGAGAACCAACAGTGGGAGAAAGCAATTGCTTGTGGGCTTTCCTAAGAAGCAGCAGGATGGACACTGTAGGAAGGCAAGACGTTGGACTAGGCAGTGCTTCAGTGGATCCTTGATGAAATAGAGCATCCAGAACTCATAAAAGTGCTCCTTGGAAGCCATGGCGCCGCCGCGGCATCCCTCAGCATCTCCACTCCATCCCTTGGCACTTCACACGCCTGCGCCAGGCTCCATGAAGTGGCATCAGTAGGCAGGTGGGCGGGTGGGCTACTTTGCATGCAGTGTGGTGGCACGCGGCTCCTCACTCCAGGCATCATGCTGGGCTCCTCCAGGCACCCCTCCTTGCCCTCTCTGCCATGCTGGGGGTGACGACCACAGCAGTGTTGGCCGCTAGCTTCAAGCTCTCCAGTGGCGCTGCTTCAGGCTGAGGTAACAGTGCATGAACACTAGGTAGTATCAGGAGTTTGGGGCTAACCTCCCCCTTGCAACTGTGGCAGAAGAAGCAGTGCTGGGAGACAGCGGATGCTGCAACTGCCGAAGCCTCCGCCATCTTGAGATCTTTTACCCCTCACCAAAGCCACCCACTGCCTCCCTTTACACTTGCCTGCCTCCATCTCCATCTCCCTCCTCTGCTGGCCCAGTGGCTCTCAGAAGTCTGTCATCATGCTGTAGTTAACAGCACCACCTGTTGGTGGCCAAGCGAATTGCTGTGTGATGACACTGTTACACAAATACTGTATAGGAGACACTTTAGCACAGGTGGTCCCAGGCGTGTAGCTGGAGGGGGGGGCAAATGGACCCCTGAACTGTGCTTTACCCCCCCCCAGGATTTTTTTGGGAAACTATCTTTTAAATTTGTGACATGACAAACAATGACAACCTCCATTTAAAGAATGATAGCTTGTTTTAAGAAATGGAGCAATTTAAGAATAGCACCTTCTGAAAAATTCAGTGAATAAGGCAGGGCGAGTGCACAACAAAAGCCTCTTCTAGAAGAGCCCCCCAAAGTCTGCTCATTCAAGACTTTCTCTTTTTATTATCACAGTCACCCTAAACTTACTTAAGTGATCCTGAAAAAAAACTAGGCTGACCTTTGAAAAGTTAAATATTGGACTTCCCAGGAGGATCCCTCCGCCTGTGCAGCTCTGAGACGGGCTCCCGTCTTGGATGAAGCTTTTTCAGTTTTAAATCCAGTCAGAAGGGTCTTTTTTGACTGGGGATAATTTCTTCCGGATAAGGAAGAAACGTGAGATTTCCCACACAGCTTTGTTGTGATTGTTGGAGACTGGAATTCATCAGAATTGTCTGTGAAAGAAGGTCTTCCAGCAGCTCGGACGGAGCGAGGATTTCTAGCTAAGCTCAGCTGAATAAGTGACCCGTTTTTTTTCCTTTAAAGAAAGACGGACTAACAGGCAAGCATTCTCCTATCTATGCTTTATTACTTTCTTATCTATACAGCTAAAGAGATTTGTCAAAGGAACAGCAATTAAGAAAACCTGGGTGAGTCAAAACTTTCCTTCTCTTTTACTCACGGAACTAAGGGGGAAGAAAATAAAAATAGCCTATCTTTTTTTTATTGCAAAAAGCTGACATGGAAAATAGCATTATAAAGATTACAACGGATGAGGGGTTTCTGATTGGAAGAGAAAGGAAAAATCTTTTTGATTTATAAGACTTTCGTGTAACACATGTCTGGGACTATTTTTTCTGATCTACTTTTTTTGACGAATCTGCTCATTCCTTCTGCTACTAGTTATTTGGACGCTGTGAACTAAAGCTGTTTTTGCACTTCTGGGCATATAAGAGATAAGGGCTGTCTAGAGTGTGACGTCAGTTGGTTTGAAAGATTAACTCCTTTGTAACTGGATAAAGAAATAAACTGCTCTTTGCTTGGGACATTGAAAATTGAAGTTTTGTTCCTTTGGCTTTAAGAATGACAATTAAGAAGATCATGGATGTACAAGAAGGGACTTTATCTTTAGACATGTTTCAGAAAATAATGAATGGGATTAAGTCAATAAAACAGGAACTGAGAAACAATAGTCAAGCGTTGAGAATTGAATTTGACGAAATGAGACAGGAGCTGAAAGAAATTCAGGATTCTATGAGAAAGGAGAATAAAGATAGATCTGGAAAACCAAAAAAGGATGAAAGAGAAATTAAAGGCAAGGTTCAAACTATGGAGATTGGATTAAATATGGACATGGAAAAAGATTTGGATTTCCTGGCTGTGATGGATCCTGGAGATAAATATTACGGTTTGGAACTCAGCGTTGTCCCTGAAGGAATTGAAGAGATTGGAGATAAAGATATTATCGGTTCAAAAAAATTCCTGGACTGGAAGGATTTGATGGAACTTGAAATGGAGAAAGTTAACAGATTTAATCCCTGTTTTGTGTCAATGGAAAAATCTTCAAGAGATGTGCTAGTGTATCATGTAAAAAGGAACAGAGATGCGGCTTTGCAACAATACTTCAGTGATACGTTCGGAATTGATGGCAAGAAAATATCTGTGATAAAGGAAATTCCTATCAGACTCTTATATGACTATGACAGCAAGATTATTGGGTGCGTAAAGATGGAAGATGGAAGATGGAACCAATATGGATAATGGAAGAAGAGCGATTTGAAATTACTGGACTTAGTAGACTTGATGAGTTGGATTAATTGACATGTTTATCTAGAAAAAAAATTGATGGACGTATATCTCAAGGATTGGAAACTTCTCTTTGACTTTTTGTGGAAGAATAAAATGATATGATGTTAATGAGATTTGAAACCAATTAAGATAACCGCTGGAGGAAGGTGATTTTATAATCTATTAAGAGACAGGCTTGTTATATATTATAGATTTATAGCTGAACTATGACAAATCGGAAGTCAATATTTTTATATATTTTTTTCTTTTCTTGTTGTGTTAGTTATTGATTTGTGTTTTTTCTTTTTGTATTGTTTTGGTTTTGAAAATTTGAATAAAAATTAATTAAAAAAAAAGAAAAGTTAAATATTAGAACTTTGTATTATGGGCTAGACTCCACCCCTTGGACTTTCCTTCGCTCTGCTTTTCAGTTTCAGTTGTGTTTATTCAGTCAGCAATAAAGAATCATGTTTGTTTGCCTGCAGTAAAAAAAGGGAAGAGTTTGTTTATTCTGAAGTTATTATAAGGAGCAGAGCAGCATTGGCTGCTTATTGCTAAAGCATGAAATACAGAGATAAGGTGTTCTGAAAAAATGCCTACCCTTCATGCTTTTAAAGAACTCGCTATACTCACAATCATAACGGCTATTTTTCTTCTTTTTCTTGCGTACTTGATGGTAAAGGATGAAAATAGCCTTAGAGGAATAGAAATATTGCTGTGTACACTATAGTTAGCTAGTTAGCAGGCTGGCCAGCCACCTAAGCTGTAACTCAGGCCTAATTTGTGATTTTCCCAGTATGTGCAGCTCAGTGCGAGGCCTTTTCAGGTTTCTGTACAGAAAAAGTCAACCCAGCAACCAGTAAAAAAGAAAGAAAGAAACCAATTGCTTTCTACTGTTAGTTTCCAATTGCTTAGTTCGTCCTTTCTTTAGCAGCCAGCTAAAAAGTCTTCCCTTGATTACAAGAAGGAAAATCTAAAGGTCAGGAGCAAGACTAGAAGGAGGGACAAACACACCCTGAAATGTTTTTATTCTCTCTGCCCTTTCCTAAACTTGTAGTATGGGTAAGTTTGTTTTTCAGGTTTCACCTTAAACTGAGATACCCAATTCAGCATCAAAGCCAAACTCAGGAGCTCACTGTCATTAACAAAGTAGTTCAGTTCATGAAGAGTCAGAACACGGGGAAGACCACAAGTGAAAGGGGGCTGTAGCTATAGGCAAAGTCAAGCTTTTGAGTCTGGTATTCCTGGGGATCTCTCAAAAAAGTGTGAGAAAATTCAACAGATTAAACTTTATTCATGTACGTTAAGACACTCTCTGGATGGGGGAGGAGTGAGGGGGAAGGTCACAGCCTTTCTCTTCCCCTGGCCTGGCCCTCACATCCTCTCCACCAGTGTGTGTGTGTGTGTGGGGGGGGAGATTGACTAACACTACGCACCTCTCCCCCAGTGCCCCACCTAAAAATGTTGCTGCCCCACCTAACAAGGAAAGCGTGCTACAGGGCTGGGTAGTTCCTAGCACGTGGGACCCCATGTTGTACAATGAAATCATCTCTGGTCTGTTGAGCAGCTGAGGCGAAAAGCAACACTTATATGGAGTGTATATATCCCCATCCATCAACATAACAGTTTTCCTCCCTATTATTCAAAAAGAAAACTCTTTGAAGAATTCCTTTGAGAAATCCTAAAAGAATCATAAAGGATGTGATAGAGAACATAATGAACAATATTTCCCACCTGTCTCTGGCTGCAGATGTACAAACGTCGGTTTACAGGTATTCTGGCATATTTCTCATCGAAATATGCTGTAGGCATAGTTTGAAATCACAAAGCTGTAAATGCATTCCTCAAAGCATCAACTGATATAAATCAAACAAATAATCTAGAAGAGCATACTCAGATTTCACAGAATAATAAGATGGTGAGAATTGCATTGCTTGGCGATGACATCTAGCTAACAGAAGGTCAGACTCTTTAATTTTATTTTCAATACACTGCTTTGAAACTGTAGGTGTAGCAACCTTGAGGTCATCAGCAATCAGTCCACATTTGATGATTAGGGTTTCACATTTGTTGGTGCAGATTTGTATAGATCTATTAGAAATTTGCTCCAAATACCATTTTGGGGCCGTTTTGTATCTGGCATATGCTGTAATTTCAACCACTACAGAAGCAGGACAGTATGAACTTTGGATAATATTGGGGTGGGGGGAACCAACCTCAAATCTCATCATGACAATGGGAGTGCCATGTAGGAAGTTCAAGAGTAACCTCAAAAAGAAATTTCGGATGGTGTGCAGTTTAATAGATTGATTGATTTGCTCAATACATTTGCAACATGCAAATCTTCAGGTGCTTCTTTGTGGTTCAACAAAACGTAAAGCTGCCTTCTACCAAGAGGAGGCTTGTACGTTATCTTGGCAAATGCACAATCCCAAGCCTACCGTACGTTTGCCAATAATCTTAACATGCAGAGTGGGGAACTTGAAATGGAGAACTGATGAGTAGGGGGAAGGGAGCTGCCTTATATTGAGACAGTCCATTGGTCCATCTAGCTCAGTATTGTCTGCACTGATTGGCAGCAGGCCTTCAGGGTTTCAGATGGGATTCTGTTTCCAACCCTACCTCGAGATGCTGCCAGGGACTAAACGGGGGAACTTCTGCATTCAAGGCAGATGCTCTACACTGAGCAACGGCCCTTCTCACACCTACTAATGCTCATTGGCTCATATGTCCATCTCCCACAGCCATTCCTCACCCTTCCTTTTAATTTCAGAAACCGGCAGGGGTAAGAACATTATTTAAATTGTCTGGAGGAGCTGCTGAACACTCCCATTCCTCTTGCTGATTCTCCCTTATTCCCACGTTAACTGTACAAGGGAAACACAGAGTTTGGAACTGTGCGGTTCTGTCCCCACACCCAAACTAAGCACGGCATAGGCCAGCCTTTGCCAAACAGGTGCCCTCCACTGCTGGCTGGGGCTGATGTAGTCCAAAACAGCTAGAGGGCACCAGGTTGGCCAAGGCAGCACTGAAGAATCCTACCTGGGCGAGCGTGCTGCCAAGATGGTTCCCCTCTTAGCATCCTTTGGAATTCTTGGGAGCTGCCTTAGGCCAATGTCATGGGGGTTGCCGATGGCACTTTTTGCAGCTTGGGGGATGGGGTGGGGAAGTGTGTTGGGGGTGTGGCCATTTTCACTAAGACTGTGGCATGGGGGTAATTTTCCCCCTAAATGTTCCATTCCCATAGTCCTAATCCTGACTGGCAGGTGACATGGCTGCTGTTTAAAGTTTTTGACAGAAGTGCCTTTGGCTGATCTCTAGTGGCCATAACAAGTGGGAGCCCCATGAATGGATGACGACTGGATAACTATGTGTGCCATCTGGGTCCACACTGCATGGCTGCAGTCCAGAGCTTGGAAAAGTTACTTTTTTTGAACTACAACTCCCATCAGCCCCAGCCAGCATGACCACTGGATTGGGCTGATGGGAGTTGTAGTTCAAAAAAGTAACTTTTCCACCACCAAAGCAGGTGACTGGCCATTGCTAGGCAGACCAGAGCAGGGATGGGAAACATCAGGCCCCGGGGCCAAATCTGGCCCTCCAGGCCTCTCTGTCCAGCAGCTGCAGCTGGGGCTCTCCTGAGGCCGTACCCCCTTCCCCAGCAACACCCTGTCTTGACCTGCTTAACACATGGAAAGCATCCTTGAACTCTGATCAGGCCTCTTGCTCGCTCGGCTGGAGGATGGAGAGGTTGTGTGAATGTGTGTAGGAATGAGCCTGCGTTCATGCGTACGCTCGTCCAGTAGCATTGGCAGGGGGGCCACCGCGTGGGAGGAATCTGTGACATAGCAATGGTGCAACGTTGGCTGAGTTCCTGGAATACAGAGCAAGCAAGGTTTGGAAGAATCTTGGGAGATGTGGAAGAGAGGAAAGAAGCCAGCAAAGATGTCAACCCTTAGAGCAACCCGCACCTGCACAGCCTTTGAGGTCACAGGAGCGTCCTTCGCATGGAATCGCCGCTGGCCTTTGCTCGTTCTTCTTCGGATAGGTCTGCAGCCAGAAGTGGCCTGGCTTTGTTGACGCAGTTGAGACTGCTTGAAGCTTTTACTCACTTTATGTAGCCGGCTTGAAAGCTGCTGTTTTTGGCTGTGAGAGACTGGGCAGCGGTGACATTTCTCAAGCCTCAAGTCGCTCAGTTGGGCTGTTGTTTATGTTAGGGGACTTGTGCATAATTTGTGCCAGAAAATGCCTTCAGGGCAGCTTTCCCCAACCTGGCGCCCTCCCTGATGTTTTGCAACTCCTATCAGCCAGATTGGCTGGAGCTGATGGGAGATGTAGTCCAAACCATCAATGAGGGCACCAGGTTGCATCTATTATCACATCCTGGCCCAACGTGCTCTCCTTGTGGAGGATGTTACCACTGAAACGAGCCTTTTGGAAAATAAAAGAGCCATGCTAGCTCTTCTCTGTTTCATTTTTCAAGTAGCAATGATCTATTTTGGTGGGGTTCAAATCTTCCTAGAGTGTTTTCAGCATGTAGGGCTATGCAAATATTCACACACACACACAATCCCGATTAGTGTTTTTTTCTCTAGCTGTTTACCTCAATGTCATTTGTTTTTCCTCCCCTGGCTGAAGCTGCTGTTTCCTCACCCCTGAATTAATTACATGGACAATCCCACCCAATCAGGAATCATACTGTGAATAGCATTAGGTTCCAATGTTGACCTAATGTTGATTTAGCTATGTGATGAAGTCACTGAGGGCAGTGTAAATGTTTTTTTTTCACAAGGAGTGCTGAAAAACTGCCAAAAGACACTGCTATAAAAATTGTGAAAATCAAAGTGATTTTGGCTTTTGGTCTGGAAAACAGCCTGTGTTATGGGATAGGCTCATGGTTTAAGCCAGCCTTTCCCAACCTTTGGTTCCCCAGATGTTGCTGGACTACCTTTAATTCCTGATCATTGGCCATGCTGGCTGGGGCTGATGGGAGTCGTTGCCCATCAACATCTGGGGACCCAAAAGCTGGGAAAGGCTGGCTTAAGCTCTCGCCTGCAGGCCCCATCTATGCACTGGGGAAATCCTTGTGCCATTCAGTGGGGTCTGGGCAGGGCCAGCACCTCACCCCTGATCTTACCACAATTTAGCATGCCCTGCCTTTAGTCCCTGATTGGCTAAGAATGTGTACTTGGGGGCAGAGAGAACCCTTCTCCCTTACTGTCTGCTCACCTAGCTCAATGAAATCTCCACATGAGGAGGCGGTATACCTCTGACGACCAGATGCGCTGGGAAGTTAGGTAAGTGCACAGGAGTGGAGGGCTACTGCCTTCATGCCCCACTTGCTGGGCTTTCCAGAATCATTGGACTGTTTACACTCACACAGTTCAGTCCAGAATTGCCATCCTTTCTTTACGACGCACTTTTTATGGAACATCCAGATGACATTGTCAGCCCCCTGCATTTTAGGCTTTTTTGTTCTCTTCCTGCTTTTTCAGACCCAGAACTTTTGAGGCGTCTAACTAAGAGCTCCTGGGCTTTTCACTTATTTTCCTGATTGCTTTCTGCTGATTGTGGCTAAATAGACTCTCTTTATTGCTTTAGTGATAAATTCTGCTCTTGCAATTTCATTTTTTTAAATAATGAAATAGCTCTATCTCACTATTAAGAATTAAAAGGAAAACTAATTAGAGGAGACCACAGGAACAGAGTTTTGGGGCAATTAAGAGTGGCTAATTCTAGGGGAAATTAACTGATGATTCATTGCTAAATCCCCCAGCCATGTTCACCAGCAAGCAATAAAGAAGGCAGGGCCTACAAGCAGGAAACTTCTTATTAAAGATGTAACGGACCTTTGCAAATAGGTGGTGGTCTAGAAGAGACAGGGCTCTGAGGTCACATCACTTTCCATAAGGAACTTCCATATATTACACTGAGCATGCATACAGGCTGAGCAGGATCACACACATTGCTTTGCCCTGACTATTTAAGGATCATGGAACAGGTTCAGAGGAGGGCAACAGGGAGGATCAGGGGACTGGAAACAAAGCCCTCTGAGGAGACACTGAAAGAGGTGGGCATGTTAAGCATTGAGACCAGGGCTGGCACCAGGAATGACTGGGCCCTTGGGCACCAGCCTGCCCCAGGCCCACAGCACCATAGCCCAACATCCCCCCAATACAGATGGCGTAGGGCTAATAAGCCCACCCTCATGCCCCACCTACCTCTCATGTCATGTGAATAATGTATGCACACACCACAGATGCCTGCCATCAACCAAGATAGCAGCAGGGACTATCCCCTTAGGGAATCCCGCTGCCATCTTGGGTGATGGCAGGCATCCTGGGTGATGGGAGAGGTAGGTGGGGCATGTGGGTGGGCTTATTAAGCCTGCAGTGTCAGCATTGGGAGGGGTGCCTGGGAGCTCCCTCTCCATGATCTGTGGCAGCGTCAGGTTGCAGAACCTGATGGTGCCACAGATCACGGAATGGGAGCACCACCCTCCCACCCTAAGAATGAGCCCTTCAGGGGCCCCTCTGGGATGCAGGGGCCCTTGGCCAGGGCCCAACCTGGCCACCCTCTGGCGCCAGCCCTGCTTGAGATGAGAAGACTGAGGAAAGATATGATAGCACTCTTCAGATACTTGAAGGTGTTGGAAGTGGGGCAAGAGCAACTCCTGTTTTGTTCTTTTGTTTGTGTTCCAGAAGAAAGATAGAGCTAGGGTCCTCCAGATGGATGGGCTTGTTTACCTTTACCTGTGATGCTCTGACTGACTTCCTTCTGTCGCTAGACTGTGACGCCTTTAGGAAAGCTTACCTGCCCCTCCTCCTTCTGCCCTTTCCATTCCATTCTCCTCCGGCTGTCCAGGAGAGAGGAGACTCCCTTTGTCTCTGCTCTCTCTCCGAGCATGGGGCTGGCTCCTACACCTGGGAGTTATGCCTCCAACTTAGCTAGTTAGTTAGAACTAAGTATGCTTTTTCTATCTACTATGTATTTCTCTAAATAAAGTAGCTTTTCTTATTTTACTAAGTCTCCAGTCTCAGTGATGCTGTTGCAGGGTAAAAGCCTGCTTTCTTAGGCAAATGCACGCACACGCTGGCACACTCACATTTCAACATCTGCTGTTACTCTCTGCTGCTGTGGTGCTGCTTTTAAATGAAATTAAGCAACACAACTACACACAGTGCAACAGAAGGGCTGCCACACAGAGGAGGGCCGGGATCTCTTCTCGATCGTCCCAGAGTGCAGGACACGGAACGATGGGCTCACCAGATGGGATGCCAGATTTCAGCTGAATATCAGGAAAAACTTCCTAACTGTTAGAGCGGTACAACAATGGAACTAATGACTGAGGGAGGTGGTGGGCTCTCCAACACTGGAGGTCTTCAAGAAGCTGCTGGACAGCTACCTGCTGGGAATGCTTTAATTTGGATTCCTGCATTGAGGAAGGGGTTGGACTTGATGGCCTTATTGGTCCCTTCCAACTCTACGATTCTATGATTCCGTGATCATGGGTACAGAGCCTACATACACACACTTTGTATGTGTGTTGAGTTTCACAGGATCCAACAAATGCACATTGGGAACCAGGAGAGCCAGTCCTTCCCCTCTATGTGTATTGCATTTAATCGGTGAAGTCAAGTGCTTTAGTCAAGTGCTTTCGACTTCAGTGCTTTTGATTCAACATGAAGCCAAACACATTAGTTTTAACGAGCTAGAATAGATTATCAGATTGGAATGGAGATGGAGGAGGAGGGATTGGGGGGGGAGAGACACATTTTTAGCTTAAAATAAGGCAACATGAAATTGTCCATGTGTTACAAGATCTGAGCTGCTTGATCAAAGCTGAGTCCCCTGCAAGATTTCAGCTAATGTGGAAAAGATGATGAGATTTGAAACGTCTTTTGGTTAGGGAAGTTTAGATCTTAATGTGAAGAGAAGAAAGAGAGGGTTTTTTTGGGGAAACTTTTATTTAAAATGGTTCTATCTTATAAGTCAGTAGTTCCCAAACCTTTTTTCTCCCCATGGACTACTTGAACATTGCTGAGTGTCTTCAAAGACCACGCCATGATTTTTCTGCCGGTGGTAGCCATTGTAATTCCATATAATTCAAACAGTTGTTGTTATATGCCTTCAAGTCGACTACGACTTATGGCGACCCTATGGACCTCCAAGAGCATCTGTTGTGAACCACCCTGTTCAGATCTTGTAAGCCCAAGTCTGTGGCTTCCTTTATGGAATCAATCCGTCTCTTGTTTGGCCTTCCTCTCTTTCTGCTCCCTTCTGTTTTTCCCAGCATTATTGTCCTTTCTAGTGAATCATGTCTTAACCTCAGTTTCATCATTTTAGCTTCTAGTGGCAGTTCTGGTTTAATTTGTTCTAACCCCCAATTATTTGTCTTTTTTGCGGTCCATGGTATCCGCAAAGCTCTCCTCCAGCACCACATTTCAAATGAGTTGATTTTTCTCTTATCCGCTTTTTTCACTGTCCAACTTCCACATCCACACATAGAAACCCAATGTGAAATGAAAGAAGCAATAACAATACAATTACTAATCAATCTGAGCGTTCAGTGTGATGGATGTGTCATCTCTCATCTTCAACCCCAAGTCCACAGACACGTTGCAGACCACCCGAAGGAAACTTGCGGCCCACCATTTGAGAACCACTGCAGTGAAATGTATCCAAAGTGGTTTATTGAAAAGTCATTTTGATAAACCAATGAGGAGGACCTTAAAGGCAAGTAGAGTTGGAATTATTTCCCTTGCCTTCCTGTCATTGGCTTCAGCCACCCAGCAGCCCCTATAAAGGAAGCAAGGAAAGGCTGCCGGTCACAGACGTAATGGCTGCGTCTGTCACTTCTCAGAGAAGTACTAGGGATGCAGTTGGTTTCCAGCGTTGGTTTCATTTCGAAGGTGGTCAGTGGAGACGAGGGACGGGGCAGAAATTCTAATTTTGTTTGCATTTTATTGAGAAACTATCTAATTTGCACTTCTCGAACTGCAATGCAAACCAAAACTGGTGTGGCAACATGGGGGGTGGGGTGGCCGGGCCTATTTAAGCCCCTGATGGTTGCATGGGAGGGGGTGTTGTCTGGGAGGGTGGAGCTCTGCAATCCTTGCCACCATTGGGTCACAGGGCACGATTTGCAGCCTGGGGTAAGGGTCTGATGCCCCTGCCGCTATCTTGGGGTTGTCAACCCCTTATCCCAGGCCACAAATCACACCCTGCGACCTGATGCTGATGCGGGTCACAGAGCTCCACCCTCCCAGCCCCAGTTTATAGATTTGGGTATCGTCTTTCAGCCCCCTGGCAGTTGTGCTGTGGGGTGCCGCAGGGTACCATCTTGTCCCCATGCTGTTTAATGTCTATATGAAGTCCTTGGGAGCAGTCATCAGGAGATTTGGGGCAAGGTGTCAGCAGTACGGTGATGATACCCAGCTCTATTTCTCTGTAACATCTGAATTGGGAGAGGCCGTGCAAGCCCTGGACCACTGCCTGGACTCGGTGGTGGGCTGGATGAGGACCAATAAACTGAGCCTGAATCCTAGCAAGATGGAGGCGCTGTTCAGATAATTGGTCAGTTGTCTGCTTTGGATGGGGTCATACTCCCTCTGAAAGAGCAGGTCCGTAATCTAGGGGTGCTCCTGGATCCATCTTTGTCGCTAGATGCGCAGGTAACCTCAGTGGCTAGGAGTGCCTTTTACCAGCTTCGGCTGGTGAGACAGCTGTGGCTGTTTCTGGATCAGGATAGCCTGACCACTGTTGTCCATGCACTGGTAACCTCCAGGCTGGATTACTGTGATGCGCTTTATGTAGGGCTGCCCTTGAGGTTGGTCTAGAAGTTGCAGCTGGTGCAAAATGCGGCAGCAAGACTGCTCACTGTAGCAGGGTATCGCCCATGTCACCCCGCTGCTGAAAGAATTGCACTGGCTGCCCATTTGCAACCTGGTCAAGTTCAAGGTTCTAGTCTTGGTGTACAAAGCCTTATACAGCTCGGGACCAGGATACCTGAAAGACCGTCTTATCCCTTATACACCCAGTCAATCACTGTGTTCTGCAGGTGAGGGCCTCCTGCAGATACCATCTTATCGAGGGGTCCATTCCACACAACAGAGGAAGCAGACCTTTAATGTAGTGGCACCCACCCTTTGGAATTCCCTCCCCTTAATTATTAGACAGGCACCATCTCTGTTATCTTTTCGGCTCCTGTTGAAGACCTTCCTCTTTCAACAAACCTTTTAAGTTGAGACCTTGTCCCAGTCTGCATCTGTGTTGGAACTGCTGTTTAATATGTTTTTAAACTTTTTTAAAAAAATGTTTTTAACCTTTAAAAAATGTTTTGAAAGCTTTTTAAAAAATGATTTTAACCTTTAAAGAAAATGTTTTGAAAACTTTAAAAAAATGTTTTTAAAGATGTTTTGCTTTAATGTATTTTAAAGTCTGTTTCATGATGTTTTAAGTGTTTTTAGTGCTTTTGTTTGCTGCGCTGGACTCCTGCTGGGAGGAAGGGCGGGATATCAATCAAAAAATCAATCAGTCAATTTAGGCAGGGGTCCTTCTGAGCCCCAGGGGCACTTGGGCCTGTGCCTGACCAGGCTGCCTGCTGGCGCTGGGCCTGACCAAAACACAGCCATCCTTCAAAATTCACACCTCTGAATTTTGCAATGCAGATTTCCAATCAAACAATGAAGAAAAATTCAGGAAAATAACATACAGAAATGCATTATGTTACAGAAAATACCTTGCAAAATTTATACTAAAATGCTGATGAATTTTCATGAGGATTTAATATATATATAATAATTTATGTACAATAATTTATAGTATATATAATTATATATGTGTGTGCGTGTTTGTGTGTGTTATGTGCCTTCAAGTCGATCACGATTTATGGCAACTCTATGAATCAGCGACCTGCAAGAGCATCTGTCATGAGCCACCCTCAGTTTCATCATTTTAGCTTCTAGTGATAGTTCTGGTTTACTTTGTTCTAACACCCAAGTATTTGTCCATGGTACCCGCAAAGCTCTCCTCCAACACCATGTTTCAAATGAGTTGACTGTAGGACTGAAAACATTAGAAGATGAGAAACCCAAAATGGTCAAATTTGTCCATCTCTAATGGAGATTTATTGGCATTTCATAATATTTGAGTTTATTCACAACTTCTTAACTAAGAGAACTTTGAGAATTAATTTAAGAATCGGGTCATATAGGGAATTTCCAAACTGTTGCTATTTTGGGGGTGGGGATTCAGTCACATTCCAGCAAATTCAGGATGATCAATTAAAGTCGACTCCTAGCTCTTGTGCCACAAACCCACTTCTCCAAAAGATCAGAATCTTTGTGATAAGGAAAGTGACAGGGAAATGCAGTGGAAAGTGTGGAATAACACTTGTTTTGAATCACCATTATAGCCCAGTGGGGAGGAGAGCCTGGCTGGGAGTTCAGAGTCTGTGAGTTCCAATCCCCGCTCGTGTCTTCTGGGTGTCAAGGGCCCGCTAAAGATCACCCCACAGTGAGTGGCTCAGGGGTTACGTGCCCTGCCACCTGTGCAGCCGTGGGCAAGCTGCAGAGTCCCAAGGTGCCCAGTTGCCCCCCAGCTGGCAGTTGCAGACAAGGAAGGGGCTGGCTTGTGGGGAGGGGAGGAAGGGCAGAGGGGAGGAGGGGGATGGGAGCAGGCAGGAGGCGGAGGGGAGGAGAAGGACAGGTTTGATCATTTGCACGTTTATTGAGTTCAGTGGGATTTACTCCCGTGCAATCATGCTTAGGATAAGTAAAACTGACTGGGGAGGAGGGGGAGGAGGAGGAGGAAGGGGAAGGAGAGGATTGGAGGGGGCAAAGGAAGGGCAGGGGAGGGGAGGGCAGGTTTGATCATTTGCATGCTTATAGAGTTCAATGGTATTTACTCCCGTGCAATCATGCTTAAGATAGGTAAAACTGACCATGGGGAGGGGGAGGGGGGATTGGAAGGAGAGGGGGATGGGTAGGGAGGGGCAAAGGAAGGGGGAGGGAAGGGGCAAGAGGGACGGGATAGGAGGGAGGAGAAGGGTGGGTGGGTTTGATCATCTGCATACTTTTGGGTTCAATGGGATTTATTTCTGTGCAATCATGTTTGAAAATGGAAATGGACTGCCTTCAAGTCGACCAGAGTTATGGTGACCCTATGAATAGGGTTTTCATGGTAAATGGTATTCAGAGGTGGTTTTACCATTGCCTTCCACTGAGGCTGAGAGGCAGTGTGGGGATTTGAACCCTGGTCTCTCAGGTCATAGTCCAACACTGACCCGGGGGAGGGGCAGGGAGGGTAGGAGGAGGGCGAGGGGAGGAGATTGGGTGGGTGGGCACTGGGCAGAGGGGATGCCCCTTTTCTTTCCAAAAGGAAAACATTGTGAACAGTATCATTGCTTTTCAGCATTTCCCCCACCTTTTTATTCTACAGCAAGCACATGTAGTCTCCCACTCAAATTTAAACCAAAGCTGTTCCTCGCCACATCCATACCTGGCCTTTATTTCACTTTGGACAGTCTTGGCTTCTTCCAGAGAATCCTGGGAAGTGTAGTTAGTGAAGGGTGCTAAGAGTTGCTAGGAGACACCCTATTCCCCTCACAGAGCTTCAATCAGAGTGGCTGACTGTTAAACCACTCTGGCCACTGGAGCTCTCTCAGTGGAACAGGAGTCTCCTCTCAGCACCCTTCACAAACTACACTTCCCAGGATTCTTTGGGGGAAGCCATGACTGTCTCACGTGAAATCAAAGTCTGGTGTGGGTGTGGCCCCCTGATTAGACAAGCCCAGCAGCTGTGAGGCTTTTAGAACACTGACAGTTGGTTCTTACTGAGCATGCCCGACATTATCATTGAGTTCCAGCCAAAATTTCTTAAATTAATTAAAAATCAGCCAGGCATTTTTTTAACTTTTAAATCGCAGAAGATGAAGGTCAGAGTATGGGGCAAGGTCAGTAATAGGATTACAGGTACTCTGTGAACATGGCTGATTTTTAATGAATTTCCACCAATTATGAGAACTCTGTACAGGGCGAACGGGACAAACGAGCTAAGCGGAAGGCACGTCAAGCAAATCCTCATTGCGACCATCTTCCATCTGGAAACCGATGTCCTCCCTGTGGGAGGCTGTGTGGATCCAGAACTGGCCTCCACAGTCACTTACGGACCCACCGTTAAAGACCTTACCCTGGAAGACAATCTGACTCGGCCACGAGTGATCGCCAATGAATGAATGAATGATACAGGTACTCTGTGAACATGGCTGATTTTTAATGAATTTCAACCAATTATGAGAACTCTGACAGAAAAAAGTCCAAAAGGGCTCTGGGGTTTTTTTCTCTCTTTTTAGACTTTGAACTCTCGATTCTCTCTGACTGTTTTGTGTATCGCTATGAAAATGTATAGGGCTGTTAAGCAAACGTTTCTGAGTTCAGGACTGTAAATTTTGTAAGGTATTGTTTTGAAATGAGCTTATGGGAAGTATCAAAATGGCATGGGGATATTTTCAGTTTAACATTGCGGAATGTGAAAAATCCACGCTGGCTATAGTATACAGCCACTCTCGTGGCTGTATAATATAGTGAATTCTTAATGAGTCCCTGGTCTTTAGCTCCTGTAAAACAGGAGACATGCCTAAGCCTCTTCACAGTTTTCACATTTTGGAGAGAGGAAGATTGTTTAGCATTCACTTATTTGTAGCAGTATTTGCAGAAAATAATTTCTAGGTACTACCTTATCCCAGGAGAACCCAGCACAGGAAAGATGTATCTTAGTTGCTAGGGGGAAAGGAAGGGCAAACGACAGCACATTCTGAGAACCAGAAAATACAACAGAAGTAGGAGAAATGCACTAAAAGGGAGGGCAAAACAGCAACTCTTTAGGACCTCAGGGGTTTCTATTGCTTGGTGTCCAAACAACTCACTTATCAATCACAGTCCTGACTTCACTCATTGGCTAATAACACTGACAGGCACGAGAAGCCAGGCTGGCTCATTTCACATAAATCACTTAGAAGGGTACCTGCACATTTCTTTCTAGGAGAGCTAGAGACTTACTTTTTTTTTCAAAAGAAAAGAAAAGAAAGACAGATTCTGGGCTACCTGCATGGGGCACCACTGAAGGCCTTTGTGGGTGCCATGGAACCCGTGGGTGATAGGCTGGCGCTCCCTGTTCTAAACCGAGTTTAAAATCTATAGAACAGTTTAAAATCTGTAGTTGTGCATTCAGTTGCATACTGTGCCTGGACGCAGAGTTTATGGCGTGTACTGCCTGCAGGCTTCTGCAGCTTGCCTCTCTCATTCTCTCTCTCTCTCTGATTCATCCAGGGGCTGCCACACTTTCTGAAAGTGATCATGTTCACGGGTTTCCTTGGAAGTGCTAGTTGCAGGCGACAGGTTGGTGACCCCTGGTGTAGAGTAAGAGAGATGAGGAGGAAGGGAGGGAATGGCTATGATAATGTTTGTATGATACTGTATTGCTCTAGATGGAAGTGGATGAATGAGCTGGCTGCAAATTATGCTTAATGCTGCCAGTGATCGTTTTGGAGATCAGACATTCACCTTACAACAAATGGATAACTGGGGATTAGCTGTGCTATCTGTATAGTTGGTGGGAATGCTTGAGGTTTGCACGTGGAAGATAGCTAAAGATGTATTTGGGAGCAGTTACTGTGTACAGGGCAGGAGGACTGCGGGTGCAATCTCTTTCAGTTCTTTTGCATAGCTGCCAATGATGCTGCTTTGTGGAGTTTTAGGCTGCAGTCCAGTACACACTTATTTATTTTTATTTAATTTAATTTATATACCGCCCTAAGCCCGAAGGCTCTCTGGGCGGTGTACATCAAAGATAAAACCAGTACAATATCAAAATACAATAAATACAATAAATCAAAAACCAAAAAACACGCAAAACAATAACAAAACAACATCTAAAATACTGTTAAAATACACTTTAAAATGCCTGGGAGTATAAAAAGGTTTTCACCTGGCACCGAAAAGATAGTAGCGTCGGCGCCAGGCGCACCTCATCAGGGAGACTGTTCCACAGTTCGGGGGCCACCACCGAAAAGGCCCTAGTTCTGGTCACCACCCTCCGAGCTTCTCGATGGGATGGCACTCGGAGGAGGGCCTTAGATGTTGAGCGCAGTGTACGGGTAGGTTCGTATTGGGAGAGGCGTTCCACCAGGTATTGCGGTCCCATTGAATCCAATGGAGCTTACTTATGAGAAGGCATGTACTGGATCACAGCCTTAGTGTATTTTACATTTGATTTTTCTCTGTAGTTTTTTTTTTAATGTGTAAGAGAATATTTTGTTTTCCTGCTAATCATTCTGCTTTCAGTATGTATTTTGTGCTTCATTTGCAATGTTTTATTTTGATATTTTGTAATATTCTATTTGATGCTTTAAGAAACTGCTTGGAGGTTGTTTCTGTTTTAAATATAAAGCAGTACAGGAGGGCCCCACTCATACGGCGGGTTACGTTCCGGACCCCTGCCGAAAAGCAAAAACCGCTGAAAAGCGGAACTCATTGAATAGAATGGTGCGCGATGCCTGAAAACCGCCTCAGAAGCGGAACAAGCACCGTATGAGTGGAGCTTTAGTCTAATTGCATCTAACTGAGACCGCCGCATTACCAAAGCGCCGTAAAGCGAAGCGCCATAAAGCGGGGCCCTACTGTATAGAAATTATTTGAAAGAAATATAAACCATGTTTTTCTGCAGTGTTTTATCAAAATACATGTGTGTTCTGGTAATGTAGAAAGGGAAAACAGGATCCCTCCAGACATCCTTATTATTCATGATTATTTGCACTCATGATGGTATCAGGGTGGTCATACACAATCCCACTTTCAATACTTTTTGCATCTGCAAAAGTTTCAGGGCCGACATATGGCTTTCCCTTTCAGTTGGTGCTTGTCCCATGACTTCCTGCTGAAATCCTGTAATTTTTCATGCCACAAATGTCCCGGGGCTTTTTGATTTGCTCCTGCTGTTATAGCCCTCCAGAAGGCAATAATGCAGCAACAATAGGGAAGCATCAAAAACTAAGAAAGGAGGAAAGTGTTTGGACGATCCGCTATAAATCCACCACTAATGCACTATTATTTTGTCAGTGTCATGTTGCTGAATATACCTGAAAGAAAGCCCTCACCAGCCTTGAAGGGCCCAAAGATGCAAGGAAACTGAAAACTGTGGCCAAAACCGGCATGCATTGGATATTAAAATAAAAATAAGAACATAAGAACATAAGAAGAGCCTGCTGGATCAGGCCAGTGGCCCATCTAGTCCAGCATCCTGTTCTCACAGTGGCCAACCAGGTGCCTGGGGGAAGCCCCCAAGCAGGACCCGACTGCAAGAACACTCTCCCCTCCTGAGGCTTCCGGCAACTGGTTTTCAGAAGCATGCTGCCTCTGACTAGAGTGGCAGAGCACAGCCATCATGGCTAGTAGCCATTGATAGCCCTGTCCTCCATGAATTGGTCTAATCTTCTTTTAAAGCCATCCAAGCTGGTGGCCATTACTGCATCTTGTGGGAGCAAATTCCGTAGTTTAACTATGCGCTGAGTAAAGAAGTACTTCCTTTTGTCTGTCCTGAATCTTCCAACATTCAGCTTCTTTGAATGTCCACGAGTTCTAGTATTATGAGAGAGGGAGAAGAACTTTTCTCTATCCACTTTCTCAATGCTATGCATAATTTTATACACTTCTATCATGTCTCCTCTGACCTGCCTTTTCTCTAAACTAAAAAGCCCCAAATGCTGCAACCTTTCCTCGTAAGGGAGTCGCTCCATCCCCTTGATCATTCTGGTTGCCCTCTTCTGAACCTTTTCCAACTCTATAATATCCTTTTTGAGATGAGGCGACCAGAACTGTACACAGTATTCCAAATGCGGCCGCACCATAGATTTATACAACGGCATTATGATATCGGCTGTTTTATTTTCAATACCTTTCCTAATTATCACTAGCATGGAATTTGCCTTTTTCACAGCTGCCGCACACTGGGTCAACATTTTCATTGTTTCATAAAGGGACAATGGCAGATCGCTAATTTCAGCAGTAAGATCAGATACTTTGTAAGGGGAGAATGTCAGTAGCACTCCTTGTTGGTTTTGATTTGCTGCTTCTGCGATGGGGCTGCCCTGTTTCATCTTTTAGCCTCGTTTCCTGTCTTGGCCTATAACCCTCTCTGCTGATCTCCCCCTCCAGTGTGTGCCTTGTGCCCTCTGCCTTCTGATCATACCCAAATGTACTCCCTGAGCCGCACCCAGCTGTGCTGCTTCTATCCCACTGAGCCACAAACAGAAATTTCCTGCCCATGAACATTGAAACAGTTCATTACCAGGGACATTTGTCTCTCCTGCATACATGATCCGAATGATGGCAAAAACATTAAGATTCCTGACCTACTTTTCTGGGTTTGCATTCAGCGCGAGTCAAGGGGAGAATATGAAATCTGCTTTTCTTGGGGTTTTGAAATGTTGACAGTTATGTGCTCCGCGCATTGAGATAATTGCACTGAGACTATTTGAAGGGTGTTAGCAGCAGCAGGTTATGTGGCTGGTCTTAACACAGGAACATCAGAAGTTGCATTATGCTGAGTCAGAGCTTTGGTCCATCTATCGCCTATGCTGACTGGGAGCAACTTCCCAGGATTTCAGACAGGTAGTCTTTGGAGAGCCTGGCTGGGAGTCCAGAGTCTGCGAGTTCCAATCCCCGCTCGTGTCTCCTGGGTGTCAAGGGCCAGCTAAAGATCACCCCACAGGGAGTGGCTCAGGGGTGACGTGCCCTGCCACCTGTGCAGCCGTGGGCAAGCGGCATAGTCCCAAGGAGCCCAGTTGCCCCCAGCTGGCAGTTTGGACAAGGCAGGGGCTGGCTTGTGCATCTGTGGCAAGCTGAGCAGGCCCTGGCCAGCTGGGGAGGACTAGCCTCAGAGGGAGGCAATGGGAAACCCCCTCTGAATACCGCTTACCATGAACACCCTATTCGTTGGGTCGCCATAAATCAGGATCGACTTGAAGGCAGGCCGTTTCCATTTTTCACCTGGAGATGCTGCTGGGGTTTGAACCTGGGATCTTCCACATGCAGAGCAGGGGCTCTGCCACTGAGCTACGGCTCTGCTCCGACAGGAATGGTCTTTCCTGCTGTGGGGCAAAGAGCGGCAGAAGATGAAAGGGGGACAATTATCCACAGAAGACACCCTGGGAGCTCTCTGTATCCATCACAGAGCCCCAATGGTCTTTCCCATGGCATGATAGAAGCGTATAAATCTATGCACAGCATTGAGAAAGTGGACAGGGAAGCTTTACTCCCTCTCTCATAACACTAGAGCTCGTGGCCATCCAATGAAGCTGAACGCTGGGAGATCCAGGACAGAGAAAGGAGAGTCTGGGCATGTTTAGCCTGGAGAAGAGAAGACTGAGGGGAGATATGATACGGAGGCTGCGCCCCTACCTTCCCGATCATCTGCTCGCATCGGTGGTACATGCCCTCGTCTCCTCTCGCCTAGACTACTGTAATGTGCTCTACGTGGAGTTACCCTTGAAAATGGTCCGGAAGCTGCAACTGGTACAGAATCAAAGGCAGCCGCTAGTGAGATCACATCACTCCAGTGCTGAAGGAGTTGCACTGGTTGCCAGTTATTTTCCGGGCCCAGTTCAAGGTGTTGATTTTCACCTTTAAAACCCTGTACGGTCTCGGCCCAGTTTATCTGAAAGAGCGCCTCCAGCCTCACCAAGGATGCCGTGCAACAAGATCAGCCTCAAAAGGCGTCCTCTCTATCCCACCAGTTAAAACAGCTAGACTGATGAGGACTAGGGAGAGGGCTCTTTCTATTTTGGATTCCACTCTGTGGAATTCCCTCCCAAACGATCTCCGTCACGCCCCCACTATGATGAACTTCCGCCGGGCCTTGAAGACCTGGCTTTTCAGACAGGCTTTTGGGGTGGGTTAGGTTAATTACTACTGTTGAGATTTTAATGTTTTAATGTATTTGTATGTTTTATTTTGTACGTCGCCCAGAGTGGCTGGACAACCAGCCAGATGGGCGACTAATAAATCTAATAAATAAATAAAACAAAAATAAATATGATAGCACTCTTCAAGTACATGAAAGGTTGTCACATAGAGGAGGGCCAAGATCTCTTTTCAATCATCCCAGAGTGCAGGACACGGAATAATGGGCTCAAGCTGCAGGAAGCCAGATTTCAGCTGGACATCAGGAAAAACTTCCTAATTGTTGGAGCCATACGACAACGGAACCAATGACCTAGAGAGGCAGTGGGCTCTCCGACACTGGAGGCATTCAGGAGGAAGCTGGACAGCCATCTGTCGGGAATGCTTTGATTTGGATTCCTGCATTGCGCAGGGGGTTGGACTGGATGGCCTTATAGGCCCCTTCCAACTCTACTATTCTATGAGTCTATGAGTCCTTCTTCACGCAGCGCAGAGTTAAACTATGGAACTTGCTCCCACAGGAGACGTCGATGGCCACCAACTTGGATGGCTTTAAAAGAGGATTAAGACAAATCCTTAGAGGAGGGCGATGCTATCAGTGGCTACTCACCCTGATGGCCATGTTCTACCTCCAGTATCAGAGGCAGTGTGTGTCTGAATACCAGCTGCCAGAAACCGAAGGAGGGGAGAGTTGCTGTTTGCACTCATGTCCTTCTTGTCAGCTGCCCACGGGCATCTGTGAAGAGAGGATGCTGGGTTAGATGGGCCACTGGCCTGATCCAGCAGGCTTTTCTTATATTCTTATGCCCCACCCTCTTTTTCTTGGTCCCCATAACCTTCTCTACTCCTTTTTCTCTTTTGCACAGTCTCGTTCGTTCTCAGCTGGGGCCACACTGGCTGGGGCTGATGGAAATTGTTGTCCAAAACATCCAAGTGGGGAAGGATGGAATAGAGAATTGTGGGTCAGGTGGGTCAATTAATGGTCTCACTGCATATAAAGTAGCAGCTTAATACTCTCCAGGCTCCTGATTGAATTTCAATTTAGGCAATTCTACCCAGAGGTGCTAACGGAGATGCAATCAAAAGAGGGGGGAGCAAGAGTTAAGAACTTGAAAGTGGCATTTGTGAAATCTGATAAAACGCTTCAATCAGCCAGGCTCTCCTAGCATTGATTGAAGTAGGAACCAAGTCAAAGGCTAGATGGAAAGTGAGCAGATTTTTTTTACAAAGGCCGTAGAAGACCCCACTGCCTCCTCCAAGTAACAAGGCTGATCCACTTCAAGCTGTCCTCCTGGGACCCCTTTCTGGGGAGGGGAGAGAGCGTGAGTGGGGAATGGAGAGAGAGGGGAAGGGCCGCAGCTCTTTAGCTCTTTAGGCATGCAGAAGGGCCCAGGTTCAATCCCCAGCGGCATCTCCAGGTAAGGCTGGGAAAATATCCTGTCTGGAACCCTGGAGAGCCGCTGCCAGTCAGTGTAGGCAGTACTGAGCTAGATGGTGGGCAAGCGGGTCTGCCTCAAGGCAGTTCCTATGTTCACAGCCTTCCGAACAGAACTTGGTAGTATAGCCTTTATAACAGCAAATAAACTGTGGTGTGGATTTTTCACCTCCTTGCTGAGATAGAAGCTATAAGTCATTATCTTCTGGTCAAGGGCTTCTTAATCCATCATAAGAGCCGTTCAAGTGTTGCCAAGATCAGCCTCTGATCTACCCTGGTGGGAAGCAGAGCAGAAGATCTTTGTTTTCTCACTATTGCTCTCTTGGCTTACCAGGCCAGTCCTGCCATTAGGCAGCGTGAAGTGACCACCTCGGGGCGGCAGATGCTGGGGGCTGGCCCTCCTAAGCCTCCTGGCGCCACCCTTCTGTTGGAGGACAGAGGTGTGTGCGCTGTGTGGCCTGTCCTACACCTCCATAACAAACCTCCGGCCTTCCGGTGCGGTCGACGACACGATCCTGTTGCCGGTCTAGAAATGATGCAGCTGCCAGTTGAGTCAGCTTCAGTACATGGAAGGGGGGGTGCCATCTTGCCCTTCACCTCTGGCAGCAAAATCTCTTGCGCCAGCCCTGCTCTTTGCATCCTGTCCAAAGTCCCGACGATTATTTTGATTCATACCTGGCTTTTACCATAAGGTCACAGGCTGGGTTATAGCAACTTAAAATGCAATATTTAAAAGAGTGGTTTAAAACAAATTACAGTCGCAAGAATACAGCCAGAGAGGGAATCTATTTCTGTCCCTGTGGACTGAGGCCCAGTTCACATTTTACAAAGGAGGAGATGGCACAACTAGGGGTTATAAACATGGGAGTAAATTTTAAGTTTCAAGTATGGATATCGTGCCCATACACGTCTGCTGGAGATGTGCGTGGGAGGAGGGACATCTCCATCTAGTGCCAAAAGGACATAAGCATTAGTTGCCAGGGAGTTGAGAAGGTTCAGAAAAGGGAAACCAAAATGTTCAAGGGGGTGGAGCGACTCTCCTTTTAGAAAAGGTTGCAGCGTTTGGGCCTGTTTAGTTTAAAGCAAAGGCGAGTAAGAGGAGATATGACAGAGATGTATGAAATTACACATGGCATGAAGAATGTGGATAAAAAAAGTTTCTCTCTCATAAGACTAGAACTCGTGGACATCCAATGAAACTGAATGTTGGAAGATTCAGGACAGACAAAAGAAAGTCCTTCACACAGCGCAAAGTTAAACTATGGGATTCTCTCCCAGAGGAGGCAGTGATGGCCACCAACCTGGATGGCTTTAAAAGAGGATTAGACAAATTCATAGAGATGGCGAAGGTTCACTATTCACTAATAGGCAAAACCCCTTGTGGTTTAAGAACATACCTCTAGCCAACAGATATTTCTATCAAACTTTAAATAGCAGGGAAATTGGGCAGCTATAGTGAATGCACCAGGGGAGCAGGAGACCTGACGTCCTCTCTGAGATATTGGACTGCCCTACAAAGTTGTCAAAATACAAACACAATTTGGGTTGGTCTTTCACAGTTCAATCCACTTCCTGTGTAGCTTGGAAGAATTTGGTAACGTGCCATGGGGAAGGAGGAGGAGGGGGAAGGGATTGGAAGGAGATGGGGGAGATGAAAGGAAGGGTGAAGGAAGGGTGAGGGAAGGGGCAAGAGGGAGGGGATAAGAGGGAGTAGGAGGGGAGGGGAGGTTTGATCATTTGCATGCTTTTTGAGTTCAGTGGGATTTACTGCTGTGCAATCATGCTTAGGAAAGGTGAAACTGACCTGGGGGAGGGGCAGAGGAGGGCAGGAAGGGAGGGAGGGAGGAAAGGGGAGGGGAAGAGATTGGGTGGGTGGGTACTGGGCAGAGGGGAAGCCCCTTTCCTCTCCAAAATAAAAATATTGTGAACAGCATCATTGCTTTTCAGCGTTTCCCCCACGTTTTTATTCTACAGCAGGCACATGTAGCCTCCCACCCAAATGTAAACCAAAGCTGTCCCTGGCCACATTCACACCAGACCGTTATTCCACTTTAAACAGTCATGGCTTCCCCCAAAGAATCCTGGGAAGTGTAGTTAGTGAAGGGTGCTGAGAGTTGCTAGGAGATGCCCTGTTTCCCTCACAGAGCTTCAATCAGAGCAGCTGACTGTTAAACCCCTCTGGCCACTGGAGCTCCATGAGGGGAATAGGAGTCTCCTCTCAGCACCCTTCACAAACTACACTTCCCAGGATTCTTTGGGGGAAGCCATGACTGTCTCAAGTGAAATAAAGGTCTGGTGTGGGTGTGGCTCCCTGATTAGGCAAGCCCAGCAGTTGTGAGTCTGGCTTTTAGACCACTCACAGTTAGTTCTTACTGAGTATGCCTGGCGTTATCATTGAGTTCAATGCTAAATTTCTTAAATTAATTAAAAATCAGCCAGGCATTATTTTTTTTAACTTTTAAACTGCAGAAGATGAAGGTCAGAGTATGGGGCAATCAGAGTATGGCTGATTTTTAATGAATTTCAACAGATTATGAGAACTCTGACAGAAAAAAGTCCAAAGGGGTCTGTTTTTTCTCTCTCTCTCTTTTTACACTTTGAACTCTCAATTCTCTCTGACTGTTCTGTGTATCACCATTAACATTTAGAGGGTTGTTAAGCAAATGTTTCTGAGTTCAAGACTATAAGTTTTGTAAGGTTTTGATTTGAAATGAGCTTATAGAAAGGATCAGAATGGCATGGGGTATTTTCTTTTGTGGAATGCAAAAAATGCATGCTGACTCTTGTGGCTGTATAATCAATGGCCACTAGCCATGATGGCTATGATCTGCCTCCATAGGTGGAGCGCTATGCAGGAGGGAAGAGTTGCTCTTGCGCTCAGGTCCTGCTTGTGGGCTTCTCCTAATGGGCATCTGGTTGGCCACTGTGAGAACAGGATGGTGGACTACATGGGCCCCCTTTGGCCTGATCCAGCAGACGTTTGTTATGTTCTCATTAGTTTTAATAGGGAATATAAGAAAAGCCCTGTCTGATCAGGCCAGTGGCCCATGTTGACCAGCATTCTGTGGCCAACCAGATGCCCATTACGGGAAGTCCATAAGCAGACCTGAGTGCAAGAGCTGTTTCTAGTAACTGGCATTGGGAAGCAAACTCCCTCCAACAGTGGAGGTAGAACATAGCCATCGGGGCTAGTAGCCACTGAGAGTCTTTTTCTCCTCCATGAATTGGGAATAGGAAAGAGTTTCACAAACTGAGATGCTACAACAGGTCTCCTTCCCAGACTCCAGTCTCCACCCACCTCGCCTCAGAAGAGAGTCTCTGAAGACTCTCACCAACCTGGCACCCTCCAATTGCTTTGGACTGCAGCTTCCATCAGCTGAAGCCAGCATACCCATGGCTAGTAGTCGCTGATAGCCTTATCCTCTTTAAATTAGTCAAATCTCCTTTTAAAACCAAGTTGGAGGATGGCACTGCGTCTTATGGCAGCAAATTGCATGTTAACCATGTGCTGTGTTAAGATGTACTTTTCCTTTTCTGCCACCTCATTGGTTGAGTGGCCTGTCACTCCAGAAATGCATAGGTGAGTCTCAGGCATCTGCTTTGCACATGCATGGCCATTTGCGGCAATAAACCAATGACCTAGGGAGGTGGTGGGCTCTCCAACACTGGAGGCATTCAAGAGGCAGTTGGACAGCTACCTGTTGAGGATGCTTTGATTTGGATTCCTGCATTGAGCAGGGGGTTGGACTAGATGGCCTTATAGGACCCTTCCAACTCTACAATTCTGTGATTCTATGTTATACATGAAATGTAATGCATGTAACTCTGACCATCTCAGGGTAGGAGTTCCATCAAAATCACGTCTATGCTGGTGTGGAAGGTTGGCTCGAGGATCATTCATGTCCCATCAACTCCCCCTGGATTCCGTCAGCACAGAAGGTTCTTGCTTCCAGATTCCCATTCATCATCGCAAGAGTGTATAAACATATGGGCCACTAAATGCTGTAATTGCAGCTAAGCTTTAATTAACATAATTACATTTCTGAACAAATAAAACATTTAGCCTAGTAATTCCTAGTGTTCAAATGTGAACTGGCAGATTTTGTGTCCAACTCTAGAGCCACCAGCTTTAACAGCGCACAACAAATAGTTTAAGTGAGTGCGAGTAGGTACAATCAAAATTCAGGCAAGTGAAGGGTAAGTGGTGTGTGTGTGTGTGTGTGTCTGCCTACACACACCTTGTGGCTGTGATCCAAATGGAATCAGAAGTACCGCTCTGCTGAATCTCATAAAGACTTTAAATTACTAGATGCACAACCACAACTCTTTGAACAGGCCTTTTAAGTAGAGACCTTATCTCATTCTGCTTCTGTGCTTTTTAAGATGTTTTTAAAGTTGTTTTTCAAAAATGTTTTGTTTTAATATGTTTTAAAGTCTTTTGTTTTTAAGATGTTTTAAAACGCTTTTAGTGTTTTAGTTTGCCGCCCTGGGCTCCTTCTGGGAGAAAGGGCAGAATATAAATTCAATAAATAATAATCATAACAACAACAACAACTTCAGTGGCTGCAACAAGAACTCTCCCCAAGTGGTTGGCCTGGACAATGGTATCACATATTCAATATGAGGGCCCAGTTAGTTTCCTGCTTGCAATCCCTATTTTTGTTTTAGGAACATTTTACAGGAATATCTCTTTCTAATAGTCCTAGGGCAGCCACATGCTCTACTTTACAGAGGACAGTCCTCTGTTTCGAGCAATCCTCTATTTGAATAGTTTGTCCAGTCCAAGTCCAGGTTAAAGATAAAGAACCCTAAGAAGGGAAAAGGGGGATGCCTTGAAGCTGCCCACCATGGGGAAATGCATAGGGCTGCATTCAGTGTAGCACTAAGGGGATCATTCCATCAGCACAAACATTTCTGCTTGCCCAGTGAAACAATCTCCAATTGCGCTCTTGAGAATCCTTGCTCTGGCTCCCACCAGCCATTGTATTTATTATTTCTAATTTCTAATAATTCTAAATTTATTGTTTGTTTATTTATTTATTATTTGATTTATATCCCGCCCTTCCTCCCAGCAGGAGCCCAGGGCAGCAACAAAAATGCTAAAAACACTTTAAAACATCATAAAAACAGGCCTTAAAATACATTAAAACAAAACGTTAAAAACATTTTTTTAAAAAGCTTTAAAAACATCTTTTAAAAAAGGGTTAAAAACATATTGTTAAAAAACATATTAAAAGCATTTCCAACATATAAATTTGCATATTTTTTTTACAAATCTGTACCTCCTTTTGTTGTCTTTTTTGGTGTTACATAAGCGGTGGAGTGGGGGAGAAATTCAATTCAGTTCGCATTTAAAGTCAAATTTATAAAATTTGCGATTTCCAAAACAATACGGGAACCGAAACACAGCTGTCCTTCAAAATTCACACTTATCTGAATTTTGTGAAAGTTCTCCATGTAAGCAGTGTTTACAAAAATGCATATATTAGGGGAAAGCGTGCCTAAAAATGAATGTATTGGTGAAAATAATAACATACAAAAACGCATTACATTAGGACAAATTGCTTGCAAAAATGTCTTACATGAGTCAGAACTGCTTGCAAAAATGTATTTATCAGGAAAAATTCACACTAAAGTGCTGAAGAACTTTCATGAGAATTTTAAAAAAATCGAAAATTGCTGCAGAAATGTGGAGAATCAAATTTCCGGTCAGAAAAAAGAGAATCAAAACTGAAAGATCATTCCATCCCCAATAAGTGGTCACCTTAAACAGTTCAAGAGCCGGTGTGATGTAGTGGTTAGGGTGTTGGACTAGGACCTGGGAGACCAGGGTTCGAATCCCCACATAGCTACGAAGCGCACTGGGTGACCGTGGGCCAGTCACTGCCTCTCAGCCTCAGAGGGAGGCAATGGGAAACCCCCTCTGAATATCGCTTACCATGAAAACAATATGAATCATAAACAATATGATTATTGTTGACTGCACTGTATTTTATTATGTATTTATATTGTATTTGAACTTTAATGTTGTACGTCGCCTAGAGTGGTTTCGGCCAGATAGGCGACACAAAAATTAAATTTATTATTATTATTATTATTATTATTATTATTATTATTATTATTATAGTAGTTTACCCCTCACAGGATTACCATTCCCAGCACCTTTAACATACTACAGAATTCCTAGCAGAGAGCTCCAAAGTGGGTACTGCCACACTAAAAGAACGATTTCTTACCAAGCATGGAATGAGTATTATGTGGCACTTGCAACAGCGTCAATTAAGTAGACAGATGAAGCCTTGATAACCCAGACAAGTCAGTTGAAGGGCACAGTGGTGAGTTGTCTAAAAGCTGTTTCCTGTTCTGGTCCTTCCCTGAAGCAGAGGGTTGTGGATTGTCCTGTCAGTTTGGCCTCTGGGTTTGTGGTCAGGGCCTGTCATGGCCCCGTCAGAGGACTCCTCAGATGAGGACGACTCGGGAGTAACAGCAGCAGACCCAGGAGCAGCAGGAGACACGGAGGAGCCTCCTGAGAATCCAGCTCCTTCTGCCCCTCAGCTGCAGAGCACCCCAGGGACAGCAGAGGCCCTGCAGCCAGACACAGACAGTGAACAGGATACTCCCCCCTCACCTGCAGAACGTAGACAGCAGAAGGTCAGGCAGAAGAGAGGCAGGCCTGTCTCCTTAAGGCCCAAACGCTGAGGGCTCACACCTGCTGTCCATCCTGCTCTTTATAAGGCACACCTTGGCTGCAGCTTGTTGCTGACTGCAACGTCAGGCGTGGCTTTGTGTAGACCTAGTTTCCCTGCAGCATCTCTTTGACTGACCTCCTTGGCAATTGATCCCGGACCTCCACTGACCTCGCTTCTGGACTTCTGACTCGGCAAGTACGCTTCGGATAGGCCTGGCAGATTTACAACCTGACTGCTGGCTAAGGACTTTCCTTCCCTGCCAAAGACCCAGGAATTTCCAGCCCCCCCTGACACTGCTGATGCAGTGTAGAGCTGACAGGGCCAAAGCATTAGGAGGTGGGGGGAGTTACATTTCTAAGGCCTGAAGATCTGGGGTGGGGTGGGGTGACTGCTCAGGCTGCAGCTCCATTAGCAGGAGGGGGGGAATTGGAGCTCAGTTGTAGATCACACTTCAGGATATCTACAGAAACCTATTTCCCTGTGTGGTGTAGTGGTTAGAGTGTTGGACTATGACCTGGGAGACCAGGGTTCGAATCCCCACACAGCCATGAAGTGCACTGGGTGACCTTGGGCCAGTCACTGCCTCTCAGCCTCAGAGGGAGGCAATGGGAAACCCCCTCTGAATACCACTTGCCATGAAAACCCTATTCGTAGGGTCGCCATAAGTCGGAATTGACTTGAAGACAGTCCATTTCCATTTTCCAGTTCAGGGAAACAGGGCAACAATTTGAAAAGTTCCTGGCACACCTAGATACACGCACTTTGCTGCAGAGTATGCTGGGCCTCACCTTGTCTCCTCTCTTTCGCCCTCGGCTCATCCTCTGCCGTCCTGCCCTCTTCCGTTTCTGTGCCCGGGTCGTGCCATCACCCAACACCCTCGGCCCTGCTGCAGCTACGTCATTGTACTTTACTCCCAGTTCTGGTCTCCGCACTTCAAGAAGGAGGCAGACAAACTGGAACACTTTCAGAGGAGGGCAACAAGGATGATCGGGGGACTGGAAACAAAGCCCTGTGAGAAGAGGCTGAAACAACTGGGCCTGTTTAGCCTGGAGAAGAGAAGACTGAGGGAGATAGGATAGCACTCTTCAAGTACATGAAAGATACCTTTCTCCCTCCACAGCCATTCCTTCTGCAAAGTCTTTCTCTGAATATGTATGTGATCAATACTCCTATCATATTATCTTTTGAAAACAATATTTATTTATTTATTTTATTCGATTTTTATACCGCCCAAAGCCAGAGGCTCTCAGGGCGGTGTACAGCATAAAGTGAATACAGGGCAAAAAATACAATAAAATGACAATAAAGACACTAAAAACATACATTTGAAGCATTTAACAGCCTGGTATATATTAACAACAGTAAAATATGTTAAAATGCCTGGGACAATAAAAAGGGTTTAACCTGGCGCCGAAAGGATAGAAGTGTAGGCGCCAGGCGCACCTCGTCGGGGAGACTATTTCATAGTTCAGGGGCCACCACTGAAAAGGCCCTAGATCTCGTTACAACCCTCCGAGCCTCTCTGTGAGTCGGGACTCGGAGGAGGGCCTTTGATGTTGACCGTAGTGATCGGGTAGGTTCATATCGAGAGAGGCGTTCCGCTAGGTATTGTTGTCCTGCACCGTGTAAGGCTTTATAAGTCAAAACTAGCACTTTGAATTTAGCCCGGAAACAGATAGGTAGCCAGTGTAAACGCGCCAGAACAGGTGTTATATGTGTGGACCGTCTGGTCCTCATCAACAGTCTGGCTGCTGCGTTTTGCACTAGCTGTAGTTTCCGGACTGTTTTCAAAAGCAGCCCCACGTAGAGCGCATTGCAGTAGTCCAATCTAGAGGTTACCAGAGCATGCACAACTGAGGCAAGGTCATCACTGTCCAGATAGGGACGTAGCTGGGCTACCAACTGAAGGTGATAGAACACATTCCGTGCCACCGAGGCTACCTGAGCCTCAAGAGACAGGAATGGATTGAAAAGAACCCCCAAGCTACGAACCTGTTCCTTCAAGGGGAGTGTAACCCCATCCAGAACAGGATGAACATCCACCGTCTGGGCCGAGAAGGCACCCACCAACAGCGTCTCAGTCTTGTCAGGATTGAGCCTCAGTTTATTAGCTCTCATCCAGTCCATTATCGCGGCCAGGCAACGGTTCAGCACATTAACAGCCTCACCTGAGGAAGATGAAAAGGAGAAATAGAGTTGCGTGTCATCAGCATAGTGGTGACAACGCACTCCAAAACTCCTGATGACCGCACCCAGCGGCTTCATGTAGATGTTAAAAAGCATGGGGGACAGAACCGATCCCTGCAGGACTCCACAATGGAGAGTCCAAGGGTATCGAGCAGTGCTCCCCAAGCCCTACCTTCTGGAGACGGTCCACCAAGTAGGAGCGGAGCCACTTCCAAGCAGTACCTCCAACTCCCAACTCTGTGAGTCTCCCCAGAAGGATACCATGGTCGATGGTATCAAAAGCCAAGATGGTATCAAAAATAAATAAATGGTGGTGGATGGTGGGGAGCCTTTCGCTGATCAGCCTGGGGCATAGTCACCATTACAGGCTTTAGTGGTTTAACAATCATTCCGTCTTCTGGGGAAGCCTGGGAATTATAGTTTTGCAAGGTGAATTCAGGAACCTCACCGACACGGCCTAGGAGTACTGAGGGGCATGCAGCTGAACCTGATGAAAGCGTGACCAGGCCTCAGTTGTGCTTTCAGGCTCCCAGGACAGCTCTAGTGTGACAATCCCATGTCTCTGTTTCCCTCAATGGGGCCATGCTTGTCATGTCTGATAAAAAATCTTAGCTGTTCTACAGAAACTGACATTTCTGTGCTCTTCACTGCACTGAGCACCCTGTTAAGTTTTCTTGTTTTTAAGCACATAATAAACCACCTTGTCACCTCCCCCAAGGGTACGGCACATAACCAGTTCACATGGTACAACTGTGTTACAACAGTAGCAACAGCAGAACAGCTGCATGCTGGCTTTGTGTGCTCATGCCTGGTTGTGGTGAGCAGGACTAGTGGGTGCACCATGAAGGGCCATAGCTCAGTGGTTGGAGCGCCTGCTTTGCATGCTCAGGGTCTCCAGGTAGGACTGGGAATGTCCCTGTCCGAAACCCAGAAGAGACACTGCCAGTCCGTGCAGACAGTACTGAGGTAGATGGACTCAAGGTCTGGCTCCTGTTTAGGACAGCTTCCTGGGTTCTCCATAATTCATAATTTGGGAAGGGCTGTGGCTCAGTGGTGGAGCGTCTGCTTTGCATGCAGAAGGTCCCAGGTTCGATCCCTGGCATCTCCAGGTAGAGCTGGGAGAGAGCTCTGCCTGAAACCCCGGAGAGCCACTGCCAAATGCATCAACAGAAGTATAGTATCCAAATCGTGTGAAGTTTTAGTTCCCCTCTATTCAGCACTGGTTAGGCCTCATTTTGAGTACTGTGTCCAGTTCTGGACACCACACTTCAGGAAGGATGCAGACAAACTGGAACAGGTTCAGAGGAGGGCAACAAGGATGATCAGGGGACTGGAAACAAAGCCCTATGAGGAGAAACTGAAAGAACTGGGCATGTTTAGCCTGGAGAAGAGAAGACTGAGGGGAGATAGGATAGCACTCTTCAAGTACATGAAAGGTTGTCACATGGAGAAGGGCCGGGATCTCTTCTCGATCATCCCAGAGTGCAGGACACAGAATAATGGGCTCAAGTTGCAGGAAGCCAGATTTCAACTGGACATCAGGAAAAACTTCCTAACTGTTAGAGCCATACAACAATGGAACCAATGACCTAGAGAGGTAGTGGGCTCTCCGACACTGGAGGCCTTCAAGAGGCAGCCGGACAGCCACTTGTCAGGGGTGCTTTAATTTGGATTCCTGCATTGAGCAGGGGGTTGGACTTGATGGCCTTATAGGTCCCATCCAACTCTATGATTCTATGATTCTGTAAGTCAGTGTAGACAATACTGAGTTAGATGGATCAAGGACTTTGACTCAGTATAAGGTAGCTTCCTTCCTAAGTTCCTCTGGTAGAAGCCATTGCTGCAAGACCTGATGGAAACTAAAAGCCTTACCGAGGACCACCACCACCAGATGATCATTTCATTATGTTTTCATCTCACCATTCTTCTAAGCTGGCAGGTATGGCTCCTTGGAGGAATGCCTGTTGTTGTTGTTGTTGTTTGGGGGGCAAACAAAACTTCTGTGGATGACTATTGTCTTCCAGCTCTGCTTGTGGGGTTCCTGAAGGCATCTGCCTGGCCACTCTTTGGAGCTGGGTGGTGGACTAGAGATGGCTCCTTCTTCTGTGTGATCCAGCACGGAATCTTCTTATGATTCTAAAGCAAGGGAATCTTTTGAATTAAAAAACTGCTGAGGCTACAGGAGAAGGAAAGGGGCTGCTAGGAAGGTTGATCTCCCTCTCCCCCTCTCCAGGACTCTCTAGTCACAGCAGGAAGGCATCCTGCATAGCTGCTCTCTGCACCAGGGGACTGACTCTTGAGAGGCTAATGAATGTTGCAAGTGGCCTTTTTTCTTTATTGATGACAATGGAGATACAAGGAGTTTAAAACCAGTTTCCAGCTCTTTAGGAACAGATCTGTTAATAGGATCAGAAGAGTCTACTTTACACCAGTAGTAGTAAAGGTAGTAGTAGTAGTAGTAGTAGTAATAAATTTCCCTCCCATTGCATATCCAACAGGCTCCTTCTCCATTGCCTTTTCAAAGCCTGTTAAAAACATCCCTCTTTCTTCTATAATTTTGATCCCAGTTGGTATCTCTCTTGGATTTGAATTGACGTATGTTGTTTTAAACTGTTTTTATATTTATAATTGTTTTTTACAGTTATTTTTATATATGCAGCTCTTTTGACTTTTTATATATGCAATTGTTTAATATATTTTTTATTATATTGCAAATCACTTTGGGATGCCTCATGGGAAGTGATTCATAAATGAAATAAATAATGAGGCATCCCAAAATGATTTGCAATATAATAAAACATATATGAAAACAGTTCAAGCAATTGCATATATAAAAATAATTTAACACTCATACAATTATTTATTTATTCATTTTTGTTTAATATCTGTCCTGTCCTGAGAAAGTGGATAGAGAAAAGTTCTTCTCACTCTCTCATAATACTAGAACTCGTGGACATTCAAAGAAGCGGAATGTTGGAAGATTCAGGACAGACAAAAGGAAGTACTTCTTTACTCAGCGCACAGCTTGGAAAAGTTACTTTTTTTGAACTACAATTCTCATCAGCCCCAGCCAGCACGGCCACTGGATTGGGCTGATGGGAGTTGTAGTTCAAAAAAGTAACCTTTCCAAGCTCTGACTCAGAGCATAGTTAAGTCGCAGTAATGGCCACCAGCTTGGATGACTTTAAAAGAAGATTAGACAAATTCATGGAGGACAGGGCTATCAATGGCTACTAGCCATGATGGCTGTGCTGTGCCACCCTAGTCAGAGGCAGCATGCTTCTGAAAACCAGTTGCCGGAAGCCTCAGGAGGGGAGAGTGTTCTTGCACTCGGGTCCTGCTTGTGGGCTTCCCCCAGGCACCTGGTTGGCCACTGTGAGAACAGGATGCTGGACTAGATGGGCTACTGGGCTGATCCAGCAGGCTCTTCTTATGTTCTTATGTTCTTATGTCCTTCCTCGCAAAGGAGCCCAGGATGGCAAACACACTATGAACAATTAATTAAAGCCATGTAAAAACGATTCAAATCCAACACAGACGCCACCTACATTTGGAGTACATGGATCTTGCCACGTTGACTAAGAATGCAATTCTAGATGTGCACAGAAGCAGATTCCATTGAAATCAAGGTGGCTTTCTTCTGTGCAAGTGCAGCTAGTATTGGGCTGCAGGTTAACCACAGGTGTTTAGGGATTAGGATTAAGGGATTAATGTCCTCTGTGTTAAGGGATCAGGGTCTTTATGCCACTAGGACCTTTCCCAGATGACCTATTTATTGAGCATTCATCCTGATTTGCTTGCACGGTGTTTATACATCGTCCCACGAATCATTCATTCATCCCACACCTTTGAGTGCATTTTGCCATCACTTTCCTAACCTCCCAAAATACATTTTTTTAAAGTGGATTGGCACAAACCTAAATTTCCGGTAAGTACTTGGATCCCTCCTGCAAAATCCTGACAATCTGGACTGGTTTAGGGTATGTTTGTTACATCTCAAATTTCAAGTGTGAATGCAAGCGTAATGACTGTGCCCCGTCTGGGGAGCCGCTTCTACCAGGTTGAGCTGGGAGATGCTGCTGTATGAAACCCCTGAGAGCCACTGCTAGTCAGTGTAGACAATACTGAGGTACATTCCTATGGTCTCTTCCCCCCTCTCTCACACCCCGCATTAAGGCCATTCTTTTGAAGGTGGCTTTAATTTGGAAACAAACGACCAGATGCAACTTTTGCTATTGGCCCTCATCATGTAAGCAACTTCATTATATTGTTGTATAAATTTGCTGTCTGATTACTGTGAGTCAGTCAGTCATTATGGTATTGTCTTAAAGCAGTGCCTGGTTAGAGTCTGGGATTTAACAAAAGAATGATTCATGTTTCTCAGTGGTCCAGAACGGCCAGCTGATGTCTCTTCAGGTGCATCCAGGTGGGTGCTTATTATGGGATGGGTGTTCCTCATGCATGCAAGTTTTGTGCTGTGTCTGGACTAGGGTTGCCAGGTTCAGGGCCTGAGACTGATCCTGTATCTTTAGGAGAAGAGAAAGTCAGCCAAGTGCAAGTGTTCTTGCAATTCTGTAATGGGCAAAACCACAAGGTGGAATTCTCCCTTCCCCCTGCACAACTTTTAAAGATACAGAAGACCTCTTGGTTGCCAGGCCCAGCTTCCAAGAGGATCTTTAAAAGTTGTGCAGGGGGAAGGGAGAATTCCACCTTGTGGTTTTTCCCATTACAGAGTTGCAAGAACACCTGCACTTGGCTGACTTTCTCTTCTCCTAAAGATGCAGGATCAGTCTCAGGACCTGGACCTGGCAACCCTAGTGTGGACGATGTCAGAATCAGAATGTCTGCCAGTATTTCCCCACCCCCCCATTTAATCTGGATTTACCCTCTCTGGGGGAAATCCAATAAGTTAAAAAACAACAACTGTTGCCAAGACCCTCTTTGCAATATCTCAGCGACCTGTTTTGCAAATTAAGCTCCAGTCTGGAGGCACTTAGAATTGGGAGCAAAAACAGCGGGGTCCTGTTGCTCTTCCAAGACTGACAAATGTCGTTTAAGATGTCACAGGACTCTTTGTTGCGTCTGCCAGGGGTTCCCAAACTTTTTTCCTGTGGACCATTTGAAAATCACTGAGGTCTTGGGTGGACCACTTAATGATTTCTCTGCCTGTTATAGCAATTGTAATGCGCTGTGCTTCTATGGTTTTTAATTGGACTTTTGTTGTTTTTCAGTTTCTTAACTTGCTTTTTATTGTATTACAATTTGCATTCCATAGAATTCAAACTGTAATACAATAAAATGTTGTTGATCTGTGCCTTCAAGTCGATCACAACTTATGGTGACCCTATGAATCAGCGACCTCCAAGAGCATCTGTCATGAACCACCCTGTTCAGATCTTGTAAGTTCAGGTCTGTGGCTTCCTTCATGGAATCAATCCATCTCTTGTTTGGCCTTCCTCTTTTTCTGCTCCCTGCTGTTTTTCCCAGCATTATGGTCTTTTCTAGTGAATCATGCATGCTGTGACCATCTGAATGAAGCTTGTGGGCCACTGGCAGTCATGGACCAGCATTTGAGAACCCCTGACTTATGCTAAAACAGACAAAGGGCTCTCTAGGCCACCTGTTCATTCAGCACCCATTCCTGTTTTGCTTGCATAAAGCATACACAGAGTTTAGATTATATTGGGTCTTTCTTGAGCATTTGTTCTGATTTGTTTTTAGGGAGGATGTACAGCAATGAGCATTAGTCTTGCATTTTCATTCTGATTTGCTTGCGGGTTTTTTACATGCCTTCTTGTAAATCATTCATTCATCCCTCTCTTGTCAATGCATGTGCCAATTACTTTCCAGACTGCAGAAAGACTGTTGTTGTTTTTAAGTAGATTTGTTGCGCTAGGGCCACACAGAGAGCTTTATTCTATTTTAATTATACAAACGTAAATTTCCAGTATGCACTGAAATCCGTCCTGCAAAATAATGACAGCCTTGAGGCAATCTAACGACAACTCCTCTGGAAATCTGTGAGAGACCTAACTGTTAGAAGTGCTTCTGAGCTCCCTGTAATGGACAACTGGGGGGCCGCCTGTGAGAAAAGGATGCTGAACTTGATGGGCCTTTGCCAATCCAGCAGCAAGGTTCTTCGTATGTTCTTATGATATACCTGGAATAGTTGGAATGGGAAAGCCATCAAACGTGGGAGACTACAGCAACCTCCCCCAACTCAGTGCCCTTCAAAAGTTAAGGATGAAAGGATCTGTCAATTTCAGTTCTCTAAATTTCTGATTTTTCTAGTCTTAAATTCAGTTCTCCACATTTTCGCAGCTATTTGTGAATGTTTTTTTTTTAAATCCTCATGAAAACTTATCAGCAATTTACGGCAACTTTTTATGCAGCTTTGACCAATATACACATTTTTGCAAGCCATTTCCCCTTGTATGATGCACTCTTGCATATTATATTCACCAGTATAACCATCTTTCTACCCATTTTCCCCTAATATATGCAGGTTTTGTACATATTGTTTGGTTGGAAAACTGTATTGCAAAATTCAGAGCAAAGGGTGGTTGTGTTTCATTTCACATATTGGATTGAGAAGTGCGGACGCTTCCTCCCTCCCTAGCTATACTCCAAAAATATCTGGAGGGCACCAGGTTAGCAATGGATGGACTAAATAAAGAGCAGGTGTGTGTTTTAGGAAGGAAGGAACACACAGAGAAAGAAGTAATTTAGGAAGAGAATCATCTTGGAGATCTGATGTGAAGTAGCCCGTTTGGCGCCCGCAGGGTGCTTTACCATTGCTAAGAGCTGTAGCAACTGGCATCACACCGGATACACCCAGCTCGGCTCATGGTTCTGGCCCCCGGCAACTGCTCTGGCCTCCGTCAAAGTCAGTTCATCTCCTTGCCTGACAGTTGCCCTGCATCCCACCTTGTGTATTTCTTTATCGCTGCTTGTCTGACAATAACATACGGCTGCGGCAAAGGTGTGCGTTTGCAGGGCCCGGGGAGGAGGAGAGAGATTTGTTGTATCTCATCAGCATTTGCCATCATAATGACACTGCCGCCAAAGCCAGCAGCTTCGGCTGAGCTGTCAGCGGGATGTTCTATGGCTCTCTTGCGAGCAAAGCTCTGCCTGGAACCGCAGCTGCTCTGCCACGGCAGCTCCCAGGACTTGTGCCACGGCTGACGAGGGCAAGCGCTCCATGAAATATGACATCTCCATGGCAGGGAGACAGGGATCAGCCTCACTCGTCTTTGTTAAGCGTGAGCAGGCAGGAGATAGAGTAGGACAAATGAGTGCGGGGCCCGCAGAGTGTTGCCTGCTTTTACAGATACTAGGGGTGTGTGTATAGGTCGGTGGCCCTGATGCCAGCTGGGTGGTGAATCCGCTCCGGATTTTAGTCCGAACTTTCAAGGATCTGTCCAAGGTGCTTAGATCCTTGAAAGTTTGGACTAAAGCCCAGAGTGGATTCACCACCCACTGACATCGGAGTCACCCCTCTTCACTGGTGTGTGTCAGCACTCTGGGTTTAAAAGGCTGTAATACCAGAGGAAGTACTATTGGGGAAGGTTGTGGCTCAGTGGTTGAGCATCTGCTTTGCATGCAGAAGGTTCCTGGTTCAATTCCCAATGGCAACTCCTAGTAGGGCTAGGAACGTCCCCTGCTTGAAACCCTGGAGAGCTGCTGTCATTCAGCGCTGAACTAGATGGACCCGTGGCCTGACTCTCTACAAGGCAGCTTCCTCTGTTATTACGCAGATGGCCACTGGCTTCAATGACGTCAAAGTGGGGATTATTAGAAAAAATCATAGAGGGAAAGAGGGTTATCAGTGGTGTTAGTCATGATGGCCTCCATGTTCAGGAGCAGTCTATCTCTGAATATCAATAGCAGAGGAGGGTTGTTGCCTTCATGTCCTGCTTGTCACTTTCCCAAAAGTATCTGGCTGGCCACTAAGATGTCATGACAGTCGGACTAGTCCAGTCTTCACCAAGCTGTGCCCTCCAGTTGTTGTGCTGGCTGGGGCTGATGGGATTTGTCATCCAAAACATCTAGAGGGCACCAGGTTGGCCAAGGCTGAGCTAGATGGACCTTCAGTCTGATTCAATAGGGCTCCTCTTGTTGGAGGTCAGCTTTTAAGTCGCACAAGCCACTTCTTTGGGCATAGATGATCAGAATGTGAAAAGGTTAAAATATTCAGCGATGTTATGAGCCAAGTGATCTTTAAATCAAAGGTGAAGAAAAGTTTTGGATTTAACTTTTTCATAAAGGTTCTAGTGGTGCTCACAGAAGATTACATCACAGCTCACAGCAAAATGGTGTGTGTGGGGGGGAGGAAGACAAGGCATACTGCCCTGGATTTTATTGAAAAGTCTCTTAGTGCCTTTAATATCAAGATGAAGCAAATTCAACAGATGAAGATTTCCCTATCACTGCACTGGTGTGCTGGGAAGGCAAATCTGTTGAATTTCTGACTGTCTTGCAGTTGTTAGAGGCAACCCCTTGTCAGAACAAAACGAAGACAGGCCAGTTCTAGGGTGGAAAAACTACCGAGGGATCAGTTATAATGCCTCCCACCCTCAGCGTAAGGCATTTTGCTGCTCCATCCCCTGCACATTTAGGGAAAGAAGTTGTTAGGGGCAGGGTAGCCGATGGCAGGCAAGGCCTAGCCCTGGAGCCTTGAGTCAGAGTTAATCTCAGGAAAGCAATGGTGGCTGGTGGGTGCCCACTGGGTCTGGTAATGCAGAAGGCAGCGGAGCCAGAGCCAATCTTGGGCAGAGTCACCTACTACCACTACTATTGGCGATTACTCGTAACCGAGTAAGATTGTCTTATTTATTTATTTATTTAATTTCTATCCCGCCCTTCCTCCCAGCAGGAGCCCAGGGCGGCAAACAAAGCACTAAAACACTTTAAAACATCATAACAGACCTTAAAATACATTAAAACAAAACAGCATCAAAAACATTTTTTTTAAAAAAACTTTTAAAAAGAGTTAAGAACATTATTAAAAACATATTAAACAATTCTGACACAGATGCAGACTGGGATAGGTCTCAACTTAAAAGGGTTGTTGAAAGAGGAAAGTCTTCAAAAGGCGCCTAAAATATAACACAGATGGCGCCTGCCTAATATTTAGGGGTAGGGAATTCCATAGGGTAGGTGCCGCCACACTAAAGGTCCATTTCCTCTGTTGTGCAGAATGAACCTCCTGATGAGATGGTATCTGCAGGAGGCCCTCACCTGCAGAGCGCAGTGATGTTGGCAGCGGTGTAATGAACTGTGTGTACCCAGAGGTCCAGTCCAACCCGAGAGAGATCGCCCAAGAGAAGAGACCAACACACACTAGCCTTTAGTCTTAAGAGTCTTTTACTGACATTAACGGTAATACAGATGAGAATACTTTCCTAACACTACTAACACCCCCCACACAAAGCGGTTTCGGTTTCAAGGCTTTATAGACAACAGAAGCTCTGTGCGAGCTGCGCATCTGTCCTTGAGCTTTTCTGAACGCCTTAACCCTTTCCTTGGCTTTCCTTGCTGTCTTTGTGGAAAACCAGACCACTAGACTTTCCAGCAGCCTACAGCTCCCACCTTTTCCATAAAGACATCATTTATTCACAGTTATACGATTCACAGTTTTACAATTTACAGTCATTTCTTTGTGTCAGTGCATACCAAGCCCCATAACCATTCTGTTGTATTTTTCCTCACATACTGGCTTCGTCATGACATCTGCCATCATGTCGTTTGTGTTGCAGTAAACCAATGTGATAAACCCTTGCTGTATGCATTCTCTTATGTGGTGGTATCTCACACTGATGTGCTTCGTGCGCTTGGTGTTTGCTTCTGATGTTGCCAACCCAATGCATGTCTGATTGTCTTCATACACCTGTATCGGCTTTTCGACTTCTATATACAGTTCCCATGTCAGGTGTTCAAACCATTGTAGCTCATTGCACGCGGTAGACAAACTAACATATTCAGCCTCTGCACTGGATATGGCTACTACCGCTTGCCTTCTGCTACACCAGTTGATTACAGACCCGTGTAGAAGTATCACAATGCCAGTGGTGGACTTATGGCTCGTTATTTCACCCGCATGGTCTGCATCCACATAACATTCCATGCCACCCTTTCCGTGTCCAGACATAACTAGCCCCTTCTTGCTGGTGCCCTTGAGGTATCGGAGCACCCTCTTAATGCCTTGCCAGTCATGTTCTGTTGGTGTTTCTACCTTTCTGCTTAATGTACTGACTGCATTGCAAATGTCAGGGCGTGTTACCTTCACCAGGTATTGTAACTTGCCTATAATGCGTCTGTATAGATCCGGATTTGTACATGACGTCTTGTTAGTGTCCTGCTGAAATGAGACAGTCATGGGTGTACTCACTGGTTTACACTCTGACATGCCACACATATCTAGCAGCTGCTTTATTTTCTCCTCCTGTCTCAACATAAAGCTACCATCTTCGCTGCGTATAGTGTCAGTTCCTAGATAATGGGTCACTGGCCCCAAACACTTCGTATCCATGTGTTGTTTAAGGCTGTTATGGAAGCATATCTCATCCTTTTCGTCATGGAATATATACAAGATATCATCCACATACACGGAACAATACGTGGTTTTGGCCCCACTGGTCTTCACATATACACATGCATCCGCAACGCATCTTCTAAACCCCATAGACTTTAGGACTTCGTCCAACTTCGTGTTCCAACATCGTGCACTCTGACGAAGACCATATAGAGATTTGTGCAACCTGCAGACTAGCCCTGGTTTGGTTACAAACCCTGGAGGCTGCTCCATATATATCTCCTCCTGTAGGTCTCCGTGCAAAAAAGCAGTACCTATATCATAATAATATACTTTCATGTTTTTCACTGCAGCTATTTTAAGCAGTAGTCTTATGGATTCATGCTTAACAACTGGGGCAAAGACATCGTCATAGTCGGTACCATACTCCTGCGTAAACCCTTTGGCTACTAAGCGCACTCTGTATCTTAGCACATCCCCTGTGCTAGTTCTTTTCCTTTTAAATACCCTCTTGCATCCAAGTTCATCATCAAAGACCCTCCTCCGAGTTCCTACTCATAGGGAGGCTCGGAGGGTGGCGACGCGGAAAAGGGCTTTTTCTGTGGTGGCCCCCGAACTGTGGAACGATCTCCCAGAGGAGATACGCCTGGCGCCAACGTTACTATCTTTTCGGCGCCAGCTTAAAATTTTTCTCTTCGCCCAGGCTTTTTAACATGCTTTTAACATGCTCTTAACTTGCTTGTATGTGTGGATATTGTTTTAATTTTTAACATTTTAAATTTTTAATGTGTTTATATTGTTATAGGTTTATTGTACTTCTGATGTTTCTTGTCTTGTGAACCGCCCAGAGAGCTTCGGCTATGGGGCGGTCTATAAGTTTAATGAAATAAATAAATAAATAGCTTTCTTTCCTGTGGGAAGACTCTCCAAAGTCCATGTACCATTTTTGTCCATGGCATTTAGCTCCTCATGCATGGCTGCCTGCCATTTGGCCTGCTCAGTCTCAGACAACCGCCTGATGTCATTTATACTGGAGGGATCCTCCTGCGTCACATCAGTCGCTGTTAAAGCGGCGGTGAATGCCAGAGACGGTTCTGTCACCGGGCACGTCTTTGTTACACGTTCTAGGCTTTTGCGAATATCCCTTTGGGTTGTCACCTTGCCCTCCGCCCCTTGAACATACCTAACAAAACCCAGTTTGATATGATACAGCGCGTTCTTGATATATCCTCGTAAACAAAGTTTGTTCCCTTTCTTAATCTCACATGTTCCTTGTCTAAACATTACTTCATACCCCATTGCATTTAGTTTTGTAACAGACATGATATTGCTCTCTAAGCCTGGTACATACAATATGTCAGTCATTACAGTATTAAGAACATTTAACTTCACAGTTCCCCTCCCCAATACCTGTCTGTGCATGCCATCTGCAAGCACAACATCCTCTTGCGTGGGAAGTGTAGTTTTGAACATTGCTATGTCCTTAATCATACTGTGGGTAGCTCCGGAGTCTACAACCCATTCAGTACAGTCTCTGTCCATTTGTCTCGAACCTGACACTTTTACGACTTGTACTTTCGGAGGCTTCCTCCCTTGTTCCTTTCGCTTCGCTGCACAGTCTCTTTGTAGATGATTACGTGAGCCACAGAAGTAGCAGGCCTTTAGTCCAAAAGACCTTGCTTCTGTGTCTTTGAAGTTTGGCTTTCTGCTGTCTCTCTGCTCATTCCTCTCCCTTCCTCCTGCTTCTTGTCATCTCTCCCATTCCTGTAGCAGCTTTCCAGATACGTACTCCACTGTCAGGCCCACGTCTGGCATTGCTTCTAACGAGCTCACGACTGGGTCCCAGGAAGAATTCAGTGAAGAGAGAATGATATAGACCTGTTGCAAATGCGTGTGTACCACGTTCCTCTCCTGCAGTTCTGCAAACAGCTTCTTGATTTCTAGTAGGTGAGCAGACATCGTCCCATCATCAGACAGCTTCATCTGGTAGAGTTTTCTTGCTAAGTGTATCCTGCTGCTGGCTGTCTTTCTCACATGAATTTCGTTCAAAGCAGTCCATATAAGTCTCGCTGTCTGT